>NC_073403.1:8705805-9068305 GCF_028641065.1 Leucoraja erinaceus
CTGTAGAGGGTGGCAGAAGCTGATTCATTAAAAACTTTCAAGTGGCAAAATCATAGAAATCAAATATTTGCAGGGGAAGTGGGAAATAGCAGGAATGTGGACTGTCCGACTATCTCTTCGAAAGATTCAGGACCCACTGATCTTTTTCTGAGCTGCAATTCAATCTCATGGCTGAACAGGCCAACAATAAATACACAGATCAAAATCCAACATTCAAAATGAGCAGAACTGTATTACTGACCACTCTTCCCATACCTTCATTTTATATGTATTTTTAATGGAATTTAGAGAAAGCATATAAATAGTCACGGGTTAGCTGAATTCTCAAATGGAAGCTGCCTTCAGGGTGACTCTGCCTAATAGTGTTTGACAGAATCTGTGCATGGTTTACTGACTATGGCTTTCAGCCAAGCTGAAACTCATGTTGTACCATCTCGGTAAAGATGAGAGCAAGTGGTTTTTCGAAAACATTCATTGTTTACTATTCACCATGTCGCTATAAAAGCTGTTCGTTAGTAAATCATAAAGAGAAAATAAAAGATTTTGAAGTGGCCACAACAATTAAGTAAAATACCGTCTGTAAGGCAGCAAAATGATACACACACACAGCATAAATCATGGCTTTAGACATCAATGTACATCATACATCAGATTATTTCGCAATTGACCATAAAAACATTAGCTTAGCAGTATTTCTTACTGACTATTTAACGTGAAAATAACCTGTCAGTTTTAACTAAAATCTCAGTTTGATATCTTGACAAGTTAAACACTAGTACTACTGTCACGTTTTTCACCACATAGTTGAGAGTATGACTTAAAAAAACAAAAATACATTTGCTGTTATTTTATATCTATAATGGAATTTCCCTCCCCGATCTTCTTCAAAATGGCAGGTTAGTGTAGATTAGGACAAATTAGATAGAGATGCAACTCAAGAAACTGCAGATGGTGGAATCTGGAATAAAACAAATGAACTGCTGGAGGAATTCAGCAGGCAATGTAGCATCTTTGAGGGTGGGGGGGGGGGGGGGGGGGGGGGGGGGGGGGTTGGGAAGGAATTGTCGGCATTTCAGGCCTGGACCTTGCATCAAGGTAATCAGGGGATTACATGTAACGACACATTTTAAAACAAACCTGACAGTACAGTCCAACAGAGTTCAATCCAGACCTGTACAGTCCTGCAGGTTCAATCCAGACCTCAATACTGTCTGTGGAGTTTACACATCCTTTTTGGCACCATGTGGGTTTCCTCTAGGTGCTGCAATTTCCCCCCACATCACAAAAACGTGCATGTTAGTCAGTTAATTGACTGCTGTAAATTACTTGTAAATTAATGTAGGATTAATGTAAATGACTGGTTGAAGGTCAGCGTGGACTCGGTGGGCTAAAGAGCCTGGTCCTATGCAGTATCTTCCTAACTCTAATTTCATTGTGGCCTCAGACTATTAAAAATAGATAGCGATTTCCACCACCTTGCCCACTATGATCAGCCATGAATGGCGGTGATGGCTTGAAGGGTCGAATGGCCTACTCCTGCACCTATTGTCTTTCAACCAACTATCTCAGAAGTCCACCAAAAATATTAAGTCCTTCTCTTGCTGGTAACATGTAAATACAGAATGCTGGTTTTGACCAATTCCTCTTCCTCGAACTGTCCTCCGGTGCGGATAGCTCCTGCAATAGACAGCAACTACCCCAAGTGACTTCAAGAACGGAAAAATTATAAATGGCTGCCGCCCTCTTCACAAGTCCATGAGCTCTGGACTAATTTAAAATATTCTTCCCGGAGAAGACTGAGGATTTAAGCAGTGGAATTCTATGGATCATTTTCTACAGCTGTTATCTGAAATATAGAGGATGTACTTTTGAAACAAAGGAAAGTACCACAGTAATCAGAGGATTAGATGTCGCAACACAGTTTAAAACAACTGATTTAATTGTGGCCTCAGCTTGTTAAAAATTGATGCTTTGCACCACAGAGAACAAAAAAAAGTCTCCTCGCAGAACCCAAATTTCAATGTTCAGATATAATATCTTTGCTTCATAAAATATGATAGTGAGCAGTTCTTTCCTTAACAGCCCAGCAAAATATTGTCACCGAGTCATTTGTACATAAGCATGTAACAGCTTTAGGACTGCATTGGGAATGCCACTTGGAGGCACCGAAGGCTGTAACTGCACAGAATGAAACTCTGGTGGGAGTCTTCAATGTCCTTCATCAAGGGTGGCCCAGCAGTATCGTAATAACCATGAAATTCAGAGTAGAATCAACTCAAATAAAAAAACCTATTACCTGTCGCCGATGGATACATTAAAAATTTGCAACGAGTGATCAGTAAACTGCCCACGTGGAGACAAAGAGGCAGCTTTATGTTGGAATACACAAACATTTCCTTATTGGAAGGTCAATGATGTGAAGCGTTAACTCTCTGATCTTTCTCCCCCCCTCTCCTATGACTTTAGTTTGGGTGCTCCCACGTCCCAAAAGACGTGCAGGTGACCGATGCTCGATGTGAACACTGTGGGCCAACGGGCTTGTTTCCAAGCTGTATATCTACATTAAACTAACAGTACTGCATTCACATTAGCTATTAGAAGAGATATGGACACAGCATAGCTATCTAACAATGAGTGATGGGTAATCACAAACCCCGATATTCATGTCATTATCATTGCTAAATTCCACAGAATGAGCACATTTTGGTTAACAATTGACCATAAATATAACTGCACCAGTTACATAAATTCTGAAGATAGGCACAAAGTGCTGAATAACTCAGCGGGTCAGGCAGCATCTCTGGAAACAAAGGATGGGTGACGTTTCGGGTTGGGATCCTTCTTCAGACTAAAGAAGAGTCCCGACCTGAAACGTCACCCATCCTTTGTCTCCAGAGATGCTGCCTAACCCTCTGAGTTACTCCAGCACCCTATCCTTGGTATAAACCAGCATCTACAGTTCCTTATTGCTAAATGAATTCTGAGGATGAAACGGCAAGCCAGTGGTTGGTTAATTTGCAGTCAGTGACGTGTCCTTTGACTTCCTAAAACATTTCCACTATTAACAAGACACAAGTCAGGAGCACGATGGGAAACTCAGCACTTGAAAGAGTCAGTTCCAACATCACTGGAGAAGCCTGACACCATCCAAAACAAAGCTGCCCTAAACATTCACTTATTTCACTACTGGCACTAATTGCACCAATTCAACAATGCACCTGCAACATGGCTTCTCAAGCCTACAACCTCCTAGAAGATTAGAATTAGAATTAGAATTACCTTTATTGTCATTCAGACCTTATGGTCTGAACAAAATTTTGTGCCTGCAGTCACACATACAATAATAAACAACAATAAACACAAATTAACATCCACCACAGTGAGTCCTCCAAGCACCTCCTCACTGTGATGGAGGCAAAAATCTTAGGGCTGCAGTCTCTTCCCTCCTCTTCTCCCTCTGCGCTGAGGCGATACCCCACCGGGCGATGGTACAAACAGTCCCGCGGCTCACCGAACCCCGCAAACGGGCCGGCTCAAACACCACCGCCCGGGGTGGTCGAAGCTGCCGCCCTCCAGTCCAACGGACGCAGCCGCTGGCCCGCAACTGAACCCCGGACTCAGGTCACCGCCGCCAGAACGCCGTCCCAGCCACCGGAGCACCGTCAACAAGATGAAAGTCAACAAGCATGTCAGCCCAAATATCAATGAGAAACATTATCACTTCTAGGTCAAAAAGTTTGGAATTTCCTTCCTCTAGTTGTGTGGGGTACATTTTGTTTATGGACAGCAGCAATTCAAGGTTGCAGTTTGCACCACCTTCATAAGGGCAAATAGTAATAGGTAATAAATGCAGTCAGGACCAGTGCCACTCGCTTCCAAAAAATGTAAACGCAAAAATGTAAAAAGGAACGCGGGCAGAAAAGCAGGCAAAAATGCAAATTATACTTGAATAAATGTACATGTTTACTTAAATCAGTACAAGTCAATGAAGTAAAAGGTTGAAATCACACAGAAAGGCAAATTTTATATTATGCATACAGATCTTTCTCCTTAATGTTGTCGTTACATATTTAAAACATGGTACAGTGCTGCAGTTCTTGCCACCAGCATTACATCTGGTCTGTCTCTTCAGCTCCATTCCACCTGACAAGCAGCTTAAATAATTTATGTTCAAATGCATAACTTGGATTTCAGTCCGTCTCTCCATGCTGCTCCAAATAAATAAATCAAGCAACGAACCAGTGTCATGATTTCACTCCTCGGCAGCTCTTACAGTGTCCCACCATTTATTTATTTGCCTATGTACTCCACAATTTGAGATTTTTGCAATAGAAAAAAAATCACATGTGGTTAAAGCGCACATTGTTAGATTTTAATAAAGGCCATGCTTATACATTTTTGGTTTCACCATGTAGAAATTACAGCAGTGTTTATACATAGTCCCCCCCCATTTCAGGGTATCATGATGTTTGGGACAGAGCAATGTCATGTAAATTAAAGTCATGTTCAGTATTTTGTTGCATATCCTTTGCATGCAATGACTGCTTGAAGTCTGCAATTCATGGACATCACCAGTTGCTGGGTGTCTTCTTTGGTGATGCTCTGCCAGGTATGTATTGCAGCCATCTTTAGCTTATGCTTGTTTTGGGGGCTAGTCTAGTTTTCTCTTCAGCATATAAAAGACATGCTCAATTGGGTTCAGATCGGTGATTGACTTCGCCACTTAAGAATTTACCATTTTTTAGCTTTGAAAAACTCCTTTGTTGCTTTAGCAGTATGTTTGGGATCCTTGTCTTGCTGTAGAATGAACCGCCGGCCAATGAGTTTTGAGGCATTTGTTTGAACTTGAGCAGATAGGATGTGTCTATACACTTCAGAATTCATTATGTTACTACCATCAGCAGTTGCATCATCAATGAAGATAAGTGAGCCAGTACCTCCAGCAGCCATACATGCCTAGGGCATAACACCCCCACCACCTTCTCTCCTCCATACTTTGCTCTTGCATCTGGCAGTGTAGCCTCTGAATTTCTGTTCATGAAAGCAGTCCAAAGTAGTTTCCTGCTCTTTTTTCAAGAGAAACATTCCTCCCAGGGATGACAGAAGGCCTAAACAGCAGACATCTTGCCTGTGGCAGACATAAAATGCTGGAGGAACTCAGCGGGACAGGCAGCATCTCTGGAGAGAAGGAATGGGTGATGTTTCGGGTCAAGATCCTCTATCGAACTGATGTCGGGGAGTGGGAGGGACTAAGATAGAATGTAGTTGGAGACAGTTAGAGTGGTGGGAGAACAGGGAAGGGGGAGTGGATAGGGAAAGAAGGAAAACAAGGGCCATCTTGCCTGTGGCATCCTGCTCAGCAAGTTAGAAAAACAAAACGGCAGAAAATCTTTTTCTTTTAAATCGCCTCCATTTGCATTTCAGTTGGCAAAGCCGACTATGAACAGATCAAACATTAAAAAAAATACAAATGTTTCAAGACATATTTCTCCAATGTTCCCTAACCCATAAGAGGCAAAAGTTGAAATGAAGTATTAGATTGACAGACCAAAAGAAAAATAGAAATGCAAGCTCCAGAAAAAGAAACATTCTTGTTCTCAGTGTCAAGTGAAACATCAGCCTTTCAGTGTTACTGCAAATTGAGAGAGAAGTTTTGAATGACAAGCATTGCAGGCACTTCATCATTAGGAGCCAAGTATGCGATTTCTCAGCCACCATGTCTTCCCTCAAGTTGTTGAATTCCAGGGTCGGATAAAATAAAATAAAATGTATTCATATGAAAAAATGAACCAAAAAGACTCAAGTCTGTAACTTGTTCTTCTAGATATTGGCCGTCGACTCTTCCAGAGTGATGGATGCATTTATTGATTCTCTCAGCCACTTCCCTATTTTTCCAATTGACAAGAGTGCCTGTTTATCTTTCAGCTGTCAATTCTCATGACAGATTACACACACAAACTGATTTTTTTTTCTCCATTTAATGATATTGTCATACAATGGAACCAACTGCTTCTGCCATGGCAGCACGAAGATTCAGCATTAAATACTCAATACTTCAGCTCCATAACTACACAAACCCAGTGCCATTAGGAATTTTGTGAAGCGTTTATATAGGTATTATGATGTTATGCAAAGCACAGGATATCTAAATGACAAGTTGTGTTCAATTTCTAATATTACCTGACACTAAAAAGAATAGATTTAAGAAGGAACTGCAGATGCTGGAAAAATCGAAGGGAGACAAAAAAATGCTGGGGAAACTCAGCGGTTGAGGCAGCATCTATGGAGAGAAGGAATAGGTGATGTTTAGGGTCGAGACCTTTCTTTCGACTGATGTCGGGGTCGGGGGGGAGAAAGGAAGTAGGAGACAGTAGGACTGTGGGAGAACTGAGAGGGGGGAGGGGAAGGAGGGAGAAAGCAAGGGCTACCTAAAATTAAAGGTCAACGTTCATACCGCTGAGGTGTAGACTACCCAAGCGAAATATGAGGAGCTGTGCCTCCAATTTGCGCTGGGCCTCACTCTGACAATGAAGGAGGCCCAGGACAGAAAGGTCAGATTGGGAATGGGAGGGGGAGTTGAAGTACTAGAAAGAATAAGCTGAAGTACAATCACTGTTGTTATGTCGGTGTACTGCTGCTAAGTATCAAATGTACTGGGTGTCTATTTTCCATGTCTTGCTGGCTTGGAACAACTGTAAAAGGCACTCCTGCCAAACTCTTGTCAGTATAATTTTAAACTGCTGCTAAATGGCTGAATGCTCATTTTAAATAAATATAAGTATAAGCATTTGGATTGAAACAGGATAATTGTAAAACACAAAGTGAGTATAATTTATAAAATCCACTGCGGTTACGTGCTTGAGCTAACGCGACATCACTTCCAAACCTGTGATCAGTATCACCGTAAAGACAGAGCTAGTGGCTGTGTAGGAATGCCACCACCTGCAGGTATCCCTCCAAGTTTCCCATCATATTGATTTGGAAATTAATGTCCTTTCACGTTGCTGTGTCTAAATTCTGCAACTACCTCAAGGGCGGCACAGTGGCGTAGCGGCAAATCTGCTGCCTTACAGCGCCAGAGAGCGGGTTCTATCCTGACCTCAGATGCTGGCTGCGCAGAGTTTGCATGCTTTGGCCACGTGGGTTTTCTCCGGGTGCTCCAGTTTCCTCCCTCATTCCAAAGACGTTTCAGTTATTAGGTCAACTGGCATCTGTAAATTGTCCCTAATGTGTAGGATGCGAAAGTGGGAGAGCATAGAACTAACTGTTTCTAAGATGTATCTGTAAAACTAAAATAAAATGGTGTCGCACTAGATACGATGGTAAAGGAGGCATTTGGCTCTTTCAATAATCATAGCTGCCCCAAGTTAAATTATGCCTCTCTAAAATGTTTTATTAACAGAATTTGAGACATTTTTTGAGTAATGAAGGATTACATTCAATTACACACATCTTAATAATCAATGAGAGCTGCTAGATGAATTCAGCAGCATTTTGAGACATGAAATGCCAACAGTAGATTTCCCTCCATTGTTGCTGCCTGACCCGACCAGTTTCTCCAGCCGCTCATTTTTTGCCCAAATTCCAGCATCTGCAGTCTCTTGTGCCTGCCATTTTATTCATCAATACCCACAACATTATTGTAGGAAAACAGATATCCTGTCACAAGAAAAGAAATGTAAGCCACAAAGTGGTTAAAACAGAAAGATGAAAGAATGGCCATTTAAAAAGGCAGGAAAAGTCTGCCGGTTAAAATATAGAGAAGTTATTCAGGCTTTACTGAGCAATTTCTACATTTGGGAAAGCAGAAGCAACGTTGTTAACAGAAGACAGGAAGAACTATCCTCTGTGTAGGAAGGAACCGCAGATGCTGATTTAAACCAAAGATAAACACAAAAAGCTAGGGTAACTCAGCGGGACGGGCAGTATATTTGGAGAGAAGGAATGGATGACGTTTCGGATCGAGAGCCTTCTTCAGACTGAAAGTCACGGGCAAGCAGAACTATCGTCTATTTCCTCCCCAACAAAGTAATTTTGCGTGCATGACAGAGAAAAAAAAAAATCTACAAGAAACCTCATGAAGGCTTTTTGAGGCTCCACAATCAGGTGATATGAAAAAGACAGTTCAAAAGAGGCTGCATGCAGCAGACCTGCTGTTTTAGAGTATATAAACATTTCAGGTGAAGACAATGTTGTTGCTGAACATGGAATCTGGATCCAAAATATGGCTCAGGGCTTTAAAGGAGAAGTCACAGACAATATAATCATAGGCTCCCACGTGCTGTGTTAACTTTGCACATGTGTTTTGGTTTTCGTTTTTAGAGATACAGCGTGGAAACAAGCCCTTCGGCCCACCAGGTCTGTGCCAACCAGTGATCCCCGCTCATTAACACTACCCTACATCCACTAGGGACAATTTTTACATTTACCATGTCAATTAACCTACAAATCTATACATCTTTGGAGTGTGGTAGGAAACCGAAGATCTCGGAGAAAACCCACGCAGGTCACAGGGAGAATGTACAAACTCCGTACAGACAGCACCCGTAGTCGGGATCGAACCCGGGTCTCCGTGCTGCAAGTGCTGTAAGGCAGCAACTCTACCGCTTCGCCACCGTGACCGTGACCATATGTTGTGCATATTTCTGCATTATTTAATCTCTAATCTACGCGAGACCAAGCCAAGGATCGGTGACCGTTTCGCTGAACGGTTGCGCTCGGTCTGCCAAGCCCTACTAGATTTCCTGGATGTTGAACCATTTCAACTCCCTTTCCCATCCCTATACTGACCTTTCTGCTCTGGACCTCCATTGCTCCACACGCAAAGATCACCTTTCCATTGTCTCCAAAGATGTTGCCTGACCCGCTGAGTTTCTCCAGCATTTTGCGTCTATTTTGAAAATTCTCACCGTTTCAACAATTGAGATACTGTTAAAGTTAGGATTACCGAGAAATTCAGACATGGATTGAAAAAGATTTTAAGAAAAAATATATAATTTTAAGTTTAAACAAAAAAACTATGGGTCAAGCAACACATATGGAGAGAAAAACGACCAAACATTTGTCCAACTAAAATTTGTGGTTCACTAAAACTATAAAATCTTAGAAAAAACACTAAGAAGGTGCTGGTGAAAGGCGATCAATTAGAATCCAATTTAAAACGCACACCACAAATGTACAAGAACTACCTGAGCAACATAGAATTGATACAAGTTCAATAAAATCATAATGGAATGTGTGCCTTGAAGATTAGTAATGGGAGAAATTCATGGAGCATTGACATTAATGTTGTGAAATAAAGGAAGCAGTCCCATTGGGACAGACTTCACTTGAAACATGCTGAGACCAGTGAACTAGCAAATGAAATTAAAGCTGAAGAGAAGGATAATGTGCTGGTGAAGTGTAGCAAAACGGACAACGGTAACGAAGTCTGTCAAGAAGGATCAAAGAATACTAACATATGAGTATACTTCCAATTAGAGTCAGAGTAGAGAAAAAAAATTAAAAAGTCAAAATCAAAGACACTCTATCGGAGTCTGCACAGCATTCATAACAAGATAGAAGAATTAATAACATATTTAGAAATAAGTGGGCACAATTTAATTGGCATCACAGAAACATGTTGGCAATCTTATTTTTTAGAGGAGATCGGCAAGATAGACGAGGAAGGCTGCCCTTATAATAAAGGAAACGGAGAGAAGAATCCTTTGCTTTAAATATCAAACGTTGTTAATAAATTTAATTAATATTTTTAATTAAAATTAATTTTGGAAAGCAAAAAACAAAAGAGGAATGGAAACAAAGAATATTGTGAGCAATTTTGGGCATCATATCTGAGGAAGGATGTGCTAGCTCTGGAGAGGGTCCAGAGGAGGTTTTCAAGAGTGATCCCAGGAATGAGGAGGTTAAAATATGATGAGCGTTTGACGGCACTGTGCCAAAAATCGCTGAAGTTTAGAAGAATGAGGGGGGGCCTCATTGAAACGTGCAGAATAGTGAAAGGCTTGGATAGAGTGGATGTGGAGAGGATGTTCCCACCAGTGGGAGAGTCTAGGACGAGAGGTCATAGCCTCAGAATTAAAGGAGTTCTTTTAGGAAGGAGGAATTTCTATAGTCAGAGGGGGGTGAATTTGTGGAATTCTTTGCCACAGAAGGCTGTGGAGGCAGTCAGTGGAAATTTATTTAAGGCAGAGATAGATTCTTGATTAGTGCGGGTGTCAGAGGTTATGGGAAGAGGCAGGAGAATGGAATGAGAAGGGAGAGATAGATCAGCCATGATTGAATGGCGGAGTAGACCTGATGGGCCGAATGGCCTAATTAGGCTCCTCTCACTTATGATCTTATAAAAAGGGCAGAAACTTTGTTGGGAGTCTAAAGGATCCCATATAGTCGTGGTAATGTAGGGCAAAATACTAATTAGTCAACCAGACACTCACATCAAAGTAATATAACTATAATATGAGACTTTAATCCACTTACAAACCAAATTAGAAGCAACGTTGTTAAGAAATAATTCATGAGGAGTAAACAATAGTTTTCTAGATTAGTATTTTGAGGAAGCAAGGAACAGATCTTTTAGATCTAACTCTATCTTAATATACAATACTAATAATTTATATGTTAGCCCAGACACCTTAAGAGAAGAGTGATCATCAAAGGACAATATTTTATAAAGATTTGAAATGCCTGAGGTTTAAGAAACTAAGGAATAATGAAGCGGAAAGCAGAACAGAAGAATAATTTGACGGGAAGCCTAAAACGGACTATAAAAGTCCGTTTTAGGCTTCCTAAAATGAGTATAAAGATTATAAATGAGTAAAAAGAAAAAGAATGGCAAAGTTTAACTAGTCCTTTACAGACACAGGAGAAATTAGATTGAAAAATACAGAAACAACCAAAGATTTAGTCTGAAGAAGGGTCTCGACCCGAAAAGTCACCTATTCCTTAGCTCCATAGATGCTGCCTCACCCGCTGAGTTTCTCCAGCAATTTTTTTCTACCAATGAATTAGTCAAATACTTTGTGTCTATCTGCAGAGAAGAGGACACACAAAACCTGAAAATAATAGAGAGCAAGTCCAGAAGGTCTGAGGAGATGAAAGAAATTAGCACGAGTTATTGAATATGGGCGGCGTGGTGGCGCAGCGGTAGAGCTGCTGCCTTACAGCGCTTGCAGCACCTGAGACTCGGGTTCGATCCCGGCTAAGGGTGCTGCCTGTACGGAGTTTGTACGTCCTTCCCGTGACCTGCGTGGATTTTCTCCGAGGTTGGTTTCCTCCCACACTCCAAAGACGTACAGGTTTGCAGGTCAATTGGCTTGGTATTGTGTACAAATTGCCCCTAGTGTGTGTTGGATAGTGTTAATGTGTGGGGATCGCAGATTGGCGTGGACTCGGTGGGCCGAAGGGCCTGCTTCCACACTGTATCTCTAAACTTAACTAAACTAAATATAGTATTTGGGAAATTAATGAAATTGAACACTCAAACTGATGACTCGTACTCCAATTTTGTAAGAGGTGATTATGGACATAGCTGATGCACTGGGCGACATTCAATAGATTCTGGAAAGGTTCCAACAGATTAGAAAGCAACAATTTAACAAAGCACGAGAGAAAAAATAGAACAGTCATCCTGAGATCTATCGTACAAAATACACTACAATTTATTAAATGGTAACAGGACATTTAGGGAATAATAATATTGGGTAGATTTAACGAAAGGCCTTACCTTTGCACCACTACGCCCACACCTCAACATGCTCCGAGCCTGCCATGATGTTGAGCTCTTCTTCCATCACATCTCCCTCTGGGCCTATTTCTCTGGTACGGAGTCCTCGCCTCCCAGTGACGAACCCTTCTCCTGTCTCCAACATGCCTCCTCCTCGTGGAGTCCCCCTGCTGACCTTATACCCTCTTTGGTGCTTTTTGTTTCCAACTGTCCTCGACATCAACTGTCTGGACTTCACACTCCCCTTAACCACTCTGATCACAGCCCTTCTGAACGCACAGCCATCCGCTAACAGCAACAATTATTATTAAACCTGCCGACAAGGGAGATGCCTTTTATAGTCTGGCAGGCTGGCCAGGCGCCAGCGCTCGGTCACATCCTCAGACCTACTCCTTGATCATGACCCCACAGATGAACACCAAACCATTACCTCCCAAAGATGGACAAAAAGTGCTGGAGTACCCCAGCGGGTCAAGCAGCATCTCTGGAGAAAAAGGAAGGGTGATATTTTGGGTCGGGACCCAAAGTCGGTTTGAGTCGGTTTGTCAAGGACGACTCTCTCTAACTTCTACAGGTGCATAGTAGAGAGCATGCTGACCGTTGCATCGCGGCTTGGTTCGGCAACTTGAGCGCCCTGGAGAGGAAAAGACTACAAAAAGTAGTAAACACTGCCCAGTCCATCATCGGCTCTGACCTTCCTTCCATCGAGGGGATTTATCGCAGTCGCTGCCTCAAAAAGGCTGGCAGTATCATCAAAGATCCACACCATCCTGGCCACACACTCATCTCCCTGCTACCTTCAGGTAGAAGGTGCAGAGGCCTGAAGACTGCAACAACCAGGTTCAGGAATAGCCACTTCCCCACAGCCATCAGGCTATTAAAACTGGCTCGGACAAAACTCTGATTATTGGTGGCCCATTATCTGCTATTTGCACTTTATCAGTTTATTTGTTTATGTGTGTATATATTTATATTGTGGTATATGGACACACTGATCTGTTTTGTAGTAAATGCCTACTATGTTCTGTGTGCTAAGCAAAGCAAGAATTTCATTGTCCTATTAGGGACACATGACAATAAACTCACTTGAACTTGAACTTCTTCATCTCCCAGACACTTTCCAATCTCATCACCCCTAGCGATCTCCCCTCAACAGCATTCAACCTTATCATTCCCCAGCTCTGCACTGCCCACTTATATCTCTTTCCGAAAATCCACAAACAGAACTGCCCTGGCAGATCCTTTGTGCCTGCTGCTCCTGCCCCACAGAATACATCTCAAAATACCTTAATGTATCCGGAGAGGTCCCAGCAGCGTTATTGGAAAGCGGCGACTGAGTGAATGACGAGGACGGACACGTGGAGGTGAGGACGCCGCTGCTGAGGGAAGGAATAAAAGGAGGACACGGCATGGGGGGGGGGGGGGGGGGACGCCGTGAGGGAGGGAGAAAGAGCAATGGGGACCCAGCGTAGGGGGGGGGGGGGGGGGGGGGCGGTGGGAGGGGGACGAACAAAGGGGACCCGGCGTAGGGGAGACCGCCGAGAGGCAGGGGGAGGAACAATGGACAATGGAAATCCATCGTGGATGGATCTGGCATGGGGCAGAATTTGTAACTTTGTAAGTGGCCTTTATGGGTGATTATTTGCATACCTTGGGTCTGCAAGCAAAGGATTTCACTGTGACTTGTCACATGTGACAATTCAATTCAGAAACAAAAACAGTATGTGGCCCTTTACTGCAAGAGGATTTGAAATAATGACCACCTATCACAATTATACAGGACATCTGTGATACTGTATCTGTGAACTGCCCATCTAATAAAGATGATATATGCAACTGAAGGAAGACTTTGGCCTTATTGTAGACTTTAGATACAGCGTGGAAACGGGCCCTTCGACCCATCGAGTACTCACTGACCAGCGATCACCCCTTACATCAGCACTATCCTTCACACTAGGGATAATTTAAAACTTTACCAAAGCCAATTAACTTACAAACCTAAGGTACACAAAAATGCTGGAGAAACTCAGCGGGTGCAGCAGCATCTATGGAGCGAAGGAAATAGGTAACGTTTCGGGCCGAAACCCTTCTTCAGAACGATTCCAGCATCTGCAGTTCCTTCTTGAACACTTTGTCTATTCCACTGCGATATCTCCTCAAGGCATGCCTACTTTGAAGAAGTTCTCCTTGCTCCATAGATGCTGCTGCACCCGCTGAGTTTCTCCAACATTTTTGTGTACCCACGATTTTCCAGCATCTGCAGTTCCTTCTTGATAACTTACAAACCTATATGTTTTTAGAGTGTGGGAGGAAACCGGGGCACTCGGAGGGAACACACATGGTCACAGGGTGAACATACAAACTCCATACTGACAGCACCCATAATCAAGATTGAACCCGGGTGTCTGGCACTGTAAGGAAGCAGCTCTACCGCTTTGCCACCGTGCCGAAGAAACTTAAATGTGTCTGTTTTATCCTAGGGAAAGGGGGCTTGTTGGAAGGAACGATTACTCTGTGCAAGAATGCTACAATGACTCGCCTAATCTTTTTCGGAATAGTGCAATGCATTACGTGACATTGACATCTGGGCCTCAATTTACTGGAACACCTGAAAGATGAAACCTCCTATGGTGACGCACTCCCTCTGGAATGTCAGCCTGGATTTGTGTTTGGGTCTCTGGTGCGGAATTACGGGCGTCAGACTCAGAGCACTGTGTCCCACCGATGGAATCTCAGCTCACAATGAAGCAAGCTTGGTTACCCAGCCGAGTTGAAAACTCAAAAGTACAATCTTCATTTATATTGCCGTATCCCTTCCCCATGAGTGAATGTCTGCTTGAAACTACCTTTCAACATATTCATCAACAAATATAAAGTTTGCAATATTATAACAAGGGAAATCTACAAATTAATTCATTCTTGCCCCTTGAGCACTCATTCCAGTTCCATTACGTGTTGCCGAGTGCAGACTCGCACAATAATATTTTCCTCGATGCATTAATTTTCCCTAATGTATTATCTGTTATTGCTTTTATGGATTCACCAATGGTGCGTACACTGGTTAATTTTCCTGCACTTCAATATGGAATGAAACATCGTGATGATCTGGCCCAGATGAGATTGGCAACTGAGCTGTACAACTGGAAATAAGACATTTTTTTTTTTCTAAATGGACGCGTTTATTTTTCATTAGTTCTCAATTCGGAACACATGGTACCTAACATTGACTCTGCAGTTTTCATTCACGTTGGAGTGGTAGCTGAGACACCAGGAGTACCCAGCCGTTTGACTGTATGCAGGAGAGCATTGCATTGGTGGAAATATGCTGCATATAACAGCAGATGTACAGAATTATCATCCGGTTAACAAAAGGCTTCTTACAATTTCTATGCTAAAATGCATTCCTTTCCTATGGAAATAGCTAGCCTATATTCTAATACTAGCCAATTTTTTTAAAAAGAATGAATCATGCTAAATCAGGCTCCAACTGTTATTGCTAACAACTCCACAGTTACAGCTGGATAAGCCCACAAGTTGTTTGCCAATGCCATGACATTTTATGCTTCAATTAAGATATGCATGATAAGGGGGTAGAGTGTAATGTTGGATCACGTTTGGCCCAGGTAGGAAGGAGTCTACTCAATCTACTTATTCTGATCGAATGCAATAAAAACAAAGCATAAGCAAATGGCATTAAGCTCTTTTTCAAAAGATAATAACAACCCCAGCGATTATTTCCTCTGCAAATATATTTTGCATTCATTAATAAGACTTCCTGTTGCAATGGTGAAGGAAAATCTCAAAATGCAGTAACATCCAGCTGACAGATAATGAAAGCAGCAGCTGATGGAATGATCTTGTTTCTACAACCTCTATAACGAGCTGGAACAGCCAGGACCAGGATCGCTTACAAGGATTACTGCAAGCGAGCCTAGCAATCTTAATAAATCAAATTCTTTGGCAGTTTTGTGGTTTCAGCTTTACTGTTAAATGTTCGACCAACTCCCAACACATATTCCTTTCTCTCTCCCACAGCACCTTCTGTGGCGGCCCCACCAGAATCCCCACTCTCACTAAACAACAATCTGTCTATTAGCATCAGAAATGTACAGGCATCGTGCCAAAACCATCAAATGAGGTATGTCCATCAGCATGAGTGAGATTTTCTCCGGCATCACTGAATGGGTGATTTGACCACCACACACACACGCACACACCTGTCTAATGCAGGCAAGACTGAAATTAACCCCATTATGGTAACTAATTTGGAGAGGATGATGATCTTGAACGGCAAGCTGTTAATGAACAACAGCCTGATATATACGTTTAAATTGTCCAAGTGGTCCAGTGCAGAGTGGAGAGCCTCCGTTGATCTATTGTGGCGGTATGCAAATTGTAGTGCATCCAGATTCTTGTGAAGCTAGGAGTTGATACACACCATAACCAACCTCTCAAAGCATTTCAATACCACAGACGTCAGTGACACCAGTCAGTAGTCATTGAGGCACATCACCTTACTCTTCTTGGGCAGCTGTCTAATGCTATCTGAGGGACAAAGTTTGGCCAAGATGATAGAAGGATATGATGACAGTATCAGATAGGAAATACTCCTGAGATATGTGAACTTATACCCGTTGCTTCAAAACCCTTTGCCTAATCAATATGATAATATTAATATGTAGATTAATAAACATTAGTAAAAATATCAAACAACATTGAATGTACACAGATGCAATGTTATATAAGATGGACTGAGAAAGCACCAATGAGCCTAACATAGTACAGGAACTTATTCAAGGCAACATGAATGTGACATCTGGATTAAAAATGCGAGAACATTTCAATGTTTCTATGCAGAGCAGACCAAGTTTTAGATTGCAACGCTATTGCAAATAAATAGAATATTAATGCTATACAAGCGCATCCTTGTTTGAAATATTTTGTCCAAATGTAATTCCCACGCATGGTAAATAACAAGAAAGTTGCATGCAGGGAAAATAAATAATACTTAATAACAAATCTTTATGACCTTGGCTATTACCTGTAAGTTATACTCCAAGAGTCAAGGTTATTTATTTTGAAGATATGGTTGATACTTCTCAAAATATGACACATTTGAACACAGTCATGGTTAGAAAGGATATTTAAAATGGGCATTAAACAGAAGTCCATGCATATAACTTTTATTCTTAGTTATTCATTTCTCGAGGTTTGGGAATTGTTAGCAAGGTTTATTGCCCATCTCCAATTACTCATGAGTTGGAGCTGAGCTATCTTCTTGAATGAAGGCAGTACTTCTGGTGAAGGTACATACAGTGAGCATTTCGATGGGGAATGCCAGGATTTAGACCCAGCAATAACGAAGAGCAGGTGACAATTTTCCAAATCAGCAAGATGTACAACTTGCAAGTTGATTCTGCAGTCGGTGGTATTTCCATAAGCCTGCTAGCCTCATCTTTTACTAATTTCAGTTAATAAATTTGGGAAGGGTAACTGCACTGCGTCTATTTTAGATGTTACACACACTAACTACTGTGCATTAGAAACATAGAAACATAGAAATTAGGTGCAGTTAGGTTCGGTATTTCCGCCATAAGATCATGCTAACCCGTACTGCCTCTCTCCATTGATCCCCTTAGCCACAAGGGCCACATCTAACTCCCTCTTATTTAGCAGTTAATAAATTTGGGAAGAGTAACTGCACTGTGTCTATTTTAGATGTTACACACACTAACTACTGTGCACAAGTTGCAGAGGGAATGAATAAATGTTTCGGGTGGTCGATGGACTGTAATTTAAATGGGTGGATTTGTCAAAGAATAACATTGGTGAAAACTTTCTTGAGAATTGCTGGAGCTTCTCTCATCCATGCAAGTGGAGAGTATTCCATCACTCCATTAACCTGTGCCCTTTAGGTAGTGGAAGTGCTCGGTAGCGAGAAAGCGAGTCACTCACAGCAGGACCTCCAGCCTCTTGTGGCCATTTTATGTGTGGAGCTGACCCAGTTGAGTTTCAGGTCAATGATGATGTGATGATATTGATAATGGGAAATTTGGTAATCCAGCTGAATATCAATGATAGGTAATTGGACTTTTTCTTGTGGAGATGGTTATTTCCTGACACTTCGAAATACCACTTGCTCCATATCAACTAATGCCTGACAATTGAATAGATTTTGCTGCGTGGAGCTCTATGCTGCTTCATTTGCTTAGGTGTCATATGCTGCGTAAACATCAGAAAAGATCCTTCCTTTTGATCTTTTCATGGAAGGAAAGTCAATGATAAAACACTTGAAGATCGCTGTGACCTGTGACATTCTGAGGCAATATCATGATGATGTTCTGGAACTTGGATGATTGACCTCCAATAACTACAGCCATCTTTCTTTGCACCAGGTATAACTCTGACCATTGGATTGTTTTCCTCGATGCTCATGCACTTCAATTTAAGTAGACACTATGTTCAGTTAAATGCTCCCCAAGGACAGAAGCTCTCACTGTCTGTCTGAAATCTGGCTCTTACAATAAGCTGTGATGAGGTTCAGAACAGAGGTACTCTGTCAAAACCCTAACCAGGCATTGATAACCAAGAGCTACTAGCCAGCACTGTCAAAGACACCTACCATCATATTATCCAAGTGGCTAATTAATTGTACTGTGTACCACAGACAACCATAATCTCCTGGGTGGACAAATGCCTCAAGGAGTCTTCCCCAAATTATTCCCAAATTAACCACAGCTCTTTTTGTTCCCCTTTCTTTCTTTAGCTGGCATCTAGTTTAAGAGTGTGCTAGAAAGTGAATTAATGATGTAGCAAAGCTTCTGGACCAGTGGGGCGTTCACCTTTTGTATTGAACGTGTTGTATAACTGCAGCTGTATGATTGTGCAGAAAGAGGGATATGGTTAACATTTAAGGGCAAAAACAAAAGGGTTTTAACTAAGGGTCTTCAACCCAATACATTAACACTGTTTCTCTTCACTAAAGATGCTGCCTGTCCTGCTGAACAATTCCAATAATTTACTATTTTCAACATTTTTTTTTGCTGATTTTTTTAATGTTTTGTTGCACCTACAGTAAATAAGCACATTAATTTCTGCCTGCTTACCTGATAGGTGTTCACACAAATTTGACATTACAAAGAAGCAATGATAAAGCAGTTGCCAACAGTATATTCTCAACCCTTGCCTCAAGTGAAATATATGCATCGAAATGCTGCAAAAAACCCCCAAATACAATTGAGCCAATGCAGACATCGCTCTCCACCCTAATAAAGCACATCCCGCCCCATCTGATTTGGAATCGTTTTTTGCTGTTTCGTTGAATTGAAAGAACATCTTGTCCAAAAATGAACCAAATGCCTAAAATAAGTACTAAATCATTAAATGTGGAGGAAAGAACTGCAGATGCTGATTTAAATGAAATGTAGACATAAAATAGTGGAGTATTTCAGACAGGCAGCATTCTGGAGAGAAGGAGTGGATGACGTTTCGAGTTGAGACCCTTCTTCAGACTAAATCAATGAAGATGAGTATGGGTGCCAGGGGTTATGGGGAGAAGGTAGGAGAATGGGGTTGAGAGGGCAAGATAGATAAATTAGCCATGATTGAATGTAGTAGTAGACTCAATCGGCTGAATGGCCTAATTCTGCTCCTATAACCTATGAAGATACCAAGTAAAAGTGGTGGCTTCTAAAAACAGTGTTAATGACACAGATGACGTCGTGGCTGCAGGTTGTTCCACAAAACAAAGGACCCCAGATACATGGCCTCAACATCTGAAGTCAAATAATGAGTGGAATGAGTGGAGGTAGCCAGAAGTAAGCTATTCAGCTGCTTGTTCCTGCTCTGCCAATCAATACGTTTGTGGCTGAGTTCCCACCACAGCATCACGTTCCTGCAGCAGCCTCTAACCCCGGATTCTCCTCAGATCCAAAATTCCATCCTTGCTTGTTTAGTGTGTACTTGGCACCGATGCATCCATGGCATCTCAGGGAGACTCACGGCCCGCTGGCTGAAGAAATTCCTTCCCATAACTGTACTGGAAGACCAATCTCATACTTTGTGACTGGCTCTAAACTTCCAATCCAAATATAACAACACCTCTGTATTTAGCCTATCAAGCCCACCAAAAATGTGTATATTTAAATAAGATCAGCACCCACACTTGTACACGAGAAATAATACCTGTACTTGTGTATCTTAGCCAAGTGATGACACTATAAGTAGCTTTTGGGTCAGTTGACATTACTTGAGACTTACTAATATTGTACTATATAAAAGCCTTCCAAGACAAGAAGATGGGTAAAGAGATAAGATTCTAAAACTTATGGGGATTGTGGAGACAGCAGGGGAAGGAAGTGCAGCCCTAAAAGGGCCCCGTTAAGCTGCAAGGAGCAAGTATTTATTATTAAAAAAGTTTTATTGGTTCATTTTTGGGGAGGAAATTGGTAACAGTAGTGAGAACCACTGGTCTAAGTCAACGCATTCTTCATAGATTAAAAAAAAATGCTTTCACATATCTATAAAAATACACCTGTCCTAGTGAATATTTCAGTTAATCAATATATTCCTTATTTTCCCCCAGTGTAATTAAAACATGCTGCATGTAACAGGCAGGAAAATTAGCCCGTTTCCCTGGATCCTTTAGGTCTCACTGAGATGAACATTCAAATATAAAATGCAACATCATCACATTATATGTATTCCACTTTCACGCATAAGTACAAGCCATAAATGCATATTAAAATATATAGATACACGTTAAGCTGGTGAGTGTATCCCAAATGTGCTGGGCCCCTCTCTGTCTTGTTTGTTTTATTGTTTATGTTCCCTACAGATTCAACAGAGGAACAGTGTGTTTCTCCTAGACATTGTGAAATCAACTTCCAGGCCAAAATATACACAGTTCCTGCCAACTTAAAGCATGCCAGCACCGATCCACCAAGGAGTTCAACAACCCTTGAAAGTAACTTTAACTGAGTTCAAAGCTCTCACCGAACCCAGGTTCTGTATTACGAATCAACTGCACATGTCAGCCTGCACGTACAGTAGTCTACTAGCCTACCAACTAACTGTACATTTAAAAATAGGCTCCAAAATACTACAAACAGCAGCTGACATAAAGCTTGGGATCTGTAGCAACAGTTTATCAATAAAATAAAACCAGATCCATTATTATTAAAATAATACATGTAATCACTGTGCCTTGTATGCAAAAACACATGGGGTTGTTAAAAGAAAAGCCCACACAAGATTTGGCATGTAAATCCACTGTAGGGGACTTAACAGCAGATCCAATCCTCTCCTTGCGTAGTTTACTCATAAGACTTACTGGACAACTATCAGAAATGGGTCATCTGGCTAAAAAATCTTGGGCCAGAAAGAGAGAAAGACTCCTTTCTATTGTGGGGCAAATAAGATAATTCAACAAGGATCTGTACCTGGGAGGTACATTCAGCCTTGCTAGGTATAGTTCTGCAGTAACCACTCTATTTTTCAGTTCGGCATCAGGGGAGCTCGTGGTCTGATTTATTACTAATTTAATACCTCCCAACATGTTAAGCAATAAAGCCTTTAAATGAAAGGCTATACAGTTTTAATAGCTTATCAATGAACTGGCTTAACATTTCTTACTTTGTCTCGCTGACCCTATAAACATCGCAAATATAAAATAATATTTTAACTATGCTTGCATATTGACCTACCACAAATCTCTGGGAAAAGAAACACTATTTCCATTTCAGCCCTATCCCCGATTTCAGACTTGAAAATGTACGCATATAAATTTTACAGTGTCAAGAGTCATGAGCTAAGAATTTAAACTAGTCCCCTGACTATTTATTAAAATACATTTCTGTTTTTGCAGCTTTCTCTGCGGTAGTTCTGGGGACGGAGTGGAGTGAAGCTGGTCTCAGTTCCCGCAGCAGATTGAGCTTACTTGTCGGCATTCACTTTTGGAACCAATTTGTGGTAGAAACTGTAAAACTTACTTACATCTTCAAGTGAACTTTCAAAAGAAGAAAAAAGTCAGAGCTTTTACAAGAAATACTTAGCCTATTATCACTACAATATGGGAAAGGTAACGCTAAAGCAAATATATATAGCATACAATTAATGCACACAGCAGCTACTGTTGCAATAGAAACATTGAGACATTGGTACATGGATGGGACAGGTTTAGAGGGATATGGGCCAAATGCAGGCAGGTGGGACTAGTGTAGATGGTACATGTTGGTCGGTATGGGCAAGTTGGGCCAAGCTGTATGAATCTATGACTCTATAATAGACCATGTTCAACAGGTCTAAATTCTTCCAATAACAGCAAACAGCAAAAATCGTTTTGGAATTTGTCCAAAAGTGACACATCTGTCCAGTTTCCCTTTTTCCAAATGAAAAATATCAATAATAATGTTGCAAGTACTTTTCATTTACAGGTGACTCAATTACATTTATGTGCAACTGAAATCCTCCTTGAAAGTGGGGCTGATTTTCTACTGGTATTTCTGCCATCAATTCTACTGTAGGTTTGCAATACAGCTAAATCGGTGGTTAACTTCTGCAAGGCAAAGGATCTCTACCGACTGTCGCCATTCTCTGACAATAAGGGACCCCACATAAATGTGGACTTCTCTCCTATCCCAGGAAACACCTCTCAGTGAAGAAAGACGTTGATGGTAAAATTTGCCATTGCTCTCTTTATACAAGCACAGCCTTTAATTGGTTGAGGAAAAATTCTGGCAATATATAATATCAAAAGAGGAATCTGGACAATACAAATACAGTGATCAGCTGATAATAAATGTATACATTTTTTTATGGGCCTGTTATTGGCTAAAGTAAAATGGGTTAAAATTGGACTTTAAAAAAAGTATACTAACCTAATTGATTACGTCCAGTGGAGTAAAAGTTTGGTAAGATCAAAGCAGATTTTTTTTTGTTTTGGGATTGATCTGTGAAACTGTGAATTGAGCCTTTCATTTAACTTTTTCTCTTGGTTCTGATTGGGATGTGTGAGGTACTTTATATTAGTGTATGCATGCTTAATACTTTTTTTGATGCGAGGATACATCACAGAGAATTAAAATTGCATATGGTTTTCTTTGGTTATCTTTAGATTTAATAAAGAAGATAAATTGTGACTGTTTTTAATATTTGTCATTATTTCATTTTTTGAACCATTATATATGTTCATAAAAAATGGCAAAATACTTTGCTGGTCAGGCAGCGTCTTTGGAAGGAGAAATAGGCAATGATTCAGGTCAATTTCAATTCATTAGACATATCATTCATAGTTCTGATGAAAGATGTTATGTATTTGAGGTTGGATGGTGAATCAGGTTGGAAGTCTCAATGTTAAACTGCATGAGCCATAGAAGATAAGGAACATTGAAATAATGGTTTGTATTTTATTCTGAACTGACGGTGAGAGAGGTAGATGCCATCTTCTGCCTATATGACACATTTGTATACCATAAAAAAAAATACAATCCAAAAGATCATTGACCTGAAATATTAACTGAAAACCTGACCTGAATATTTTCAAATATTGGAAAACAATTTAAGTTTCAATATTGTATATATTTATTACATTTTATTTGAAGTGGATATTAGGATTTCCATAAAAATGGGTTTTATCCAGTGTGTGTTTGAGATGTAAATAACATTTTGGCTGTACAATTATCAATTATTTGCCTCTATTGTTAGAAGGGACAGTAATCCCTGTGCAACACATAGATGAATGTCAAACTAACCAACCAGTGTTGAAAAAGTGGTCCATGTGAAATTGCTTGCCTGAAATAAATGGTATAATATAGCAAAAAGTGTTCAAAATACATGGTTGATTTAAACACTTAAATGTTTAAACACTTAATTAAAATTAAATTAGCACCATAACCAAGTAATTAAAAAAAAACTACATCACAAGTACGATGAAGGAAAAGGATTCCCTTTAATGATTAATGACATGAATGACAGGGATGCCAGCTTTTCCAGGCCTTTTCCAAAAGAGAAATTATAAAAGATATCTGTGGCAAATACTTAGTTTACAATGAAAGCATTTAGGCAGTTTGAATAGTCTTTTGTCCAACTGTCTACATAAAACATGAATATACATTAAAAAAAAAAGTAATTAATTCAACATGCTAAACATGAGATGCAATATTTTCCCCAGCAACTAAAATTACACATTTTACAATAATTGAAATAAAAACTTAAAGAAGATAGGACAGACCCATTTCTAAATGGAAAATTTCAATTTTATCTATGAAGAATTTCTACCAAAAGTACAACAATTGATATTCCCTGTTAAATGCAATTAAACGTTTTAAACTGTTCATTTTATGTTCAAGGGCTTATTCCGTGGTATCAAGTCACTTCAATGCCTCACTGTTTTTTGCTGGGTGATTTTTTTATTCCCAACTATAGCTGGCACAACTCTCCCACGTATGCAGTCAGTCCCAACAGCAGGCTTCGCAAAAGATTGACGATTGTTAAACTGAGCAGTAATTCCGATTTTTTTTTTTTTTTAATGGGAAAGGTAATGCTAAAGCAAATTCTGACTTTTAGGTTCTGGATTTCTGACTGTAATTCCAAATTGCAATCTTTAGGTAAGGAAAGACTTTCTTTTCTAACCCATCAATAGGTAATCAGAGGTGGTCCACAAATAATTAAATCAGATTTAAGGGCTTCAATGGCAGAAGCAATACTGTTCCTAAGGACAAGTTATTAATACATTTTAGGTATGTTTAAGAAAGAACTGCAGATGCTGGAAAAATCGAAGGTAGACAAAAATGCTGGAGAAACTCAGCGGGTGAGGCAGCGTCTATGGAGCGAAGGAATAGGTGACGTTGCGGGAGACCTGAAATGTCACCTATTCCTTCGCTCCATAGACATTGCCTCACCCTCTGAGTTTCTCCAGCATTTTTGTCAATAAATTTTAGGTATGTACTTTTGTAGCAAACTTATCTACCTATGCATTTAGTTTTAATTTCTATTGCACTTGAGAATTTTTTTGGCATAATATAGCCATTTAACTCATATCTGTGGCCTTAGTTTAATAAATTTTGAAGTAATGCTTTTATAATTTTTATTTAATTCATGGAATTTTGATTTTGTCATAGTTCTATATGTATTTTTGTTTCTATTAGCATAATGAATTATGTTTTTTTTTCAAGAATAAACAATAAAAAGGCCACAATAGCATAGCTACAACCATTAGACTCAAAACGTTAAGGACATGGGTTTAAAAGGTAGCCTGATGATTCATGTAGTTCATATGAAATGCCACCTTGTGTAATGTCATCATCGCAGATTTAGAATTATTATACGTCGGAGTCGGGTCGGAGTCGGATGCACAAGAAATCAAGGAATCCGGTGTTTTGGGTTTTGACTTCACAGCCCTGCACAAAACCCTATTATTTTTGGACCTATTCAACTTGCTCTTTTCCATCCAGTAAAGAAAATGGCATTGCATTAGCCAACGAGCAATGTAATGGGGAAGTAGCCCTGCTCCATGAAAATGGATAACCCAAAAAGAACCAACAAAGTTGACAAACTCTGTACCTAAAATGCTGGCGTAGGCAAGTCCTTTAGTACTATAATTTCTAAATGTCCCAATGTATTTTGCCCAAATAACAAGCTGCTAAAGAGCCAGTATAAGTACCAAACCATTAGCAATACTCACCAACACAGCCAATGTCATTCCTATGGTGGGAAATAATTCACTGGAAGATGCCGGGGGCCAGCTCTCTATCTCACCTTTATTCTGCGGCTTCAAAATAAATTCTTGGTATGGCCATTCTGTTCTTGTAATGTCAGCAACTACTTGCGAGGGCTATTTTTATGTGAAGCTGGACTTCATGCTGACCACTCTATTTTAGAGTAGCCCAGAGATAAACTCAATGTGTCTTCCTGACCCAGTGACAACAATTAGTGAGGATGGGTGACTAAACATCCTCCATGATCATTCTTAACACTGCTGCCCCACCAGTATCAGTTTTCAGACCTTTGCATATACTTCCTATAAACTCACAACTATGTGGCCAAATTCTGTTCCAACTCCATTTACAAGTTTGCAGATGACACTGTTGTAGGCAGCTGTACCTTGAACAATGACAAGACAGAGTATAGGAAGGAGATAGAGAACATAGTGATCTGGTGTTAAGACAACAAACTCTTCCTCCACGCCAGCAAGTTATTGACTGCAACAAACAGGGTGGAGTGCTGAAGTCCAACTACAATAATAGGGTACATCGAGACCCTTCTTCAGACTAGTGGGAAAGGGAATACGAGAGATATAAACAGTGATGGAGAGAGATATAGAACAAATGAATGAAAGATATGCGGAAAAAGCAACGTTGATAAAGGAAACAGGCCATTGTTAGCTGTTTGCTAGGTGAGAACAGGAACCTGGTGCGACTTGGGCGGGGGAGGGATGGAGAGAGAGGGATTGCAGAGGTTACTTGAAGTTAGATAAATTAATATTCATATCACTGGGTTGTAAGCTGTGCTCGGTGAGAATGGGAACCTGGTGCAACTTCTTCCCAGAGATGCTGCCTGTCCTGCTGAGTTACTCCAGCATTGTGTGTCTCTGTTCAAAGGTTACTCAGGATGGGTCATAGTCGCAAAGCATATCCAGATTAATTAAGAATTGTAGAACTACTGGAGGCATCCTGAAGGACAGAATGACCTCCCTTATTGAGACAGTTAATGAGACAGAATGGGAGGTCAATTTATAGTATTCTCACGAACATTATCTTTCCCTTTGCCATCTGCTTCTGAAACCATCTTTGATTCTCTCCAGACTCTACAACGGTTCTCCTGGCGAGCAATCAACCTTTCATGCTCCATAAACCCTTACCAAGTCCTATCCATTAATTATCTTTGTGGCTTCTGGAAAAATATTTTATGAATCGACCAACTCTTGGAATTCAATGTTCACAACTTTTTCACGAGTAATTGAGACTTGGAATTTTCCTTTGTTTTAAATGCATGATTTAAATACTTTTGTCAAATCACGTAAACTAACTTTATGTTTATGTCATAGGAGTAGAGGTAGACCATTCGGCCCATCGAGTCTACTCTGCCATTCAATCATCACTGATCTATCTTTCCCTCTCAAGCCCATTCTCCTGCCTTCTCCTCATAACTCGACACCTGTGCTAATCAAGGATCTGTCAATCTCCGCCTTCAAAATACCTAATGACTTGGCCTCCACAGCTGTCTGTGGTAATAAATTCCAGACTCACCACCCTCTGACTAAACTCAACTCAGTTCTCCTCGCAAGATCTTCTTGACATACATTTTTCAAATGTCTTATCTGACATATTCAATTTGACACACAATGAATTTATAATTACGATCATTAACGATAAATATGCACAGAACGTTAAGATTACCGTTAGAGTTGTTTTTGTACAATACTTTTAAAGCAGTGATATTAAAGATCCTTCATCATAAAATACATTTATTTCATGTGATTAGAATTTAATTTCCTATAATATACAGGAACCTTCAACAGTAATGGCATCAGGAAGCATCATTATAGTTTCCCCAGTGGCTCTCCAATTATTTCTAATATGCAGCTTAGCCATAAAACAAAGCAGATCATGAAATGCTTCAATACATTCTGGTATATCCCTACTTCCAATTCTGTTATCAAAATAAGACGAAGAAAAAAAAAAAGAAAGGTAAACAAATAACTCACATTTTTAATGCATTTTATAAAACAGAAAATATCTAGAAATATATTGGTTTAAAATTACAAGCATCAATATTACCCCCCAAAAAAGTTTCCATGTTATTAATTTTTGCTATTGAGCTTAAATAAAATTTTAAGCACATGCCTAAGACTCAGATTCCTGTGCGTCTAACATTAACTGATGGCTTAATCTTCATAGTCAGGCGCCATTTATAAACTGACTGGGCTCTGCTGATAGTCATACAGTGTGGAAACAGGCCCAGTCTAACTTGGCCACACCGACCAACATGTCCTCTCACACTAGTCCCACCTTCCTGCGTTTAGCCCATATCCCTTTAAACCTGTCCAAATGTTTCTTCGAAGGTACACAAAAATGCTGGAAAAACTCAGTGGGTGCAGCAGCATCTATGGAGCGAAGGAACTAGGCAACGTTTCGGGTCGAAATGTTGCCTATTTCCTTCGCTCCATAGATGCTGTTGGTGCTGCACCCACTGAGTTTCTCCAGCATTTTTGAGTACCTGTACCATCGATTTTCCAGCATCTGCAGTTCCTTCTTAAACAAATGTTTCTTCGACACTGCAATAGCACCTGGCTCAACCACTTCCTCCAGCAGCTTGTTCCATACACCCATCACCCTCTGTGTGAAAAAGTTACCCCTTAGGTTCGTATTAAATATTCCCCCCTCATCTTGAACCTATTTCCTCGGGTTCTCGATCCCCTACTCTGGGCAAGGGACGCTGTGCGTCTACCCCATCTATTCCTCTCATGATTTTGTACACTGTAAAGGTAAATTCAGCTGAAACCATGAGAGTTTAGAATTGTGATCATATCCTGAAATTTAAATGCCAATCACTTAATTGTAATTAGTCCTTACTGTTGATGTTAATAGGCATAACATACATTGACAGGTGAGAATTACCAAGTTGGCAATAAGTGACTCAAACATAACATCCCTACTGATTAATGTTAAGTGAACATGGCTTTGTGTGTGGGAAATCAAGACTAACAAACATAATTGAGCTCTTTTCTAGAGGTGACAAAAGAGGATAAACTGGGGCAGTATGGTGGACATTGTCTACAAGGACTTTAGCAAGACATTTAACGATGTCTACAAGGACTTTAGCAACTTTTAACAAGGGTCCACAGAATCGACGGGTCTGGAAGACGAGTTCACATGGGATACAGAGTGAGCTAGTCAGTTGGATGCAAAATTGGCTTTGTGGAAAGAGTCAGAGGGTTGTAGTGAAAGAGTGTTTTTCAGTTTACAGCCTTGTGACAAGTAGTGGTATACTGAGACATTTGGGGTTGGTCTATTATTTTTGTCATAAGTAGACTTGATATGGATGGGAATGTAAATGGCATGACTAGCAAGCAGAAACAAGGAACTACAGGTGGTGGTTTACTAAAAAAGACACAAAGTGCCGGAGTAACTGAGCGGGTAAGCAACAGTTCTGGAGAGCGTGGATCGGTGGCATTTCATATGCATTAGCAAATATGCGGATGGCACCAAAATTGACGGTGTCATGGCCAGCGAAATTGGTTGTCTCAGGTTACAACAGGATCTAGATCAAATTGGATATTGGGCAAAGGAATAGCAGATGGAATTTAACTCAGACAAGTGCAAAGTTATTTATTTTGAGAGGTTAAATAAGGGTTTACATAATAGACACCAGGACTCTGGGGAGTGTTGTAAAAGAGAGAGACCCAGGGGGACAAGTACATAAAGTACACATTGAAAGGCCAAATGGCCTGCTCCTGCACCTATTGTCTATAATTCCCTTAAAGCAGTGACACAGATAGACAAAATGGTGAAGAAGACGTGTGCTAGGTTCGCCTCCATCAGATGGGTCACTGGATATAAGAATTTAAACATCATTACAGGTGATAAAAGGCATGGTAAGACCTCCTCGGGCTTTGTTTTTTTAATTTATTGAACTTCTTTTTGTTTGTTTATTATGTTATCAGTTGAGTGCTGCGTTCACACATCTGTTGAGTGAACACAAGTAAGAATTCCATCGTTCCGTTTCAGTCCATATGACAATTAAACACTCTTGACTCTTAACTCTCTTGAAAAAACCTTGGATGGCATGGCCAAGTTTTGCCTCGGGTGCGGCTTCCATGTTGTGTAACTTCAGTATTAACTGCTACAAGCTCCATAGAATAATGATTGTAACATTGAGATTTAGATGACAGTTATAAAGAGTGATCTGAACCCCAATTAGATTATTGCATTAGAATCACTTCCAGTTATTCTTAAAACTCTGCACACAATCATTCCTTGTTTCCATTATACAGTAAACATAGCAAATCATAGAAAACTAATAACTGACACAGAAAAGATCGAGACTAACAATTTTTTTCTGCCTCAATCGTAATTCAGTGCAAGAAACTGCAGCTGTGGTTTCTCCCTTTATGTTAATTTGGTTTCTTGTTCACATCAGCCAAATTCATCTCTGGGTAAACACAGTAATGTGGGCCTGGAGCAACGCATCGTGTGACAATGATTTGTTTCAAAATTGCAATCAAGAAAACAAAAGGCCGTTTCTCTTCACAGAAGAGTGGAGCAGCACTATTATTTAATGCAGCTTGGCATGTTCTTGTCTAATGAGGTCTTTAACTCCTTGATATGACAATGTCCCTCTGTGTGTCTGGTGTCTAAGCTGACAAACAGATGCTAAACCACTTCTAAGCATGTAATGATTTCGGAGCTAAATACCATGTACATCTTACTTCCAAGTAACAGTTTATTACAAGTAGCTCAATAGACATTGCGTATCTGGACCTAGATATTTTGATACCAAACACAATGGATTTTACAGTCTTTACATTTTCAGTTTTAGAGGTTGCTACCTTAACTCACAATAAATACTGACAGGACCAGTCCAGTGGGTGAAACCATAGAACTGTCGAGTTTAAATCCAGAAAGGGGATTTTGTGGAGGTGGAATCACATTTGATCCCTGGAAGCATAAACAAACCCAAATAAAATGGGAAAATAAAGAATTCTAGCCCTTAGGTAATAGCTGAAGTACACAGTGCTTTAACTTCCTAATTAACCAAACAACACATCACGATACATGTTTGGCTGGGATACAACACCCCGCCAATTTACAAGTAATAATAGCACATTATCTCTTCATCTTCAACCCTTCCTATCCTTCGCTTCCCTTGCACTTTGAATTATTTGTGACCAGCTGCAACGTTTTCCTTAGCCCAGGCTGCGCCAAGAGTATGCTCGATTCCTTTTCAGATTCATTTTCTCTGTTTAAATGACGAAATAATAGATTTTTGAAATCGAAAAAGTGTATGTTAATGATGGAGTTTTAAAAGAAAACTTCAAATAACCAATTAGTAAGTACCTCAAATAATGTACTTAAACATCCACCCTGTAATTAACTGAGGAAACCAATTTCTTAACATACAAGAGAGAAAAATTGAATTATTGTTAGCTAGGCATAATTTCAACAATAAAGAAGAATATCTTTATTACCTTGGGGCAGATTAAAAGTCACTTCATTCCTCCAAATCATTTAACTAATTCACTTTATTAAATGCCCCGTCAGACATTAAACCGTTCAGTTAATATTATAACTTATGTTTTAGATTTTAGTGATATAGCGCAGAAACAGGCCCTTATGCCCACAGGGTCTGCATCGACCAGCGATCACCCTGTATACTAGATCTATCCTGCACACTAGTGACAATATTTACATAAGCAGGGCTTTCACTTAACCTTTTTTCTCTGTTGTCAGCTGGGCAACCTTGGCAGCTTTTTAGGTTGCCAAATGACAGTTTTTCTTTGTTCTAACTGGGACATGAGAGAATAAAACACTCTTGACTTACGTCGCTAATGTGTGGGATAGAACTAGTGTACGGGTGATCGGTGGTTAGCGTGGACTCGGTGGGCCGAAGGGCCTGTTTCCACGCTGTATCTTTAAATTAAACTAAAATCACTAAGACCAGAGGGAGTCTAAAGAAGGGTTTCTACCCAAAACATCACCCAATTTCTTCTATCCACAGATGCTGGCTGCTCCATGGAGTTCCCCCACACAATTAAAGCATGGAATAGTCTTCACCCTACCATAGTTACCCAACCAGACGCAACTAAATTTAATGTAGCTCTTTCTCCCCCAAGAAACCTTTTTTGCTTGTCCAAATCAAGAGTCAAGAGAGTTTTACTGTCATATGTCCCAGAAAGAACAATGAAATTCTTGCTTGCTGCTGCACAACAGAATATGTAAACATAATACAGAACAGGAGATAAACGTTCAGTGTGTTTATATAACATAGACCATATATATATATATATACACAATAAATAAACAGATAAAGTGAAATAGGCTGGTATTTTTCAGAGTTTGGAGTTTGGTGATGGACCCTTCACCACCTCCAGTTTAAATTCCATTTAGAATATTTTTGGAGGACCAGGAAACCAGAAGCAAGAGTTACTCCAGGGAGCTCATTTATTAAAGGCTGTACATCATATAAAACTCCCTCTTCGGACTTTAGTTTATTAGTTTCTGCGCTGGTTTTCAAGCATGTCTGACGGTCGCGGTGAGGCTCCTGCTCCAGGGACCGCATCTGCAAGGCTGGCACCCGTTAACCCGGGCAACCGTTATTTCGAGCCCTGATAAGCCAATTAACCTACAACACTCACACGCCTTGGAATCTGCGCTGGTTTTGCGCCTTTTTCATCCCAAACCTCATCGATTGGGATTTGTTGCAATTATACAAATATAGTATATTCTCTCAGCAAACTGTTATTCAAATTTTACCAAGTGATTGTACTGGAGGTTACAATTGTGCTCTTGTTGGAAATAATGGTGGCCAGTGCCCATGAACTAAATTAGATGAGTCACACAAATACTATAAACTAAGAATCTTGTTAGAGGCTTTCTTTTCATAAACCATTTTTGAGTGAGCTCATTTATTAAGGATCGGTGAGGCGGTGACCGGAGTTGGACAGACAGCAATGGCGGCCAGATCTCCCACAATGCAAAGGGAGGGTGAAAGTGCCTGGCGCTGACCAGTTGCCGTGGCAGTGCGTGTAAATTGTCCCTGGTGTGTAGGATAGTGCTCGTGTATGGGATCACTAAACAGAATGAGGAGCAGGAAAGGAGAATGTCTTTTTTTGCCAAATCAATTAAAAAACTAACAACTCAAAGTACAATTTTCTGTGCTTGGGATGAAGCTTATAAGGTAACGTTTTAAATCCTAGGAAAAAAAAAGAGCAAAAAACAAGCACTAGTCCTCATAAATGGTCTGCTATCATAAAGTCAACATCTTTGTGAATTAGGCATTTCAATTACAGCAGAAAGAGGCAAGACAAGTGCCAATATAGACAGTCTTCCCATGTACACTGAACAGCTGTGAGGTGGTGACTGGGATCTGTAGATTACCAAGCCCTTCTGTTGAAACCATCTAATGGCAGGTGTTTGCCACGGGGCATAGCCTTTACTTTCTCAGTATGCAATCAGCACCTTGGCAAACTGCAGTGCCTTCTACAAAAAAATGCCAACCAAAAATAACTGTACTTAAGAGCAGCTGAAGTGGGAGAACTCATTCATGTTATACGTGACTGCACTGCACAGAGTGCATTCTCAAAAGTTGCAAGATAACATGCAAAATAAAGTCTTTCATTGTACCTCAGTGCACTTGACAATAATAAAACTAAATCTAAACCCAAGCTCAATTTCCACAGAACCCAGCTATTTTGAACAAGTGTTGCCCCACAATAACAGAATTCAAGCTTCTTGGCACCAAACCTATGATCACAGAACAACATAATTACTATCCCAAGGTGATTGACGGACAAGAAAACCACTCACCTGTGAAGAAACACCTTATCTCTAAGCTTTGCAGCAAACATGGTTACATGGATCCTATCTGGCATCAATACTTTGCCTGTTATTGGACTCCTACATAATTCCTCATATTTTCTTGCAGTCTATTGAATTAGCACGGGAATATTGAACAGCACAGGAACAGGCCTTCGACCCATAATGTCCAAGCCGGATATGATGCCATGTTAAACTAATCTCCTCTGCCTGCACATGATCCATATCCATCCATTCTCTGCATATCAGGTGCCTAACCAAAAGCCTCTTAAATGCTAATGTCATATCTGCCTCCACAACCATCCCTGCTAGTATGTTATAAGCACCCATCACTCTGCGTAAAGAAACTTGCCCAGCACATCTCCTTTGCACTTTGCCCCTTCACTTTAAAGTTATACTCTCGAGTCTTTGACCGTTGTGCTTTGGGAGACGTCTCAGAGATATTGGTGAGGAAAGCCTCATCAAGGCAGAAACAACAAAGACGAAGAAACTGAGAGAATGGAATAAACTCCTTGAGTATAGTTGGGTGGGACAATAGACAATCGGTGCAGGAGTAAGCCATTCGGCCCTTCGAGCCTGCACCGCCATTCAATGTGATTATGGTTGATCATCCATAATCAGTCCCCCGTTCCTGCCTTCTCCCCATATCCCTTGACTCCACTATCTTTAAGACCTCTGTCTAGCTCTCTCTTGAAAGCATCTAGAGAACCAGCCTCCACCGCTCTCTGAGGCAGAGAATTCCACACACTCACAACTCTCTGTGTGAAAAAGTTTTTCCTCATCTCTGTTCTAAATGGCTTACCACTTATTCTTAAACTATGGCCCCTGGTTCTGGGCTCCCCCAACATTGGGAACATGTTTCCTGCCTCTAGCGTGTCCAAACCCTTAATAATATTATTAAGGGTTTATTAAGGGATAATAATAACCCTTCAATAAGATCCCCTCTAATTCTTCTAAATTCCAGAGTATGCAAGCCCAGCCGCACCAATCTATCAACATATGACAGTCCCGCCATCCTGGGAATTAACCTTGTGAACCTATGCTGCACTCCCTCAATAGCAATAATGTCCTTCCTCAAGTTTGGAGACCAAAACGATACTCTAGGTGTGGTCTCATTAGGGCCCTGTACAACTGCAGGAAGACCCCTCTGCTCCTATACTCAACTCCTCTTGTTATGAAGGCCAACATGCCATTCGCTTTCTTCACTGTCTGCTGTACATGCATGCTTACTTTCAGTGACTGATAAACAAGGACCCCCAGATCCCATTGTTTAAATTCAATGGGCTTATAGCGTATATTTGACACTATATCTCGAGATGAAGATGGTCAAAGATGGAAGAGTAGATATGCTCTCAGTTTCCATGGATCATAAGTAATAAAAGGTTTCAGTTCTACATCAAAGCACTAAGTCACCAATTCAACTCTGATACGCTCGTGATCAATGTGGCTCGCCAATGTGCAATTAGCAGGTAAAATACAAATAGCGATGTAGACATTTTGATTTTATAAACTATGCTGTAACATGGAATCCCTACACAGTGAAATTGTTATAATTCAGAATCATCCATAAAGTTTAACATTGCGTAAATAGCTTGGAAAACATACTATTTCCACTATTGCCAAATTTTGCCCTAAATAAACAGAGATCTTATTGGATATTGTTCCAGAAATTATCTGTAAACTAGCCGAAAGTCACTCTCGTTTTATGTGCTTATACGTCTGGCTTTTTAAACCATGGGGACGATCACAATTAAATCCAATCAAGTTCTCAGCGATCACAAAAACAGTTGTACTTTTCAGCCAGATGTTGGCTTTGCCATTTGTCATTCAAACCCTCGAGCCCATTTCACTAATTAGTTTGATCATTGGTTAATGTGTACTTCAACTCCCCAAACTCAGATTTGTTCCACAACCAACAATCCAGAGACGAGAGAGCAAATCCTATTACAGCAGCTGGAGAAGGGAAAGCTGGTGCTAATAACAGTGAGCATGGAACTACAGATATAGATTAGTTTTGTCGGATACACCAGGGTGCAATGACATTTATTTTTCACATGAAGCTCACAAACACAACACAGACAGTAATGATAAATACAACTATCAAATTATGGTACTATTGTAAAATAAAAATCCTATGTGGTTCATCAATGTCCTTTGTAGAAGGAAATCTGTCATCCTTGCCCAAACAGGCTTATACGTGTCTCAAGACCCACGACACTGGTGTTCAAGAGTAATTAGAGACGAGCAGTGTTAGTCTTGCCAACAACACAGACAGCTTGCAAATGAATTGTGTAAAAACAATTTAACAGATGCAAAAATATGGTTTCGTACAGTGCCCTCCATAATGTTCAGGATAAAAAAACATAATTTATTTATTTGCCTCTGTATTCCACAATTTGAGATTTGTAATAGAGAAAAAAAAAATCACATGTGGTTAAAGTGCACATTGTCAGATTTTATTAAAGGGTATTTTTATACATTTTGGTTTCACCGTGTACAAATTACAGCCATAGTCCCCCACATTTCACCTTGTAGAAATTACAGCTGTGTTTATACATAGTCCCCCCCATTTCAGGGAACCAAAATGTTTGGGACTCCATGGCTTCACAGGTGTTTGTGGGGTGGGAGATTGCAACCTTCACGTGGTCCGCCCTGTTTCGACGAATGCAATCAACCTGGCGTGCACAATCAAATAAGATCAAACAGAACAAGTTGTACTACAACTTTAAGCTGTGCACGCCACACGCAAGAAGAAAACAGGTGTTTGTAATTGCTCAAGAAGGAACTGCAGATGCTGGAAAATCGAAGGTAGACAAAATGCTGCAGAAACTCAGCGGGTGAGGCAGCATCTATGGAGGGAAGGAAATAGGCGACGTTTCGGGTCTTGACCCGAAACGTCGCCTATTTCCTTTGCTCCATAGATGCTGCCTCACCCGCTGAGTTTCTCCAGCATTTTTGTCTACCTTTATAATTGAGGTGTGCTTAATTGCCTCCTTAATGCAGGTATAAGAGAGTTCTCAGCACCTAGTCTTTCTTCCAGTCTTTCCATTACCTTTGGAAACTTTTATTGCTGTTTATCAACATGAAAACCAAAGTTGTGCCAATGAAAGTCAAAGAAAGTTGTACTTTTGAGACCGAGGAAACAAGAATAAAACTGTTAGAGACATCAGCCAAACCTTAGGCTTACCAAAATCAACTGTTTGGAACATCATTAAGAAGAAAGAGAGCACTGGTGAGCTAACTAATCGCAAAGAGACTTGCAGGCCAAGGAAGACCTCCACAGCTGATGACAGAAGAATTCTCTCTATAATAAAGAAAAATCTCCAAACACCAGTCCGACAAATCAGAAACATTCTTCATGAGTCAGGTGTGGATTTGTCAATGACCACTCTCCACAGAACACTTCATGAACAGAAATACAGAAGCAAAATTGCAAGATGCAAACCACTGGTTATCCGCAAAAATAGGATGGCCGGGTTACAGTTTGCCAAGAAGTACTTAAAAGAGCAACCACAGTTCTGGAAAAAGGTCGTGTGGGCAGATGCGACTCAGATTAACTTATATCAGAGTGATGGCAAGAGCAAAGTATGGAGGAGAGAAGGAACTACCCAAGATCCAAAGCATACCACCTCATCTGTGAAACACGGTGGTGGGGGTGTTATGGCCTGGGCATGTATGCCTGCTGAAGGTACTTGCACACTTATCTTCATTGATGATACAACTGCTGATGGTAGTAGCATAATGAATTGTGAAGTGCATAGACACATCCTATCCGCTCAAGTTCAAACTAATGCCTCAAAACGCATTGGCCGGCGGTTCATTCTACAGCAAGACAATGATCACAAATATACTGCTAAAGCAACAAAGGAGTTTTTCAAAGCTAAAAAATGGTCAATTCTTGAGTGGCCAAGTCAATCACCCGATCTGAACCCAATTGAGCATGCCTTTTATATGCTGAAGAGAAAACTGAAGGGGACTAGCCCCCAAAACAAGCATAAGCTAAAGATGGCTGCAATACAGGCCTGGCAGAACATCACCAGAGAAGACACCCAGCAACTGGCGATGTCCATGCATCGCAGACTTTAAGCAATCAATGCATGCAAAGGATATGCAATAAAGTACTAAACATGACTACTTTCATTTACATGACATTGCTGTGTCCCAAACATCATGGTGCCCTGAAATGGGGAGGGGGGGGGACTGAGATGGAAAAAGGAGCAAGATTCTGCCTGACATCTTTCCACCCTTCCTAACTTATTGCGGATTTGTAATTGCAGCCCCAACTGGGATCAGCTAAATTGCCAGATACCAGGCATCTAATCGATGACTTTGAGCTTAATGTCTTAAGTGCTGCTCCCTGGGAACAAAAAAACAGAGAATAGAAGGCATATATGATTTGTGATTTGATTTTGAAACTCTAAGGAATATTAGAATGGATCTCAAAACATTCCAGGAAATTTTCACTGCTCAGAAAGATTTACTAATCAATGCCAATATTATTTTGCACATTGAGATAAAATAGATGCAAAACAGCATGTCCTTGGTTTATTTTGTGAGAATGATCAGAAATTTCAATGGCTTAAAATTTCTATTTCACAAAAGTAACAAATTCCAATATTATTCTGTAGAAGTGAAGGAACAATGTTTGAACAATGTGTTACAATTCACAACCAGAGCTAAGTGGCCCATAAAATAGGCAGATGAACTCAACCATGACAACCTCTCTGCTTTCATTCTCTTCTGGAACACCATCCTAACAGATTGCTAAGTCTGACACATTTGAAAAGAAAATGCTGCCTGCACCCAAGGGTACAATGTACCTTATACAATCAACAACAATTTGCAGCACATGAATTCTGGGGTTGGAAAATCATAAACCCGGGCACATCCTTACCTCGAAATCATAACTTCGTACAAGATTCAGGGAAGTTTTTTTTCAAGTGTGCCTTTGAACAATACTCAAAGGATGTTTTCATTACGTATATGGACAAAATTCAGTGAAAGAGCTGAGGCAGTGCGATAGATTCTAAGCCAAGCTTCAGAAGGAATACAAACCTAAATGATTCATGTGTTCTTCATGCTCACTGAGTTCCACAGAAGCCGTAAAATGCTACAGAATACGGTTGTAAAATGCCCATTGATCCAAAAACATATTTTCACGTACAACGTCTTTGAGAGATAGCAGCAAAGGTAGATTGACGAATGCTTAAAAAAAAGTTTACTTTTTTTTAATTTGTAGTTGAATTGTACTGTGGGTGTATTATTTAAATTAAAAGGCAGTAGAGATAAGCAAAGATGGAAAGATTCTATTATCTACCTCATATATAAATTTGATGAATTGCACCATTAGTTTTGGGAAGAGAAGTCTAAAGGTAACTTGATGACACTAAAAGCTTGTTTTATTATATGTCATTCTTCAAATGCAGGATTTATGTCTTGAAACACAAAAGATTCTGAGAGGGAGTGGCAGGGTAGATACCAAGAAACCTTCTCCTCAGGCTAGAGAATCTAAAAGCATGAAAGAGATAATTTAAGAATGAAATAATGAAATAATTTAGGAATACGACAAGTTGAAATCTCTTCAAGCTAACAGCTGCAAATATTTTTCAATTCTCTCGATTAGAGTTGTGGATGTTCAAGTTTTGAGCATATCCAGGCCTGAATCTGATAAGAAATTAGTGGACAAGACAATTAAATGCAAAGTGAATGAGGCACAGGATAAACCATGGTGGCAGAGCAGGCTGGAGGGTCCGTTTAACTACTTCTGCCTCAATTTCTTCAAGTTCTTCAATTAGTAGGTGGCATGGTGGCACAGTGGTAGAGTTGCTGCCTTACAACACCAGAGATCTGGGTTTGATCCTGACTGTGGGTGCTTGTCTGTACAGATTTCGTACATTCTCCCAGCGACCTGCGTTGGTTTCCTCCCACACTAAAGACGTACAGCTTTGTAGGTTAATTGGCATGGTATAATTGTAAATTGTCCTTCGTGTGTGTAAGATAGTGGTAAGGCCCTGTCCCACTTACGTGTCCTTGGCACGCAAATTACGTGACCTCATCATTGCGTTGAGTCGCACGGGCATCGTGTGGCCACGCGGAGCCGGTCCCACTGAGAAGCGCGGGGTATGGAATTGTGCGCGATATCGCACGGCGCTCCGAGATTTTGTAGCGAACATAATCTTCGCACGCCAACGGCCTGTCGCGTAACTGACAGCCAAAGTGGGACAGGCCCAAGACCCTGGTGCGACGCAACGTCTCACCTCAACAGCAGCAGAAGCAGGCAAACGATCGCCGAGCTCGGCCGGGGCTCACGGCCGTTGCGGATTCGATCCGCCTCCACTGCTACTCCCAGTGCGGGGCCAAGAAAATTGAAGATAGACACAAATGTTGGAGTATCTTAGTGGGAGAGAAGCAATGGTTGACTCATCTCTGGAGATAAGCAATGGATGACTTTTCGGGTCAAGACCCTTCTTCCAGACTGAAGAAGTCTCGACACTAAACATCACCCATTGCTTCTCTCCAGAGATGCTGCCAGTCCCGCTGAGTTACTCCAGCATTTTGTGTACATCTTCAAATGACGTCACGTGCTCCAGACGGCTGTGCGGGAGCATTAAGTCGTGCGCGTCCTTCGCGGGACCATCGCGCCTCAACGCAACCACGAGGTCGCGTAATTAGCGCGCCAAGGACAGGAGCTTTAGTGTGCAGGGATTGCTGATTGAAGCGGACTCGGTGGGCCAAAGGGTCTGATTCCACACTATATCACTAAACTAAAATGAGACAATATGTACTGGCATTTGGAAGAAGCAAGAACCGCCAAACAAAGATTAGTTCATTTAAGAATTACTGCCACCGACAATATTTTCCAAAAGTACACCAAGGGGGCCAAAACTTTTCTTTTCCCCTGCATTTGTTTCCAATGTTCTCATGTAATGGAAACTGATATTGCCTAATAATGCAGTAACATGATGTTTCTGAGTTGGTTTAGTAGATGCCAAAATTTGTCTGTCACTTTCAGTATTTCCTCTTCCAAGCCTAGTGGTGCAGTGGCCAGTTATAATTTTTAATATTACATTCGAACATTTGAACAAGAAATCCATTGAAAGAAACACACTTCTCAAGTCATCCTTCATTACATCTGATGTGGAGTTCACTCTTAAGAAAATAACCCATCAATTCTCTCAGCTGGCGACACATTGGATATGCATTTTCACTCTTTATTGTAACTTGCAAATGGTTATCTTTTAGTGACCATTGAAACAAATGCAGATTTGAATACGTCGTTCAAAAATATATAGTACAACTGGGGCAGCACAGAGGCGCAGCGGTAGAGTTCCTGCCTTATAGAGAGAGACCCGGGTTCAATCCTGACGACGGGTGCAGTCTGTACGAAGTTTATACGTTCTCCCTGTGACCATGTGGGTCTGTGTGCTCTAGTTTCCTCCCACACTCCAAAGACCTACATGAATTGGCTTTGGAAAAAATTGAAATTTGTCCCAAAGTATGTAGGATGGTGCTAGTGTTTGGGGCTGATCACTGGTCGGTGTGGACTCCGTGGGCAGAAGAGCCCATTTCGGCGATGTACGTCTAAAGTCTAACCAAAGCCAAGATATACGAGGCTGAGCGATGCAAATAAACCAGGAGTGGAGAGAGCTCCACACACGTTCAGGGGATTTCAACCAACAATGACAAAGTTTAATCAATTCTATTAATTATTGCACTATAAAATTAATCTAGTTCTACAAGCCAAATGACCTTGATTCTGCGTCACTCCACCCCAATTAACCCCCACCATTGTGGTCACTAACCACCAGTGCATCAATAATTCAAAATTTACAACAGTTAACTTTGTATTTAAATGTATTCATCTTTCTGACCTCTGTGACCTCCTCTAGCCCTACAATATTTTTTACTCCTGTCACACATACAGACCATTGTACCCTCCAATCCATCGTAGCAAACACGCCTTCAGCTGTCTGACACCTACCCTCTGAAGAAGGGTCTCGACCCGAAACATCACCCATTCCTTCTCTCCAGATATGCTGCCTGACTTGCTGAGTTACTCCAGCATTTTGTGTCCACCTACACTCTTCCCTCTTTTATCTCCTCGATTTACTTTTAGACATTATTTTGGCACCTTTTAAAGACAGTTCAAAGAATATGAAATTGGCATTGTACTACACAGTAAACAACATCCATAGTTAAGGAAGATAAACAAAACAGCTAACACTCAGTTCACACGCTCTGGCTTTTTCACTATCAACTATGGGAATTGCAAAAATGCTTCAAGTTGTAACTGTTCTGAGTAAATGCTAAGACAAGCATTCTCTTAAGGATAAAGGAAATGTTACAGACGTTGTACAACCAAAGAATATTTTGCAGTCCTGCCAGAGACCTTGTAAAAACTCGTCATGTAGTTTAATGTTTTTTTAAGAAAATCTTGGATTTAAACCAAAGCTTAAAGAAAATGTTTCAGGCAGAACTAGGGGAAGCAATTATGATGTTGAAGATATTAGGAGATGTTATATTTGAGGATGAAAGTCCTGTTATATAAACAAAATAATCAAGTTAATCACAAAACTCCAAATGTCAAGTTACTTTTTTGCTTCAGACTTTCAAGATTCAGTCTCAAAGGTATAACTTCTCAGGCTCCAGCTGCCCATCACATGCGATGCTTTACCACTGATAGGAATGGCAACTTGTGATGCCCAATGTCACCTTTATTTAGCCGTGCACTGATATGCAACACAATTCTCGTATATCCTAACATTTATTTGACGAGAACATAGGTGGCATGGTTAGTATGTTTGAGGCTACACCAAAATTAGCGGTGTAGAGGACAGTGAAGGTTGTCTCAGGTTACAGCAGGGTATAGATCAACTGGTAAAGTGGCCATGGGAAAGGCTGTTGGAATTTAATTCAGCCAAGTGTAAAGTGACACAATTTGCGAATTTAAACAGTGAACGGCAGGGGTCTGGGGAGTATTATTGAACAGGAGACCTTGGGGTTCAAGTACACCTGAAGGTTGTGATGCCGGTGGACAAGCTGGTGAAGAAAACACATGGTATGTCAGCCTTCATAGGATGGGGCATCAAGGTTTCAAGGGTCAAGGTCAGTTTATTGTCACATGTACCACGTTACAGCTACTGTGCCCTCCATAATGTTTGGGACAAAGGTCCATCATTTATTTATTTGCCTCTGTACTCCACAATTTGAGATATGTAATAGAATAAAAATCACATGTGGTTAAAGTGCACATTATCAGATTTGAATAAAGGCCATTTTTATACAATTTGGTTTCATCATGTAGAAATTACAGCTGAGTTTATATATAGTCCCCCCATTTCAGGGCACCATAATGTTTGGGACACATGGCTTCACATGTGTTTGTAATTGCTCAGGTGCGTTTAAATTGCCTCCTTAATGCAGGTATAAGAGAGCTCTCAGCACATAGTCTTTCCCCCAGTCTTTCCATCACCTTTGGAAACTTTTATTGCTATTTATCAACATGAGGACCAAAGTTGTGCCAATGAAAGTCAAAGAAGCTATTATGAGACTGAGGAACAAGAATAAAACTGTTAGAGTCAAACAGCTAAACCTTAGGCTTACCAAAATCAACTGTTTGGAACATCATTAAGAAGAAAGAGAGCACTGGTGAGCTTACTAATCGCAAAGGGACAGGCAGGCCAAGGAAGACCTCCACAGCTGATGACAGAAGAATTCTCTCTATATAATAAAGAAAAATCCACAAATCTGTCTGACAGATCAGAAACACTCTTCATGAGTCAGGTGTGGATTTGTCAATGACCACTGTCCGCAGAAGACTTCATGAACAGAAATACAGAGGCTACACTGCAAGATGCAAACCACTGGTTATCCGCAAAAATAGGATGGTCGGGTTACAGTTTGCCAAGAAGTGCTTAAAAGAGCAACCACAGTTCTGGAAAAAGTTCTTGTGGACAGAGGAGACGAAGATTAACTTATATCAGAGTGATGGCAAGAGCAAAGTATGGAGGAGAGAAGAAACTGCCCAAGATCCAAAGCATACCACCTCATCTGTGCAACACGGTGGTGGGGGTGTTATGGCCTGGGCATGTATGGCTGCTAAAGGTACTGGCTCACTTATCTTCATAGATGATACAACTGCTGATGGCAGTAACATAATGAATTCTGAAGTGTACGGACACATCCTATGTACACGTTCAAACAAATGCCTCAAAACTTGTTGGCCGGCGGTTCATTCTACAGCAAGACAATGATCACAAATATACTGCTAAAGCAACAAAGGAGTTTTTCAAAGCTAAAAATTGGTCAATTCTTGAGTGGCCAAGTCAATCACCCGATCTGAACCCAATTGAGCATGCCTTTTATATGCTGAAGAGAAAACTAAAGGGGACTAGTCCCCAAAACAAGCATAAGCTAAAGATGGCTGCAATACAGGCCTGACAGATCATCACCAGAGAAGCCACCCAGCAACTGGTGATGTCCATGAATTGCAGACTTCAAGCAGTCATTGCATGCAAAGGATATGCAACAAAATACTGAACATGACTACTTTCATTTACATGACATTGCTATGTCCCAAACATCGTGGTGCCCTAAAATAGGGGTACTATGTATAAACACTGCTGTAATTTCTACATGGTGAAACCAAAATGTGTAAAAATGGCCTTTATTAAAATCTGACAATGTGCACTTTAACCACATGTGATTTTTTTCTATTACAACTCTCAAATTGTGTAGTACAGAGGCAAATAAATAAATGATTGGTCTTTGTCCTAAACATTATGGAGGGCACTGTATATTGGACATTGGCGAGAGAACTGGAATATTGTGCACATCTTTGGTCACCATACCATATGAAGGATGTAATTCAGCTAGAGTCGGTGCAGAAAAGATTCACAAGGGCATCAGCGAGACTAGAGGGCTTGAGTTATGACTGAATTGGGTTGGGATTGTTTCTCCTTGAGTGCAGGAGGCTTAAGGGATGACCTACTAAAGGCTGACAAAATCATGAGGGGCATCGATAAAATGGAGTCACAGTCTTTCCCCCCCCCCTCCCCCCAAGGTAGGTGTGTGTAAAACTAGAATGCACAGGTTCAAGGTGAGAGGGTAAAGATTTAAATGGGACTTGAGCAAATGGTTTTTCCAAACAAAGAATAGTAGGATTCTGGAAGAAACAGCCAAAGGGGGTGGTGGAGGCAGGAACAACATATTTAAGAAGCACCTGGACAAGTACTTGAATGACCAAGACACAGAGCATTATGGAAATTAATGGAGATGGGCACGATGGTCAGAATAGATGCAGTGGGCCGAAGGGCCTGCTTCTTTGATACACAACTCTATTGCTCTATTTTTGAATGGTTACAACGTGAAGATGTTTGGTTGCAATTCCATTTGATGGTGCAATTAGCATCATGGAGTTAGACCAAAACAGCATGGAAACAGGCCATTCAGCCCACCTTGTCTATGCTGACCAAGCTGGCATTCTGGGCTAGTCCCATTTGCCTGCATTTGGCCCATATCTCATTAGCTCTTTCCTATCCACACATCTGTCCAAATGTCTTTTCATAGTTGTATTTGTATCCTCTTCTACAATTTCCTCTCGCAGCTTGGTCCAGTTATGGAATGCCGTCTGAGTGAAAACATTGCCTCTGAGGTCTCCCTTAATTCTATCCCCTATCAGATCAAGTCTATGGCTACAATTTATTGCATTCTCTACCTGGGAAAAATAAATGTTTACCTTATCCATGCCCCTCGTGATCTTGTACACCTCAATAAAGTTCATACATTGCTGGGGATGGTGGTTGAGGCAGACGTGGTAGTGGCATTTAAGAGACATTTGGATAGGCATATGGATATGCAGCAAATAGAGGGATATTGATTACGTGCAGGCGGATAAGAGGTGGTCTTCAGACTTTAGCTGAAGGGCCTGTTCTTGTGTTCCACTGTGAACATGTACCTTACCATACTTGTACAATAAGCTCTACATGACCAATGTCCAAGTCTGGGTGTAGAATCTGATCATTGTTGACCATGCAAAGATATTAAACAAGAATTGTTATGCACCATGTTCAAATATCCCAACACCAATTCCAATTAAAACACTTGGTGTCTGAGGAACAAGATGCAAGAAATCAGGAACGATGGATGGATAAGAACATTTTTACAGAATATAAAAAAATCTCTTGACAATTTTCAAAATCAATTAACTCTTAAGAAATGTCAAGCTCAGTCCCTGGTGAATTGATTCTTAATGCTAGCTCCATTTCACACTTTATAATTCACTGATATTGTTAATACACTTATTCACCATCTTTAAATTTAAGGTAGTTTAAACCCTTATTCCGTTTTTTTCTCTTGCTCACCGCCTTTGCAAGGTGAAGGATCAGGCATCAGATAGACAGAAAAACGCAAAGCCATGCATTTAACTGGGACTATGGCTAAGTGAATGTGATGGGTATTGATCTGACTTCAATCACATAATTCCCCAACAAAACATTAAAAGTAAAACAAATCCAGCGAGAGCAACTTTAAGCAAATGCAGTTACACAAAAGTCCTCTGTTCATTTAAACACATTAAAGGAATGGATGCACTAAAGAACAAAAACAGGTCTACAGCAGTGCTTACATAAAAGTATTGAGGAGACCATTAGTTTGTCTCAGAATTAAACATGTTCACTCTAGTTCTCTCACTCATACACACTAATCTCATCCCAGAACCTCGCCACGGTTTATACTGGCCTAACCAGGAAAGCTGATATGCACAACATTACAGGCTCAAACTGCTCAAGGATGATAAATTTAATGTAATTTGCACCAAGTTTTCCTCGGAGCCAACACACCTCTTACATGCTCTGCAATAACATAATTTGTAGTAATTTGGCCAAGTGCAAGTGGACCAAAAGCAAGGCAAACAGAGACACTGCAGTCACGCCAGGGCTGACCTCATTTAATGTCCACGTGTATTTTATAGAAGGAATCAGTGGGCAAACTGGCATTAATAAGCATGTTTCATTGCTAGCTCCAGCTAAAACAATTTTATAGCCTGGTGATACTGAACCTTCCTTGGATATAATGTCTTAGGACGCATTAACACATGTGGTGGCACTGTGGCGCAGCTGTAGAGTTGCTGCCTTACAGCGGTAGAGTTGCTGCCTTACAGCGGTAGAGTTGCTGCCTTACAGCGCCAGAAATCCTGGTTCAATCATGACTAGGGGTGCTGGCTGTATGGAGTTTGTACGTTCTCCGTGACCGCATGGGTTTTCCTTGGGTGCTCTGGTTCCCCAAAACATTCCAAAGACGTACAGGTTTGTAGGTTAATTGGCCTCTGTAAATTGTCCCTTTTGCATAGAACAGTTCTAGTGTTCGGGGTGATCGCTGGTCAGTGTGGGCTCGGTGGGTCATGGGGCCTGTTTCTTCGATCTTTCTCTAAAGTCTAAAAACTTTAATATTTTTCTATGGAGATTGTTCTTCATATACAAGTCCAGATGTAGGTGCATTTGTCTATTGCATAATATACAACTTCATCACTGTCCACGTGCTCATACTTCACGGCATTGTCATTGCATAACAAACAAGAGTGGGAAACTTAGCAGATGTTTCTCTCTGGGTTAGTCCAGTACTGATATAAGCCGGGGCAAAATTAGTTAACACTGCTTCATTTTCAATAAATATGCAAACTGTGCTAATCACAACCACCAAACAACCAAATGATAGGATATGAGATTGCACAGCACTCTCTCAGTACAAGGATTTTTTGGCCAAATTCTGAAAAAAGAAACAGCCAACAGGCTGAGCCCATCGTCTTCTGATTTCAAGCTCGACATCGATCACTGAATCAAAGCCAAAGCTCTAATATTAAAAATTTCAGACATTATGCAGCTCTTGACTTTCCAACACATGCACCTATTGAACTAAACAGCTCCCAAGAGATCAAAAACTATGATGGTTTTTTAATCAACCCCACAAGTAGGGAAACACCTTTTTAAACTTCAGAATAAAAAATGTTTTAGACCTATCAATCCTCGAAGGTACAAGGCCAAATTAAGGCTTAGACAGCAACCATTTTTTTTCAAAAAGTCTGGATATCTTAATTATAGGATTGAGATTAAAAAAACATTAAGATTATTCAGCACCTATCTGTACACACTAAGAAAATGTTCAAATATACAGATGCATGCACCAAAACGGAAATACTAGATTAGACCATTAGACCGATATCATTGGACCACTGGATGCTTAGCAATGAATACAAACAAAGTCTGAAAAAGGGTCCAGATCCAAAACGTCACATGTTCATGTCCTCCAGAGATGTTGCCTGACCTGCTGAGTTACTCCCGCACTTTGTGTTTAACTTAAACACAGTTGCTACCTTAAAGTGATTATAAACGTTTCATATCCCAAAGAAAATTGTCATCCAAATCCCAAAGTAAAATGCTAACATTTCTTTCTTGATTCCACAAATTGTCACTTACATTTCACGCTGGAGAATAAGCAAGTGAAAGGATTTGGACAACTCCACCACTAGCTAGAACATTATCTTACTTTATATTGACTGTTGTCATCAGTTTGAAGGTGCTCACATCTAATCCATAAATCTCAGCAATTACTCTCCTGACTCTAGAAAGCAAGGAAGTCTTCAAAATCAACAATTACTGTTAGCAAAAAGTGTTATTTTTGCTAAATGGTGGTGCAGGAGCTGTTCCTGTCCCCATTCTCTCTTCAAACTGTCAAATTAAACTGAGTGCATCATCCCAAGTAGTAATAAAAGAATAGAGTAGAACAGTGTTAAGCTGTACTCCAACGCTTATCAAACATGATGCAGACACAATAGCGAATGCCTTGAAAGCTGCACCAGTTTCTTCGAAAATATCAGAAAAAAAACTGCATTTACATTGTAGCTTTAATGCAATAATCCAAATATTGATTTGGAATTTACAGCTTTAAAAACACGTATCTAAGAGGTAATCTCAGAACCATACAAAATTCTGAGAGTGATTTACTGCCACATACCTAGGACATTCCTATTGCTATTGTCTGTTACTGTTGTAAACCGACTTTGAGTCTTAGAAAAGCGCTATAAAAATTAAATTTATTATTATTATTATTATTCCCTCTGGTTGAAGAATTTGGAACAAGGGATCTGAGGCTTAAGACAAGAGTTGATCCACTTATTGCACGATGCCACAAATTGTCAGTTGCATTTCATACTAGAGTGGCCAAGTGAAAGGATTTGTACAGTCTAGAAGAAAATTTCAATTTTGTGAATGGTTAAAATTCTCAAACCTGGAGGCCTGTGCATGTTCACTTATGGGTTAGATTAAGCTAGTGGTACTTTAACTGCACGCCATTCACTGACTATATTTTGTATCCAAAGAGGAAACCAAGAGATACACGAATCATGTTTAAGAAGGAACTGCAGATGCTGGAAAATCGAAGGTAGGCAAAAATACTGGAGAAACTCAGCCGGTGAGGCAGCATCTATGGAGCAAAGGAAATAGGCAACGTTTCAGGCCGAAAACCTTCTTCAGACTGATGAGTTCAGACAGTCTGAAGAAGGGTTTTGGCCCGAAACGTTGCCTATTTCCTTTGCTCCAAAGATACATGAATCAGATGGAAATGTGGAGCAAGTTAGAGAGTCAACTATGAGCTTACCAAATGGCTCAGCAAACTCAAGGATTCATGAGGGCTAATCTTGTTTCCATTCCTTAATTCTTACAGCCAAGTGAAGCCCTTCAAGCAAGTTCTGGCATTCAAATAGATCACAGTTGACAATTCTTCTGCTGGTAGACATAAAGTGCTGGAGTAATTCAGCGGGTCAGGCAGCATATCTGGATATAGAGGATAGGTGACGTTCAGGTCAGGACCCTTGTCTAAGAGGGGTCCCAACCCAAAACATCCCTATCCTTTATCTCCGGAAATGCTGCCTATCCCGCTGAGTTACTCCAGCACTTTGTGTCTATCTTTGATATAAACCAGCATCTGCAATTCTTTGTTGCCTTTGTGTAATATGTTCCAAACTTTACTGTGCACCATGGACTTAATTGAGGGTAATGTAGAAATGCATGTCAGACATCACTGGGCCATATCCCTGCAGTTTACTTGACTGTGAATATACGATACGATAGAACTTCATTTATCCCAGGAGGGAAATTAATCTGCCAACAGTTATAAAACACAAAATACATGAAATTAAAGTGACGAGTGGAAAGGATCGGGGATGTGCAAAGAATGGAGAGGAGGGGTCTACACCATGACAGAAGGGGGAGGAGTTGTACAGTTTGACAGCCACAGGGAAGAAGGATCTCCAGTTGCATTTGTACTGCATATACTGTAGATCAATAGATCATGATCCATTAGTGGTAAAAGAACAAAACAATGCTGTTTTTATACAGTGTGAGATGATTAGCAATGAGGTACTCAACAAGGGACAAATGCCAGCACTTGCTTGAAAAAAAAGTACAACTCTGTTTACTATCAGATCCTCCTAAGTGGACTCATTCTGATTAATAAATGTTTCACGACCAAATAATTACAACAGAGAACCGTTTCTAAGAAATCAAAGCAATATATTTCAAGCCTCAATGTTCATACTTCTTCATTGCCCACAAATCCAGCAGGCCATCAAGTTAAACGAGTGTTGTGAATATAAGATAGAGAAAAAATGCAAAAACTGAACAGATTGATTCCCATCTCCTGATTATTGCACTGATAAAAAGAGAAGACATGGGCACAATGGCCTCTTTCTGTGTTGGGTATAACAACAAAAACACTGCCTTATGCTGAATCTCCTAACCAGTTGAGATGCAACTAGTTGACTGCAGAACAACTACACAAAAAACAGACATAGGGCCGACCAGACTTACAAAATGTTGCTTCCAAGTAATGAAGAACTTAATTCCAAATTGTTTCATTGCTGTGTCCTGACATTTTGCAGAAAAGGACACTGGACTTGCATCAGTTTTGGCCTAATTTAAAAAAAAGATGTATGATAGTATCCCTTCTTAAATAGAGAGTGTTCAGATAAGAAATTTTATAATTAATGAAGTTACAGGCCAATGAACTTGCTTTTTTTTTTTTCTCTCTCGATTCCCAGAATCACTGGGTTTTCAGTCTATGACTATAAACAATAGACCTCATATATAAATAGACTGGACGATAGGATGCTCATTAAATGGGACTGCTTTTGAAAATAAACAGATTCAGACCCTGGAATGCAACACACCGGACACATGCATTGACAGAGGACTTTACATAATAAAAGTCCTTCACAGTCACTGGGATACACTTGATTCAGCCTGTCTTAATGTCGGGAAGTTGTGGAAAATCCTTATGTGTGAAATCTTAAATTATACCAGACATGAAAGTGCAATAGAACATAGAACAGCACAGGAACAGGCCATTCGCCTCACAAGGCTTGCGACGAACATGATGCCAAGTTAAATTAATTCTTTCTACTTGCACATGATCTATATCCTCCCATTCCCTGCATATCCATCTGTCTAAATTCCTCTTAAAATGTCATTATCGTATTTGCTTCTACCAACACCCATGGCTACATGCTTGAAGCACCCACCACAAAAGCCCCATACATCTTCTTTAAACCCTCCTCTCACCTTAAAGCTATGGACTGTATCCTTTGACATTTCCACCCTGGGAAAAAGATTCTGGCTGTCTGTCCTATCTGTGTCTCGCATGATTTTGATAATAATTAAGTACAAAATCCTACAAAATTCTGCTGTTATAATTGTAGAACCCTCTAACCAATATTAATTAGCTTTTTGTTGACTTTTGTATGCAACACTAGTATTGTTGGCTACCCAGACATTTAAAACCCAGTGATTGAAATTGACACAACTTAAATGGCCACATTCAGACCAGGTAAACACTGAGGGTTTTGTGGCGATCGAGCTCTCAGTACGGCTGTCAGGCAAGTTAAAAAATTCTGACCAGGCAACAGCAAAAGAATGGCAATAATTTTCCAAGTCAAAATGGTACGCGTAACTCAGAGGATAAATGGCAAGTGGTGGCACTCTTATGTTGTTTCTTCAAAGCAATTTTATACGTGTGCCTAGCCATTTCAGTGGGTGGTTGAGAGTCAACCACTTTGTTCCAGCTCTGGTGGCATTTAACATCAGAACAGGTAGCATGGTGATGTAACAGTAGAGTTGCTGTCTCAACCAGACCCGGGTTGGATCCTGAGTTGTACGTTCTCCATGTGTCCGCGTGTGTAGGATAGTATTAGTGTGCGGGTTCGCTGGTGGGAGCGGATTCGGTGAGCCGAAGGGCCTGTTTTCACTCTGTATCTAAACTAAACAGGGAAAATAGGAAATTGTCTTCCAAAAATCCAATGGGTATGAATGACAATCAGTAGGTTCAGATTGACCATTATTAACCATTTTGCCTCAGAATAAATAATCCAGTAACTTTCACCCACCACATTATTCATGTATTTCAGGCAGCATTGAGAAAAATAAAGGACTTCCAAGAAAGATCCATAAAATAAAAGTTTTCAATTAACCTTCAATTAGAAAAGTAAATACCAATACTTACACATGACTGAATCTGCCAGTGCCTTAACGGTATTATGCCATTTTCTACTGGTGCATTCTGTCAACAGTAACAATACATTAGTTTTACAAGTAGCATTTCAAACTTAAGCAAAATTACAGGATTGCAATTACAAGTGGACATGAAACAAGATCTCTGTAGATAAAAGAAATACCTAATTCATAATGTTTTTTTGGCTTTGGTAAGCATTTGGTTTCATTGCTAGCTTTTAACTAGTATAGGTTAACAATAAGGTTGAAGTTCATCATAAAGCACACTAGCACCACCCAGGCACAGAACCTCAGCACTACATAAATTCCAGCAGAACCACGGTTCTTTTCCAGTTCTTATGTGACACGTCCAAACCGCACATTTTCTTCAGGTATTAAAGGCATTTCAGATCAATATATTGAAAACAAATTAAGAAATCTTAAAACCCACAAAATTAAGATCATTATTATGGAATTGAATAGAATTAAAATTGTGATAAAATTACATTCTATAAAGTAATTCTGATGTTCCACTTACTTCTCAGATTTAGAATCTTTTCATATTAATTGTATTAAATGATTCTTTCTGGTCATGTTAAAATAGCATTTTTGCAAATGACAGGAGTGCTTAATGAATGGGGCGGAACAGTGGCTCAGCAGTAGAGTTGCTACTTTACAACGCCAGAGTCCCGGGGTTAATCCTGACTATGGGTGCTGTCTGCACGGAGTTTCTACGTTCTCCCTGTGATCTGTGGGTGCTCAGGTTCCCTCCCACACTCTAAAGACGTACTGGTTTGTAAGTTAATTGGCTTCAGTACAATTGTAAATTGTTCTTAGTGTAGGGGGATAGTGCTAGTGTAGGGGTGATTGCTGGTCAGCACAAACTCTGTTTGCCGAAGAGCCTGTTTCCTCGATGCATCTCTAAAGTCTAAATTGATTAAGTTATGTTCATGTTGAGGTTTTCCTATTGACTCTCTGTTCATGGTTTAGAGCTGATACCAGTGTGTTGACATTTCTCTACCAAACCTAGTCTGAAAATTAACAAGAGGAGCAAACAGGACTAGCTTATATTTTATATGACAAATGATCTCACTGGCACTGAATTCCTCTCACAATTGCCCGTCCTGAACTGAAGATTTACCAGTCATCCAGATGGCTTTATTCTCAAACTAGCTGTTTTAGCATACTTAAGTTCTCAGTTAAACACTAGTGCAGTGCTTAGCACTGTTGCCTCACGACACCACAGATTCAGGCTTCATCCTGATCTTAGGAATTGTCTTGTGGACTTTGCATGTTCCTGTGTGATTGAATGCAACTCTGACACTATCTCGTCGTGCCATGGACCCAGATCACCTCCTCCATCAGGCTATCAGGAGAGAGCAGAGGCCACCCCGACCAAAGTCCCTTCACCCCTTTGCTCCTCATGAAAAACAACTCCTAGCATCCATCCAGCCAACTGAGACAAAAGCACACTGGATAGCCACCAAGTGGTCACAGGAGTGGAAGGCAACCTCATCTCCATTTCACAGCTACATCTCTTCACCAGTTAAAAGCTGTCCAGGGTCTGACCTCCCCAGAGGAGCATGGGTCAAGGTCAACAGACTTCGTACTGGAGTTGGGCGTTTCAATGCCAGCATGTGGAGATGGGGACTCCGCCAGAGCCCAGCCTGTGAATGCGGAGCAGAACAACAGACAGGCAACCATGTCATCTCTGGGTGCCCACTCTACCACCCACCAAATGGAGCTCAGGGCCTGGCAAACATTGACGCAGAGACAACAACCTGGCTGCTCAACACCTGGCTTGAGATCCAACTATTCCTTTGGTTTATGTTTCATTCGCAAGAAGAAGAAGATTGAATGCTTTTCATCTGGGTGCTCTAGTTTCCTCCCACATGTCAAACAAATGACCACTGTAACTTGCAACTGGGGAAAGTGGGTGACAGAGGAATCAAAGTGGAAAGAAAAATAGTTGATTGGGATGCTAAGAAACGAATGGGATTTATAAAATGGTGTTTGATGGTCAGTGGAGATGCAGTCAACCAAAAGGTCTGCTTCTGCACCCTAGATTTATGTAGAAATGTTTGACAATCTGATTATTCCTGGGTTCTTCTTCACTCATAAACATGAACTGAACCCTTAGTTGCACAGCAGAAATAATTATGACACAAGTTCATAAGTTATAGGAGTAGAATTAGGCCATTCGGCCCATTAAGTCTACTCGGCCATTCAATCATGGCTGATCTACCTTCCCTTCCATTCTCCTACCTTCCAACACCAGTACTAATCAATAATCTCTCTATCTCCACCTTAAAAATATCCATTGACGGCATTCGCAGCCATCTGTGGCAATTAATTCCACATATTCACCACCCTCTAACTAAAGAAATTCCTCCTCATCTACTTTCTAAAGGTACGCCCTTTTGTTCTGAGGCTTTAGCCTCTGGTCTTAGACTCTCCCACTAGTGGAAACATCCTCTCCACATCCACCCTATCGAGACCTTTCACTATTTGTTAAGTTTCAATGAGGTCCCTCTTCATCTTTTTAAACTTAAGACATTAAGAATTCAATTTCTAAATCACATAATGATATCTCTCTTAAAACAGTGGATATAACAGAATAATGCGCGACAGTGCTGCTATCAGTAACACATACCTTCATTCGTAGAATTTGAATAAGTGGTTTATTTATATTCCCCTGATGGTGTTCTAGATGCGAGGCGATTACAGAAATACGATTCAGACATCTGTGGCAGGCTGTGTTTACACTCGGATTTTGTTTGTGAGAGATACTTTTTGGCAATTGTGCTCTAAGCCATGAAGAGATGTTTCCTACCAAGTGGGGAAGAGAAAACAACAATGACAACTTAGTTATATCTACCTTCGATTTTTCCAGTATCTGCAGTTTTCTTAAATATATCATACTAAACATTTCTTTAGTTTCTTAGTAATAATCCCTGGGATAATAGTCACTGCAAGGGGCGATACTACAGATCATAACGACAACACAAAACCTAATGGCCCCAAGATGCACATTAAAAAATAGAGAACCTGCACCTCTGCTACTTAAGAGAACATCATTAAAATGGGAAATTGTTGGGAAACTTAGTTACTACCACTGCTAATTACCTGGGCTACCCCAACAGCAGCTTTCAAACCAGTGATCTCTACCCCCAAGAAGTCACACTTGTCCATGGAAACAACACCACCTTCAGGTTCCTCTCCAAGTCACAACCATCCTGACTTAGAAATATTTTGCTAACCCTTCATTGTTTAAAAAAAAATAAACCTGGTTACCTCTTGACTTCTGACCTGCAGAAATGCATCTTCACAAGATTGAATATGTATTACTGTTACTGTTGGAAAACACAAGCTTGTTCCTGTGGTAAATCCTGTTTCCTACGAGATGGATTGCATTTGATGCCTTGTGCTGGCAGGCTCGGAAATATTAGAGAAATATTAGGTCAGTGTGCAGCCGGCCCAGGGTCAGAGTCAGGGTCAGGGTCAGGGTCAGGAACACTGGGGAGTAGAGGTTCTGGAACAACCTATTCCCATCATCCGTGACTTCCAGGTTCAGAAATCATTAAGCTATTGAGCACGACAAACCCCAGCTACAAATTGTCTTGGGTTTAACTAGGGACTTTGGGCTTTGTTTTTTGCTTAGCACTATATTCTTTTTTTTTTAATTTATTGAACTTTTTCTATGGTTATTATGTTATCAATTGAGTTCTGCGTTTACAAACCAGTTGAGCTGCTGCAAGTACAAATTTCATTGTTCCATTTTAATGCATATACCAATTAACGCTGCATCGGCAAGGCCACCAGCATAACCAAGGATGAGTCTTTGTAATTTGTGACTTTGTCAACACTCATTATGGGCGACTACTTTCATACCTTGCCAAGGTATGCAAGCAAAGAATTTCACTGTGACTTGTCACATGTGACAATAAAGTATTCTAATCTATTCTACAACTGAGCTACTCATTGATTATCTTAATATCTTTTATTCCCTTTATTCTGTATCTGTATACGTTATTCATTTTATTCTTTATCTGTGAACTGTGATGGCTATTGTATTCATGTAGTCTTTCTGCTGACTAGTTAGCACGCAACACAGTGCATCGGTACAATAAACTAAACTAATAAACTAAACACTCGTGGCAGGTAAATTTGCAGCAGAACCTGGGGTCCAGAATGCATGTTTGTTTCAATACGTTTTGAGTTGAAACATACAAGCTGAAACTTGTCACATCTATGAAGAGAGACTTCAGATTTAATGGTAACTTTGTTTTTTCGCCATCCGTAGAATGTCCTTGCCCCTAACCGTTTGAGTAACGAGGAGTTAGAGCGCTCAACAGTACCATGGGAGCACCTTAGTAATTAGTAATTCAAAGTGGCAAGTCCTCTATAAGGTGAGGAATAAACATAAAAATACTGGCCTTGTGTGTAATATCCACATTCTATTAATTAACAAATAAAGATCATTTCAAAAGGTGTACGTTTAGGAAGGAGCCCTAAGTTGAAAGGGTTATACTACCTCTCTGGTTACATAATATGATGACAACCACATGCAGTAAAACATCAAGTATTTCACAAGGCTAGCAAAAACAGCAGATGAAGAACTTCAGTGTGATTTATAGAGAAGAACGCCAAATTACCAGGGCCTAGTTGGAAAACAGGGCCCGGTGTTAACATGGCAGAGACTTGGTCAAGTTGAAGTCTAGGTAATGGAAAGTCAGCATGCCAAGTGTTAAAAGCAGAAAATTGTGAAGGTAAAAGGGACCAGATCAATTTCTGGATGGGTCAGATGCCTTGTAGACTGATCCATAAACCTGTCTCCAGCAACATACTTGATTTGCCTCTTTAAGTACAACAGTACACAAGTTTAAAAAAAAAAGACGTATAGTGTTGGAGTAACTCATCGGGTCAGGCAGATCCCTGGAGAACATAAATGAATGACGGTTAAGGTTAGGGCCCTTCTGGTGGGGGTGGGGGAGATAGATGGAAAAAAGGAGGGGCGGGACAAAGCATAGGTGATGGTCTTTTGGTTGGACAAAGGCCAGAGATGAAAAAACAGGTGGCGTGAGACCAAAGGTTTGAAGAGTTGCTAATTGTGAAGCCAAGAAGAAGAAATGTAGAATAGAATAGAATGTGCCAGTTAGTTTTCTCACTGGTAGCACTTTCAATTCTGTGGGATCAACCACCAGTCCATGAGTACAAATCCTTCCATTTATATCACAACAAAACTGTCTGCGATTCTTTGCCCTGTTCAAATTACTGTTATCAAAAAACTCATTTGCTGTGTCGCACTTTTGAATCTCCTGAGGGTTCCAGGTGCAAAATAAATATAAATCTGTTATTCTTTCCCAGGACTGTAAGGTTATGAATTCATCTACTCTATCCTTTCAAATTACTGTTTTTAGTTTAGTTTGTCTATTGTCATGTACAGTGTACTTTTCAAGTAGAGTGAAAAGCTTTTTTGTTGCGTGCTATCAAGTCAGCAGAAAGACTATACGTGATTACAATCAAGCTGTGCACAGATGCAGGATGAAGGGAATAACTTTCAGTGCAAGATAAAGTCCGATTAAAGATTGTCCGAGGGTCTCCAACGAGGCAGTTGGTTGTCAGGACCACTCTCTAGTTGCTGACAGGATGGTTCAGTTGCCTGATAACAGCTGGGAAGAAACTGTCCCTGACTCTGGAGGCATTTCTTTACACACTTCTGTACCTCGTGCCAGATTGGAGAGACGAGAAGAGGGAATATCCGGGGTGAGACTCGGTCAAAATTTGGTTTAAGAAACCAACTGAGGAGGTAATTGTGGCGAAGCATTAATGTACATTAATTGTGGTGAAGCATGCTTTATTGATAGGGCAAGTTGGCTTTAGTTTTAGAAAATGGTGTCATCTACACCATTCAAAGCTTGGATTCATTACTATACTGACAGGCTGTCCGTCTGGAGACCTTTGATCCCTACTAGAATGTCTAATTGAAATGTCCGTCATTCATTGACACTGACGTATGGCTCGATTTGTTTAAAAATCTGTTCACACTGGCAGGACTCTATCACTGCCTTTAGAGACAAAACAGAAAATGGAGCAGTTTATCGAGTTAAAACTGACATGAAGTCAAAGAACACATCAGAACCCTTTCGTCAATTCAGAAAGATCCAGTCTACCATCTGGGATTACTTTGGATAGGATTACCCAGAGAACAGCAACACCATTGTATGTAAATTAGTATTAACTGCCAAAGTTTTAACAAACATTTATAACAATCTTTGCATATTGTATAAAAGTTTGTTCCTTTTGGATCCTGAGATTTAATTGGGCTATCACTGTTTTCCCAAACTAATACAAGTCTTTGGCACATATCTCTGTTTTTCTGGTCTTGAATATCTTTTCACTCAAGTAGGTACAGACACCTATCATCTCAAAGATAGACACAAAAAGATGGAGTAACTCAGCGGGACATGCAGCATCTTCAGAAGAAGGGTCTCTGCCCTAAACGTTACCTATTCCTTCTCTCCAGAGATGCTGCCCGTCCCGTTGAGTAACTCCAGCATTTTCTGTCTACCTTTGGTTTAAACCAGCATCTTCAGTTCCTTCTTACACCTATCATCTCAATAATAGTGCAAAGTCAAAAATAATGCCCCCAAGTTTATATGGTTGGAATCTATTTGGAGGTAGTAGTGTTTAATAGCCTAACGTTTGTAGGGAAGAAGCTACTCCTGAACCTGGACGTTAGTTTTCTGGCTCCTATCCCCTCCTCCCGACAGCAGGAGTGAAATGAGAATGTGGCCAGGGTGGTGTGAGTCTATGAATATGTTAGCTGCTTTTTTTAAGGCAGCGACTCTGGCCGATCCCTTCGATGGTGGGGAATGTTCACCACTTTTTGTAATCTTCTTTGTTCCTGGGCGTTCGAGTTACCGATCCAAATTGTAATGCAACAGTCAATTTGCTCTCTACTGTACAGCTGTAGAAGTTCGAGAGAGTATCCGTTGACATACTGAATATTCTCAATCTTCTAGAGGCGTTGATGGGCTTTATTTATGATTTCTTCAATATGCTAGGTCCAGGACAGATCTTCAGAGATACACAGGCCCAAGAATTTTAATCTTTTGACTCTCTCTACCACCATTTCATCGATGAAGACAGGTTTGTAGATCCTCATCCTTCCTCTTCCAAAGTCCACAATCAGTGCCTTGGTCTTATTGACGTTGAGAGCAAAGTTGTTGTTCATGCACCATTTGATCAGTCTCATCATCATCTGTAATTCGTCCAATAGAATTATCAGAAAACTTGAAGACATAGTTCATACTGTGTCTAGCTACACAGTCATGAGTATAGAGTTAGTAGAGCATGCGGCTGAGCATGCACCCTTGAGGTGCTCCTGTGCTGATGGTTATCGAGGAGGAAGTGTTGCTGCCAATTCGTACAGATTGTTTAATATTTGTAAGCAAGCCAGACTGATAAGATCTCAGTCTCAAAATAGATTTTTATTAAAAAACTGACAAAGCACATCACAAAAAAAACCCATGTGCCACTTGACATGAGGGAATCTATGGCATTCCAAGTTAATTTCAACGATATTTCAAATAAGATAAAAGTTCAACAGCCTGTAGCAGGTTACATCTGACATTTGCTACAACTGATCCTTAAGAATTGTGTGAGGGAGAGTGAGCGAAAAGAGGAATCATTTAGGTATGTAGGGAGGAACTGCGGATGCTGGTTTATACCGAAGACAGACACAAAAAGCTGGAGCAATTCAGTGGGTCAGGCAGCATCTCTGGAGAAAAGGAATAGGTGATGTTTCGGGTCGAGACCCTTCTTCAGACTGAGAGTCAGGGGAAAGGGGAACAGGCGAATTTTGTATTGCATACCAGATTTTTGTTGGAAAGTAGGCATTCGAGGACAATGATGGCTTGCTGACACACATTCTGTAGGTTCATGCATGATGATAGGTTAAGACAAAATGTGCAGGAGTAGGCCATTCGGCCCTTCGAGCCAGCACCGCCATCCAATGTGATCATGGCTGATCATCCACAATCAGTCCCCCGTTCCTGCCTTCTCCCCATATCCCTTGATTCCACTATCTTTAAGACCTCTGTCTAGCTCTCTCTAGCATCCAGAGAACCAGCCTCTACCGCCCACTGAGGCTGAGAATTCCACAGACTCACAACTCTGTGTGAAAAAGTTTTTCCTCATCTCTGTTCTAAATGGTTTACCCCTTATTCTTAAACTGTGGCCCCTGGTTCTGGACTCCCACAACATCAGGAATATGTTTCCTGAAGAAACATGTTTCCTGACTTAGCAAGAAACTGGGGAATACTGACAACATCCATAAATACATCGTCAAGGTTGAATCAGATGCATTAAAAGCATTGGAGACATTTGTGCAAATGTCAAAATTGTATATTGAAAGGAAATGTTTAAATTTAAACCATTATTGACTGGCGTACCACAATTCTGTTCTCTCTCTATAGTAACATTTAAATGTGTACTGACTGTTGGACATAATCGATTTTTTCACCGGGAATTAATAATGACCCTTGGTGGTTTTCTTGGCCTTTCTTCATTCTTGACGCCACAAATCAGAGACACAAGGAAAACAGTACTCCCTTCACACAATATCCAAAGGAGAAATCAGATAGTTCTTTAAAAAATGCACAATATAGTGCATTTCACAATTTCAAGGTTATCGTTAAGTAGTGAACATCCCAAGTGTGGTCTCCGTTGCATAGGAACGATAGCTGCTAATTTGCAGACAGTGTTTTGCCGCATACAGCAATGAAAGATAATCTATGTTAATACTCCTGATTGTGGGATAAATGCATGTATTTGTTTGTGGAGGGCACCAGCTCAAAAAAACTATCCACCCACCACATCAGGCATCTCCCATGAGTGTTAGTGTCTGCTGGTCTCATATTGGCCTTATCAGTACCTCAGGTTTGGAGTGTAAGTAAGTCATCCTCGATCTCTAGGGACTCAGAAGAGAAGAATGAGGGATAAATAGTGTCCTGTTCTTCTTCAAAATTGTGTAATTCTTTTTTTTACATTCACAGAGACAAAGGGCAGTTATGCACAAGAAAATGAAGGGTATGTATGCCAGGGAGAGATAAGGGACAGCACATGGGCACTAAATGGACACACATAGTACATGAGCCATGTGCAAACAGAGGGGTCTGCACTTACAAAAGAGAAAGACAGCATGCATGAAAGACACGCAGAAAGGGGCTACACTGACACTGCATCCTCTGCTCAAAATACACCTTTAGTTCATTATTATCTATTCCTTCAATATGCTTTTCCAACAAATGGAATTGACAAATGACATAGAAGCAAATACCTGACAGTTGGTTTTATTAGTTACATTTCTCAGAATGGTACTTAAATTCCGCAGTCTTTGTGCAAAGATCTCTGTGAAAAGAACACTGTAAAAGGACCCTGTACAAGACTAGAAAGAGAATAAAAAGATACATTGGAAGGTTACACACCAATGATTTTACAAGGCAATAATCTCAAACTGTTCCTGTGGTTTATAACCATCATCTAAGCCCCCAGCTGATCTCTGCAGCTGTTTTCTTTTATATTCTGGTATTGCTCATGGTGAGTGAGACAAAAGCGTGGCATCATCAAAGTGTGAAGGGAAGATATGTCAGGAAGCAAGTGTGACACTTATAAAAAGTACCTGTCAGAGACAAAAATATTTTTTTTATCAGCTCAGTTCCCATGGCATTGCTCACAACAGCAGATTGCAATGTTTTTCAACAAAAGAAGTGAAATTAAGACAGTATGGAGTATTATAAAAAAAAGTGCAGCCCCTTCAGGAAAACAAAAAAACATTTATCCGAGGTCTAACATCTGTGAATGTGGAAAAAAAGTCAAATTACCATTTAATCCATCCAAACCGGTTACTGTGTATGGCCAAGTTATCACAAACCTCTCATTGCTAACCACTGTCCTCCAAAGCAGCAGCCCATCCCCACATCTTCCCCCTCATTTAACCAGCTGTTGGCTACCGCAAACAACACAAGAGAGCAACAAAGAGAGGCCTCAAGCAAGTATCAGAAAAAAACTTTAAAATCAGGTGTCAAAAGAGATCAAGTGGTTCGTGTAAGAAGTCAGGATAAGACCTCGATAGGTCCATTAAAAAGACCAAAAGGGACTAGCTCTAAACTGGAGAAGGAGACGGACGCTTGGCAGCTGTGGCAGGGCTTGCATGCCATCACTCCACACAGGACAAAATCCAGTGGCAGCTCAAACGAGAATGAAGCATCACTCCCAGACAAGCTCAATGTATTTTATGCAATAGGAAGAATGCTGATGTATATGTGACAATAAAAAAAAATAAAAAATATAAACTCACACTCAATTTACACAAGACTTGAGATTTCAGAAAATACTAACTTCGAAGATTTTACAGCAAAAATAAATCTATGATATAGTCAACAATGATCCCTCGGAGAAATGGTTACAAAATACTTATTTCCAAAATATGAAAGCAGATTCTTCTCAGATCCTCTGCATCAACTTCCTGCCTTTCAATGATGTATGCGATCCACTTTCGCAAGCAAGGAGAATCAATCTAGAATTTATGAAAAAAAAGCTCTCTCCTCTTTTAGTCTCACATGCATATTATTACACACCTGGGAACCTATTGAAATGATGGTTTTCCACCATCTGAGCAACCAATTCATTAAAGCAAATCTCAAAATCGTTATTTAATTCACAGTAAAAATCCAGCAACGGATGAAAAATAGCACAAATGTCCCAGATAATGTCCCAAGAAAATCCGTGTCAAAAGTAGCACAATTCCATCATCACAGATTACCATCATTAATTCGAGATTTTGAGATTTGCATCTTCTCCGTGGATTGTCACCTTGTTGTGGAGGAGAAGCTTGTGTGGACCTGAGATCCTGAGAGCGATGCCGTCTGCAGCTATGCTCCTGGTAGGGCCACCCATGGCTGTAAGGTGGAGGGGGAGGTCTCTGACAAAGAGCAATCCAACCAAGACCTTAACGGTGGAACAGGTGGAGGACGATGGCTGACCTTAGTGGAGCGTCACAATGGCTGTGAAGGCAGATGAAGGCTGCAGCAGAAAAAGGTCTCCGGTCATCTTGGACTCCATGCCACCGGATCCTGACCCAGATCTGTCAAGGACCGTGGGGTGCCTGTCTGTGCACCAGTCTCCCCACGTTAAACAAAGTCACGCACAGGTGTCCTCCAGGCGTGCTCCATATAGTACCCGGGAGGGGTGAAGGAAAACACCAAATGTAAGCCTACACTGCCTTGTGGCTATTACCTTATTCAGGAAAGGTGAAGACTGGATCCGGCGGAATATGCGGAGGAGACCACCATTTGGCGGTCCAACGGGTAGGTACCCAGCAAATCGTCGCGGAGCGCAATTAGGGCACAATGTTCACGTAGAACACTGGTGGCCATCCACTGCATCCTGACCTACCGCCGGCGGTCTTGACTACGTCTTGCCACTGGATCCTGATAGACCGGGCCGAGAGAGTGAGACTGCCGATTTGCGCAACTCTCCCTCACTTTAATCCAAGTCAAGCGCAAGTCATGACTTCCGGACCCGTACCGCCCAACTGGGCGAAGCAGGATCACCACGGGAACGCGTGCAGCTGGGATGGGGCACACCGCAGTAGCTCAAAGGAAACTCGCCGGGTGCGGGGCTTGGGCCACTTCAGCTTCTACCGCGGTGCCCACCCAGCTGTGTCCCATATGCTGGCGAGCCTTCCGAGCCCGGATCGGACTCACCAGTCACCTCCAGACCCACAAACAAAAACACTGAAGTCATGGTCTTCTTCGACTACGAAGGACAAACAACAACAACACCATCATTAAATTCACAAAACCAGCAATAACAAAATTCCAAAGAAATTTGAAGGGAATGTGTGTAAAAGTAGCATATCTTAAAAAGGAGAGCGAAAGACAAAGTGAGCTTTTCAGGTATTTAAATTTTGTCTGGAAAAGAACATAAAAATTGACAATAAATAATTTTAAAAACACCACCGCTGAATCAAAGATAGACACAAAATGCTGGCGTATCTCAACAGGTCAGACAGCATCTCTGAAGAAAAAGAATAGGTGGTGTTTCGGGTCGGAATCCTTTTTCAGACTGAAGATGGAGATGCTGCCTGGACATGCTGAATTACTCCAGCATTTTGTGTCTATCTTCAGTATAAACCAGCATCTGCAGTTGCCTCCTACACAACCATGGAATCATACTTGCTGAAACAGGGAGTACCTGGATGAGATGTTCTCCAGTGATTTATTTGGCATTGAGTGTAATTTGAAGCCATGTGTTCGATGTGCTGCCATAACATTCCCATGCTCAAATGTGCTTTCCTTAAAGAGACAGGTTGAATTCACTTAGCACTACAGCAATACTGAATAAAATGGCACTTAAGTCAATAGGCTTGACAAGATATACATGGTTCCTTCTATTCATCACAACGTTCACACAGCATCGTCAATGGTAAAACTGAATGTCGTTTGTCCATTCCCTCCACAGATGCTGCCCGACCCGAATTCATCAAACATACTAGATTCCAGCTTCTTGTGTCTCCAAAACTGAATACTTCCTCAGCTCAAAAATGATACAGCTCTTCCAGAAAATTCTGTATCTCAATTATTACAGTAATTTTTGTAGCCAACAAGTGCACTTTATTGAAATCTTATTTGAACACCAAACATAATATTATGCCCAAAATAAACTAATATTTTATAAAATCAACATTAACACAAATAACACGGTCGATTGAATGATTCAGTGCCCTTTCATTCCTCTTGAAGACTGGGTCAGACCAATAATAATGTTTTCTCCCTAAATTTCAGGCTCATTGGGTCACATCAATTCAGTTCTTAGGAGATGCAAGTCTGTGGTGTAAAACTGCCAAGGGCCTTATTAACTGGTAGATTTTCAGTTCAAAGGACAAGCTTGTACAATAAAAAATGTGATTTTTGAATCTATTATTGAAAATAAACACGCATGAATACCACAAATCTAGCAAAGGAAATCAATAAAGCTAAAATATTGTTTTTTGATAAGGAGATAAAGACTATTCTGTGGTTCCAAAACATGTTTATGACAAGGTGGTGAATCTGTGGAAGTCCGTGGAGGCCAAGTCATTGGGTATTTTTAAAGCTGAGATTGACAAACTTTGATCAGTAAAGGTGTCAAAAGTTATGGGGCAGAAGGCAGGAGAATGGGGTTGCGAGGGATAGATCAGATATGACTGAATGACTCGATCATTGACTCTAATGGCATAGTTCTACTCCTACGACATGAACTTTATCAGGAAGATCCAAGGAACACTGAATGAGCTAATTCAATGCAAAATAGTTAGCCACAAAAAGATCTTGCACTGTGCACTGGAGGAAAGTAACCAGCTTGGGATCCCTCTTTCATAGCTTAATTTCTTCTTCAATTTCTCTGAAATGCCAGCCCTAATTCTAAGATTAAGCCATCAAGAGGTGGGACCTCTAAATCAGTGCAAAAGCGCTGTTACCATACTTGATACAGGGAAAAGCAAGAGATAAGTGAAGAAGTACATACTGATTTTGCATTAATGCTGCACCAAGACACCAAGTTTCAGAAGCTGAAGAACTTTAACTGTATATATTGAAATTAGAGTTTTCTGCTGACCAATGTAAAATTCAGGAATCCTTTCACCACAGTCTTAAGCTATCGGAGTAGTACGGGATGGAGTTCAGACAGAACTGTTGACAGAGCACCCTCAACAAATGCATTTCTCCGGTCTTTGTTCTCAACTTTATATGAAAACATCCCTCCTGCTGTAACTGTGCACATTTTTAAACATCCCTTCACCTCCTCTGGTTAAAAACTAAATCTGAAATTCTCTGCCCTCTGATCTATAGCGAGGCGGTGAGTGATACTAGGCACAGCTGAAACAGACCAGAAACGTCTTGGGTTCAGTTTCTGTTACTGGAACGCGTGAAACAATTGATCTCAATATCCCTACAGTTAAATTGACAGAGTCTGGGATTCTACTTCTGACCATGGTCCAAATTCCCATTAGAAACACGACAAGCTTCAGATGAACAGCCATGGGCTCAAGATTAGATGAAACTTTGCCACGTAGTTTAGTTTAGAGTTACAGCACGAAAAAGGCCCTTTGGCCCACCTGGTCCACGCTGACCAGCTATCACCCCGTACACTTGTACAATCCTGCACACTACAGACAATTTACAGTTTTACCGAAGCCAATTAACCTACAAACCTGTATGTCTTTGGAGTGTGGGAGGAAACCAGAACACCTGGAGAAACCACACTTGGTCACGGGGAGAACGCATAATCTCCGCACAGACAGCACCCGTAGCCAGGGTCTCTGTTGCTGTAAGGCAGCTACTCTACCGCTGTGCTACTATGCCTCCTCCTCCCCACTTGAAGCACTCTCATTCTGAATTGAAGTTCACACATTAAGATTGAAGAATCGAAATGATGCAGCAACATTTTACACAACTTTGCTAGATTACTAACTCATTAATTACATTTACAAAACAAATGATGTTCCTTTCCTTCGAGATATTTCCCCTCAGTGTGACCAAATTCCCGAGTCAGAAAGGGTTTGATTTCAATGGACAGATTTTTTTAAATGGTTTTCACGTCAAAAATTATGTTGCAGCTATATTTGCAGACATCATCACCTTTCACACACACCAACAGCTGAGCCACCAGACCGCATACACAGCAACGTATATAACCTCACAACTATTTTTTTTTTTCAGAATTCTATTCACTGTTGTAATATACACAAATGTAGCTGCAAAAACACACAACAAAATCCTTGAAACAGAAACAGTGACATTCCCTCATTGGTGACACTCAGACTATCTTTGATCAGACTTTGCTGGCTTTGCCTTGCATTAAACGTTATTCTCTTATCATGTATCTTTACACTGTAAATGGCTCGATTGTAATCTAATCATGTATTGTCTTTCTGCTGACCGAATAGCACGTAACAAAAGCTTTTCACTGTACCTCGGTACACATGACAATAAACTAGATTGAAACTGAAACATTAGGCTTGTTATATACAATATCTATCTCACAATTTCTATGCTAATGATGCCAATGTCCATGCTAAATTAATTTCATTTTACAAATCTGAAATGAAATGATTTTGCAAATGCCGAACATAAATTTCACATTAGCCCATATATATTGTAGAAACAAAGAACTGCATATGCTGGTTAATAAAGTCTGCATGTTGTTCTATACTGGCCAGCTGCACATCATAACCCATTCTAATCAAAATCTATTCTGTTCAGTCCAAACTTGTAAAAAACAATGGATACACGCAGTAATCAAAGTAGTAGCTCAGCTTTGTTGCCAACAGTGACATCTGAACTCCTTAATGAGATTACTGCCTTGTAATCACTCTCAATTAGACACTACATAAGGCAGAGAATTAAAAATATTAATTTAATGTTGTCGTTAAACTATGGAAATACTTACACTGAATTCCTGCAGTTTTGCCTATTTATTAGTTTCTTTGAAATTTAATCCATCCTTCTTTGCCTCAGAAAACATGGATATATGACTTTCTATCCGTGACCCTAGGCTTACAGCTAAATTGCACAAAGTCAGGTTCCACAAAAAGCACAAAGTTACAAAGGAACAATTAATTCAAATGGGGTTTGATTTGCATGCATTTCGTTGTCTCTGTACTGTACACTGACAATGACAATTAAAATTGAATCTGAATCTGTTAATTTGCTGAAAAACTTTGGCTTGGAACAGATGATCCTCAATTGCTACTCTTCAGGTTTCAAGAATCATGTGACATCCACCTAACAGCAAATGCTTCCAACCATAGATTAGATTAGATTATTTTTTTTTAAATCGAACATTAAATATGATTTTAGGGCTTCAGCAAAACTTTTAAAAATATTTTTGAAAAAAAACTTTCCAAAAGCAAAATACTGCAGGTGAGGGAAACCTGAAACAGAAAATGACAATGTTCAGCAGGTCAAGCACATGTGTAGAGAGAAAGGAAAATTAATATTTCAGGTTAATGATCTTTCATCAGATCTGAGAAAAGTTAGGGTATTGAGATATAGTGCAATAGAGGAAGGAAAGGAGAGAAAGTAAGAGGTCAGAGATAGGATGTAAAGCACGAAAGAGCAAATGGGAGCTCTGGTGATAATATAAGGCAAAATAATGTGGTAAAGGAATTGGTGAATACTTAAAAAAAAAAGGTATAATAACTTGTTATTTAATAACCATGTTTAATAACTTCATGTTTAATGAAAAAATTGGAAGCAATTACAAAGTTGTAATTCAATCTCAGAGATTATTGTTATAAAGCAGATATAAAATACCTTTTAACATATTAATTCTCAGGAACTATGCAGAGTGCTTTCAGTTCAATTTGTTTTACATAACTATAAATAGGTAGTAGGTAAGTTCAGCTGCCATTCTGTGCACAATATACCACAGACAAATTCAATGATGACTTCAAGTTAGAATTTTAACCAATTTACCAGAATCCTTTAACCTGTGGATATAATATACAAGTTGAATTTTACAAAGACAAAGAATTTTACAAAGAATTTTACAAAGGTCCATTTCTCCATCAACTATAACAACATTTATAACTGATGCACACACATGTTCATTGAAGCTTAGATTGCCACAATGTTATTTGCTGCAAAAAAAGAATGATCGAGAAAATAATTCTGTTGTTGAGAAATTCTATCACAGATGCAATTCATGCAGAGAAGAATAGATTATCTACAACTCATTACGAGGCATTAAACTCTGCAGGGCTCAGATGCTGTTAGAAAATGGAACAATAATGGTTTCAATTATTTTAAGAACAATTTACATACAATAAATTCATGGGGTTAATCTTCGACACGTTAGCACCAGGGACCTTTACCCCTCCAAACTTTTGTTAAGAGCTGTGCGGTCCATTATTTTACTCAGACTGGCATCCAACCTGCCAGTCCAAATAACAATCAGCAACAGGCTATTCAACCATGAAGGGCATCAGATACAAACTGCTTGAAGTTCTGGTTTTAGGTCACCTCTAATTAAACCTCCCCCCCACCCCCCACCATATCCTGGATTTGCACCTATTTCTCCATTCTCCCTCGTCCTACATTCCTTCCTCTGGCTTCACAATTTGTAACTTTCCAATCCTTCTGTATTTGACCGTATGTTTTAATCTCTGAATTTTGTTCCAATCATCTGCCTATCAAACCACATTGCCTCTGTGCGCCTATTACCTGCCACTGAGGATATGCACGAAAAGCTGGAGTAACTCAGTGGGTCAGGCAGCACCCCTTGGAGAAAAGGGATAGGCGACGTTTCCGGTTGAGACCTTTCTTCAGACCCTGTCCTGTCTCTCCTCTCTCCCAGTTTTGTGCCCCCCCCCCCGCCTCCCTCCCTCCCCATCCCAGCATTTCTAGCAGGGGTCAATAGATTAAGATCAGTACCTCCTCTCCAACCCATTCATCGGCCACTACCACTCACATCCAGATAATTCAATGCACTACCAAAGGACAAAGATGAAACCTTCGAGCTTCCACATGGCTTTTCCATGATCCGTGTTCTGCATGACACATTACTCAATGCTTTCTATGCTCAATGAACAGTGTTCACTGTTTAATGAACAGCAACATTCTAGGTGCTCATTGTTAAGGGCCTGTCCCACGAGCATGCGACCTGCATGCGGCAAGCACGACCTAAAGGGCCGGTCCCACCAGCATGCGCCTGCATGAGGCAAGCGCGACCTAACGCGGTTGCTTGAGCCGCACAGCCTCGCAGCGCCGGTCCCACTTCGATCGCCGGAGCTGTATGGAGTTATGCGGAGCTGGTCTCGACATCGCTCAGGGCTCAGAAAAACTGACCGTGTTTAAAAATTCCGCGCGGCAACGGCCTGCCGGCCCGCAGCCGCCTCGATGCCGTGTCACTCACTCGACCTCCGCGCGGCTCCCGCTTCTGGTTTGGTCGCGCTTGCCGCATGCCGTACGACTCAAGCGACCACATTAGGTCGCACTTGCCGCATGCTGGTGGGACCGGCCCTTTAGGTCGCGCTTGCCACATGCAGGTCGCATGCTCGTGGGACAGGCCCTTAAGTCAATGACATTCATGATAAAGAACTGGGAACACAATTGGGTTTGACTCCAAGATCTACAAATGAAACACTTTGGCGAAGCGCGGGAGAATGGGTACATCCATGGATAAATGAAAGAGTCATACAGCATGGAAACAAGCCTTTCTGCCCAAATTAATCAAATTGCCTCATCTACACTGGTACTACCTGCCCGCATTTGGCCCATATCACTCGAAACCTATTTTTTAAATGTTATGATAGTACCTGCTTCAATTACCCCCTCTGGCAGTTTGTTCCATATGCCCACTACCCCCTGTGTGAAAAAGATGCTCCTCACGTTCCTATTAAATCTTTTCCCCTCTCACCTAAAACCTGTCCTCTGGTTCTTGATTTCCTTATTCTCGGAAAAAGACTCTGTACATCGAGCCTATCTATTCTTCTCATGATCTTTACACCTCTCTAAGATCACCCCTCATCATGCTGAACTCAAAGGAATAAAGTCGTAGCCTGCCCAGCCACTCCCTATAGCTCAGGCCCTCAAGTCCTGGCAACATCCTCGTAAATCCTCTCTGCACTCTTTCCAACTTAAAATCTTCCCTATAGCAACCCTGGCCTAAGTCTCCAACCTGGACAGCTAGAACTACATTTATGGAATGCCTTTCATTAGGTCAAAGTCAGCAATGTCTTCATTCCATCCAAACCCAATCAGTTGATAAATGTATAACGGCAGCCCAAATAATGACAATAACTTCTTCAAAATACAAACTTAGGTCCATGCCTGATCCATCATGGAACGAGGTTAAGGTGATCTCTATATATCCATGATTTTTACAAGTTTAGTTAAGTTTATTGTCACATTGCATACTATCATAAAACACCACAGAATGTTTGAATTTATCCAAACAAAAATCAAGTGAAATGCAATAGTTTTGATTATAGAAGTAAAATGCTGGAGTAACTCATCAGGTCAGGCAGCATCTCTGGAGAAAAGGAATAGGTGATGTATAGGGTAGAAACCAGATTATGCATTATTGATTATTATTGATTTTACCATTTTGTTGAGCCAACATCTCCACATTAGTATTTCCTGATGATAGGTTTAGTTTAAAGGGTCAGTGAATAGGACTGGAGAGCGGCATTCTGGAGACCACCAGAGGGAGAACAAGGAGGGAAGAGATGGAAACTAAGACTTTGCCTCCATCACAGTGAGGATGTGCTTGGTGAACTCACTGTGGTGGATGTTTAATTGGTGTTTATTGTATGTTTTGTTATTATTGATTCTGTGTATGACTGCAGGCAACATAGTTTCGTTCAGACCGTAAGGTCTGAATGACAATAAAGGATCTATCTAAAGATGCAAAACGAAAAAAAAACTTTCAAAACAAACCGAAACCACCAGTTCCAAAAACAATTGCGTTCAGCTCAAACTAGCTTAAGTGACTTCACGCAGAAGTATCACAATGTTTGGACTGCAACTGTAAATATTTGCACATGTTGATTAACTGTCAGGTAAACTGTGTAAATAATAAGAGTGTGAACTGAACACATCAAAGGGTATTTGATGCCAAGTGTCTGGTCAGTTTCCAGGGGGGGTGGGGGTGGCCCGGGAGCAGCGTGGCCGGGCCGGGCCGGGTCGGGTTGAGCGGGCAAACTCCCCCCCTCCCCTCGCCGCCGCCTCACCGAGCCCCGAGGCCCCGCCTGATGCTCCCCGGCAGCCCCGCCTCTCCATTTGCCTTTTCCCTGCCTCCTTCTCTCGGCGGCGAGTCCCGCCCGCCCGCTCTGGCCTGGAGCAGGGCTGCGGCTGCCGAGGTTGAGGGGGGTGAGGAGAGGAGCGGTCAAACGGCGCGGGTGGACGCGCGCGGGCCAGAGGCGTTGCTTGTACTCACTGTCGGGGAGATGCGGGCGGGCGCGCGGGCGGCGGTTGGCGGTTGGTTCTGATTGCGCGCGGGCTCCACACACACACTTCGCCACCACCGGCGCCAACGGCTCGCTGCGGGCGCCGCTGGGTCCTAACGCCCGGCCGCCGGGTTAGGAGTTGCCTCCTGACCCGCCCCAGCCCAGCCAGGCCCATTCACCGGGTGCTGGTGCCGCCAGGATTACCACAGGCTGCAGGTTTTCCACACACACAGAGAGTGGTGAATCTCTGGAACTCTCTGCCACAGAAGGTAGTTGAGGCCACAGTTCATTGGCTATATTTAAGAGGGAGTTAGATGTGGCCCTTGTGGCTAAAGGGATCAGGGGGTATGGAGAGAAGGCAGGTACAGGATACCGAGTTGGCTGATCAGCCATGATCATATTGAATGGTGGTGCAGGCTCGAAGGGCCGAATGGCCTACTCCTGCACCTATTTTCCATGTTTCTATGTCTATGTTTCTTTGTTTTCAGTGCCTGTCAGATTACCACAGGGTTGCAGTGTTTTGTACCTACCCCTAACTTGAAGAACTTTTTTCACGCAGAGTGGTGAATCTCTGGAACTCTCTGCCACAGAGGGTAGTTGAGGCCCATTCATTGGCTATATTTAAGAGGGAGTTAGATGTGGCCCTTGTGGCTAAGGGGATCAGGGGGTATGGAGAGAAGGCAGGTACAGGATACTGAGTTGGCTGATCAGCCATGATCATATTGAATGGCGGTGCAGGCTCGAAGGGCCGAATGGCCTACTCCTGCACCTAATTTCTATGTTTCTAACCCAGGCTGCAGGGTTCCAGTGCCTGTCAGATTACCACAGGGTGGGGTGGGAGATTGCATTAGTCGAACCAGGTGAAGGTTGCAATCAACAACCCGACGTGCACAAACATATAGAACAAGTTGACCTACAATTTTAGGATGTGCACGCCATATGCAATAAGACGACGACCACAGGGTTGCAGGGGTTTAGTACCCGGAAGATTACCACAAGATACAAGATTGTAGTGTCTGTAAAATTACCCCAGGCTGCAGGGTTTTTTAATCCCCACTCTGGCCTGGAGCAGGGCTGGAAGCAGAGCAGTACCTGTACCGGTATTAAAAAAACTGTCTAACTTTCAGTAAAGTCCCTGGTGGGCTTTTCGGAAGGTACACGGAAAGGTACAAACATTGTGGACCAAATGGCCATTCCTATGCTGTATAATGTGCCTACCCGATTTCCTTTTGAGATTATTAAATATATCCCCCCTATACCCTTCTTGGAGAGTTCCAGTCATTACTGCCTCAAAAGCATGCAAAAGCTTCCTCTCCACAATCCACTTTCTCCCCCATTGCCTCCTGTCCAAAACCTTAAATTTGTGTCCTGAAACAATTGCATCAAGAGCTAACAGGAAGTGCTTTGTGGCATAACCAAATTTCCAGTCAATTTCTTTTACAGCAAGGAAAATGCATGTGTTTCCCAACCTGAATGTGTAGCTAAAATCCTTCATCTCTGAAACCATTCTGGAGAAACTTACTTGTACCTTCCAGTGGAACTGTACACTATTCCTACATCTCGGTGATAAGAACTGGGTGCAATATTCATTGGTTACGACCTAACCGGAGATTTATAATGGTTCAGCGTTAAGTACTCTGCATCTTTATTTACAAAGCTGATGATCTCTCATGTTATAATTAACTCCTCTCTCACCATGTCCCGCCAGGTGCAAAGAGTTCTGCACAGGAATCACAGGTCCTTCATTCCTGCATGATCGAGACGTGCCAATGCATTTATGTTGCTTCCCCAACTGAGCGCGCCAATGCATTTATGTTGCTTCCCCAACTGCTAAAAGAATCACAGCACACTTCCCTGTAATAAATCAAGTCTGCCACATGTCTTCCCATTCCACTAATCTATATCCAGTTATGGAAATATGGAACTTCAGATGCTGGTTTACAAAAAAGTGCTGGAGTAACTCAGCAGTTCAGCCAGCATCACTAGAACTGAATGGTCCTGATCTGAAGTGTCGCCTATCCATGCCCTCTAGAGATGCTGTGTTTAAGAAGGAACTGCAGATGCCGGAAAATCAAGGGTAGACAAAAGTGCTGGAGAAACTCAACCGGTGAGCAGCACCTCATATTCCGTTTGGGCAGTTTGCACCCTAGCGGCATAAACATTGACTTCTCCAATTTCCGATAGCCCTAGCCGTCTCCACCCCCCCTTTGCAGCTGCACCTCAGCCCTCGGGCTCCTCCTCTTCCTTTCTTCCCTCTTTCTCCCCCCCACCCACATCAGTCTGAAAAAGGGTTTTGGCCCAAAACATTGCCCATTTCCTTCGCTCCATAGATGCTGCTGCACATGCTGAGTTTCTCCAGCACTTCTGTCTACCTCTAGAGATGCTGCCTGACCCACCCAGTTATTCCAACACAGTGCCCTTTTATATCTTGTTGTAATTTATTAGCAACAAGTTCACCATTTGACACCTCCATCTTTGATATCATTAACTTATTTTAAAATTAACTGCATTCCAATTTCCAATGACATTTATACATATTAAAATAAATTGTGGCCCTATCCCTGACCCTTGGAAAACATGACTGTCCACCATCCTCCAGTTGACATTAACTTTGTAAAACACCCATATACATGACACTTTAGGAAATGCTTTATTAAAAATCCATATTTACAACATTCACAGCATATCTTAATCATGTTGCTACAAAAAAACTCAATTAGTTATATCCAATCTGCCCTTCACAAATCAATATTAGTTCACCTTTAAAATTCTATAAGCTACAAGTTTTTTTGTTTTTTTTTTTAACGATTAGTGTTTCTAAATCTTTATCCACTAGGTATTTTAAGCTGGCCACCCTGTACATACGAACACTCTTTCCTGAACACAACTTTTACATGTCATTTTCCAATTCTGCCAAGTCTGGCGTATCCGGGGAAGGTTTTGACAAATTCATCTACTTTCATAAGCAATCCGAGTTGCAAGCTATTCATACCTATCGAATATCCTCTCTCGGCCTTTGCAGCACATTCATTACCATCTCCATCTCCACGTCCACCAATACCTTAAACCTACCTGATCGCTCAGTCCACCTAAACCAATCTGATCTCCCGTTTGCTAAACACTTTAACTCCCCCTCCCATTCCCACACTGACCTTTCTGTCCTGGGCCTCCTCCATTGTCAGGGTGAGACCCAGCGCAAATTGGAGGAACAGCACCTCATATTTCGTTTTGGCAGTTTACACCCCAGCAGTATGAACATTCTTAAAGTAACCCTTGCTTTCCCTCTCTCCATACCTTCCCATTTCTCTGACCAGTCTTACTGTCTCCGCCTACAATTTATCTGTTTGCTTTGTTGTTACTTTCTCCCAACTAACAATGATCCATTCTATATTTTCCTTGATCTCCATTCCCTTGGTCCTGTTTTCACACTTTACACTTCCTTATCTGTGAACCTCCCACTCCAGACATCAGTCTGAAGAAGGGTCTCGACCCGAAACATCACCCATTACTTCTCTCTAGAGATGCTGCCTGTCCCACTGAGTCACTCCAGCATTTAGTGTCTACCTTCAATTTAAACCAGTATCTGCAGTTCCTTCCTACATTTTATCAGCATATTTTTTTGCCACAGTAAACAGACATTAAAACACTCATTAAGTGATCTAGCCTTGCCATGCATCATCTTACTACCTACCATCTTGATAAGCAAAACCCCAAGAATGTGCAGCCCTCCCTCCAGAAATGCCTCGGGCTACAAATAGACTTCCTATTTTTAATTATCCTCAATGTGTGGCATTCCAGTGATAATCCAGGGATAACTACCTTCTTCCCTAGCTCCTGAAATTCTGACAATGGAATTTCAATCCTCCACATATCGTTGGTACTGACAAACAGCACAACTTCCCGCTCATTCTCTTGCCTCTGCAGAATATTGTGATCCTGACTCCGACTACCTCATTGAAGACCTTGCATCATCTTTAATTAGACATTATCCTGCATTATATGTTGTACCATTTATCTTTCACTGAACACGTTTTGATTGTCCTCCATTGTCAGAGTGAGGCCCAGCGCAAATTGGAGGAACAGCACCTCATATTTCGCTTGGGTAGCTTACACCCCAGCTGTATGAACATTGACTTCTCTAACTTCAAATAGCCCTTGCTTTCCCTCTCGCCATCCCCTCCCCTTTCCAAGTTCTCACACCAGTCTTACTGCCTCAGATTACATTCTATCTCTGTCCTGCCCACTCCCCTAACATCAGTCTGAAGAAGGGTCTCGACCCGAAATGTCACCTATTCTTTTTCTCCACAGATGCTGCCTGTCCCGCTGAGTTACTCCAGCATTTTGTGTCTACCTATTGATCGTCATCGTGTATAGTCTTTTCTTTGACTGGATAGCACACAACGCAAAGCATTTCACTGTACCACAGTAAGCCTAATAAACCAGACATCAAATGGGTACTGTTAATACACAACCTTTCTATTATTACATCCCTTTGAAGGAAACATTACCACCTTGGCCCCTACAGTTTTTAGTGGTGACCTTTGTAGGTTTATTAACTTGAAGCAGTGGTTGTTTGAAATTAAATAGTGACCCTGACAGCATTTCACCGGTGTTCACCTCTGAACATCCTGTGGAACTAAACAAGAATCCATTCCTATTTCTAGACAGCCATGTAAAACCTACTTAACTCTGAAGTGGAGCCCAGGGGCAGACCCAATAATCACAATCAAAATGTTTATCCCCTTAAGTGCCAGCTCCTTTCTGTCACACAAATCACCTTATACAGCTCAGGAGAAAAAAGTTTAGTCGATTCAGACACACCATTATGTTGACTGCCAGACAGTAACAAGTCAGGCAACACCAGCTGGGAATATTTCAGACAGCTTAACAACATGCTGGTATTTTACATGAGTTTTATCAAATATAATTCAGAACCAAGACAATATCAGATGACCAGAATCCATTTCAAAAAGCTTTAATGGAGAGAGGGAGGGCGGCACGGTGGCTTAGCGGTAGAGCTACTCTCTTTCAGCGTCAGAGACCCGGGTTCTATCCTGACTACAGGTGCTTGTCTGCACGGAGTTTGTACGTTCTCCCCGTGACCTGCGTGGGTTGTCCCCGAGATCTTCGGTTTCCTCCCACTCCAAAAACGTATAGGTTTGTAATTAATTGGCCTGGTATAAATGTAAAACTATCCCGTGTGTGTGGGGTAGCGTTAATGTGCGGGGATAGCTGGTCGGCACGGACTCGGTGGGCTGAAGGGCCCGTTTTCGTGCTGTATCTTGAAACATAAGTAAATGTGGGAAAACTCAGAACAAACCACAGTAAGACAACTGAACTTTATTTTTTAAAGTTTCAGCCACAGCAGACAAGGCCACAAACGTAAAATGATACACAAGAGATATTTACACTTAAACCTTCCTCATTTGTGCAAATATGATATTGATATCAAAATTTCAGGCCTTAATTCCATGCTGACATTTTTATCTTAACTGAAGTTGAAGCACCAAAGGCTTATGGAAAGTAACTGAACCATTTATCACCCTCCCAGATCCCTTAAAACAAAGCAAGAAACGACTGGATCACTCTCTTGGTATCTTTGTATCTTAAAAATAAAACCAATCCAGAGATGAGTCTTAATTCAGTTAAAATCTCACCGGCTTGCAATAACAAGCTTTTATATATGTTTAAAACCTAAAGTGCTTTTAAAAATATTTTAAAAGTTGTTAGCAAAGGGATGTTATTAAGTATTATTACACAAGAAACTCATCTCATAAACCTTTCACAAGATAAAGACAATCAACACAAGGTCAATGTCATAGTTAATATACACCTACTTCACCATCTTCCAAAACGGTGCTGCTGCAAGTAGCAATTAAAACAAGCCCCAGCTTTTGTTATGGTAAGCAATCCAGATGGTCTTTTTCTCCCACACTGATGATTTCTGGCAGCACAGTAAGCTGGCCAAGGCCATAGTCAACAGTGCCATTCAGTCGATGGGCACTGGTATTCATCACTCCCCATGCACTGGAAATAAAGTGTGCAGCACCCACGTGTGTATAAGACATGACTTAGCTCTGAATGTCAGCCAGCTCTAGAAGTGGCAGAGCCAAGGTTCATTTTGGAAACGAGAATTTATGGAATAGATGCAGCGAAGCATTTCTGAAGGGCCGTTTCGGTGACACTTTTATCGTACTTCTCTGACAGCAGCAAAAACAACGCGAATTATTAAAACAAATGGTTTAAAAACATTGCAGTCCCTTTTGTAAAATGCTCCCTGTCAGGGCTTGGTCATGAAGAGCATGTTCAACATCCTCCTCTTCAATCTTCAGGCCAACCTGCAGAGAGATGGAGGCGATTAGTACAAGGTGTCCAGCAGTTACTCAGCATCTTCACCACAACAACCACAGTTACCATCTATTGCTTCTCCTCCCCCGACAAACAGGATGTTACACGTTGATGAAATCAGTTGTCCGGTCTCAACCCTTTGGAAAAATTGATAGATTAAGGGCCGATTGTTTTAGGAGCGCTGTGGTGAAGCAGTAGAATCGCTGCTTTACAGCGCTTGCAGCACCAGAGACCCAGGTTCGATCCTGACTACGGGCGCTGTCTGTACAAAGTTTGTACGTTCCGAACCGTGGGTTTTCGAGATGTTTGGCTTCCTCCCACACTCCAAAGACGTACAAGTGTGTAGGTTAATTGGCTTGGTATCAATGTAACCTGTCCGTGGTGTGTAGGACAGTTTTAATATGCGCTCAGTCATGTAACTGGTTTCGGGGCACACAGCAACACCTTCTCTTCCTGCTTCATGACACAGGTCAGCATCAGGAAGGAGTTTACCAGGTCCCGGACCTTTAGACACCAGTACCTGCTCCATCTATGCAGTGAACGCCCTAATAAACTTGGAAACAACCCTGCAGTCAATCCAAGAGCATTCCCCACCCCAACCGACAAATGAAACTCAGGCTGAAGCACCCGACATACAGTACCAACTGACTGCAGCTCTCGCTTTGCGAGCCGTTAAAGCAGACGCAGCATGAACAACACGTGCAGAGGAAAGAAAGACAACATTTGTGGCAGGAGTAGAAACAAGGAACTGCAGATGTTGGTTTACACAAAAGGACACAGAGTGCTGGAGTAACTGCGGGTCAGGGAACATCTCTGGATAGATGGCACTGTCGGGTCATATCTGAAGGAGGATCCCGACCCAAAACGTCACCTATTCATGTTCTCCAGAGATGCTGCCTGACCACAAGACATAGGAGCAGAATTAGACCATTTGGTCCATCATGTCTGCTCCACCATTGGATCATGGCCGAAGTATTTTTCCCTCTCAACCCCATTCTCCTGCTGTGGCCCCATAGCCTTTGGTGCCCACCGAGTTATTCCAGCACTCTGTGTCCTTTTGTGGCAAACGTTCTTAGGTTCATGCTCCAGTCCCAGTAGGAAGCTGACGAGAGTTAACTCATATGCTTTTGTAAAAGTCCAGGCAAATTGCTGGAGGACAGGATCTCCGCCTGTACTTTAATTACATGACAGTTATCCAGGCAGATCCAGCCTCTGCAGCCCGACCAGAAGATAAGATCAGTCATGGTGAGGTACTGCCTCCACTCATGTGTAACAAGTGAAAGTTTCCTCAATGCAGGCAGAGCGAGCAGTTAGCTCATTCATACGGATCAGGAATTGCAGCCTGCAGGCGGATTTCTTCGCGGCTGATGGGTTAAATCTCAAACATGGCATGGTTTTGGTGATGAACACTGAGGCTCCCATACCTCTGCCACTGGAATAAACAATAGCTCCAAAGCACCATCTAGTGGCAACATCCAGCTACAACCAGGATGTCACTGGCAATGCCAAAGTTCAAAAGCCACTTTAATATCGTTAAATGATATTATCACTTACAGGACCCCAAATTAAATATTTGGATAGTGATCAAAGCCTTGGTCCAAGAGGCAGGTCTTAATGTCTTGCAGGGAGAGATTGAGTGATGCATGGAGTGAATTCCATAACTTGACAAAGCACCAGTTTCATAAATAACTTTGCAACAAGCCTCAAAAACCTTTCATTGTGTTGTGCCATTAAAGTAGATTAGTCGAGTTAATGCTTTCATCTTTGACCTTATTTAATAGTTCAATTAACTGAAATCAGTTTAAAACTAACCAACACTAGCTAACACCAAAGTTAGTGTGTGGGTAGTGCAAACTCACCCCAATGTTAGCGTGCATGGAGTGCATGTGTGCGTGCACACACACACACACACACACACAATGCTGGCGTGTGGAGGTGCACACACACACACACACGTGTGAAGAGCACAAACACACACACACCAATGTTAGCGTGTGGGAAGTGCATGCACTAATAAAGTTATAATTGTGTTATAAATTGTGCTTTTCTTCCCGTATCATTCTCTGAACACAAGTGTTTCTTAATGGCATCTTGAAATTAATTACAAACCGAATAATATCTGGACTTCACAGATCCCACTTACTTTGGTGAGCCGAGCTTCCTTCGATTGCTTGAGCCACACAATCCCCCTGGACTCCAAGAGACTGCAGAGCGACAGGCATTCGGACTGGTCAGCTCCCGACATCTGCTGGCTTCTGCAAACTTTGCTGTAGGCGTCGTGGAGCTGAAAGAGAGCCAGAGCACGGGTCAGCCACTACATCCCTTGCGCCTGCTTTACCACTCAATGAAATCAGGGCTGATTTGATCCACTGGCCTTCTCCACGTTGTCAAACAGCAGGCAGGAAAAGTTCGAAACAAAAACAATGCACTTAAATGACAACTCTCCAAGATATCAGGGGTTAGGGGAAGAAGGCAGGAGAATGGGGTTCGGAGGTAGAGGTAGGTCAGCCACGATTGAATGGCAGAGTAGACCTGATGGGTTGAATGGCTTAATTCTGCTCCAATCACTTAGAGTTCCAAAAACTCACAACTCACAATAAAATATTTATTCACAAAAACCAGCGCCCAGGGCGAGAACATCTCGGCAGCATCAACCTTGTCAACTCCCCTCACAATTTTGTACGACTCAAGGCTGTTTGTTTTATCCAAACTCAAGAGTATAGGTCTGATTCTATGCTTTTCTTCAAATACTTCATTCTATGAAACATACTCTGCAATGCCTCCAAGGCAAATTTGCCCTTCCTTAAATCATATGACCAAAAGCCCACACGTTATTTGAGATGTGGTCTCACTAAAGTCTTCCCGTTGTGGTGACATCCTCAAATGTTATAGGCCATCGCTCTTGCAATAAAGGGCAATGTTCCATGACTGCGGAATCTCTCGCAATATCTGCTTTGTACCCGTTTCTTTGATAAGGAGAGCCCTGCAAATACGCTCCGCACAAACACACAAGAACACTTGCCCAGAGTAGGGGAAATAGAGAACCAGAGGACACTGGTTCAAGGTGAAGGGGAAAAGATTTAATAGGAATCTGAGGGGTAACTTTTTCCACACAAAGGGTGGTGGGTGTATGGAACAAGCTGCCGGAGGAGGTAGGTGAGGCTGTGACTATCCCAACGTTTAAGAAACAGACAGGTACATGGATAGGACAGGTTTGGAGGGATATAGATCTAGTGCAGGCAGGTGGGACAAGTGCAGCTGGGACATGTTGGTCGGTGTGGGTAAGTTGGGCCGAAGGGCCTGTTTACACACTGTACCACTATGACTATGACTCAATATCTGGTTTAGTTAAAAAAAAAAGCACAAGGACTGTGGACCTGGAGTACAAAGAGGAAGAAATGGTAATAGTTATACTGAAAAATGCTGATGTGTCGCATGATATTGCATTAGTCAGGCCACTGGGATAGATACAGGGTTAATGTAGTAAACTGCAGCTGCAAAAGCAGAATGCAAAACACCGCTCTCAGTTGTCCCACCGTCTTAGTGGTTGCATTCCGTATCAGATTATCAGGCAAAGTCTGCATCCAGTTCCCTTCACACTGAGCAGGATTACAGTTTCAACAACACAGCAACAGGGCAAAACAAACTTGACCTACAGTCTAATCTCTGGTCACCATTTCCCATTAGCAGTCACAAACAAGTCGAAAGCTTGTCAAATTCTACTTCACGATGAGGAAGAAAGCTGACAAAAACAAAAAGCAGTTGTAAATGTAAGGAGGAGCAGTCTGCTTTCCCATTCCTGCTTTACTTTTAATCTTTAATCTTCTGCTTTGGCAATGTTGCACACATTGTTAAGGGGGACTGGTATTTGCGTCAGTGTCTTCTCCACAGCCACCTTCTCAAAGCTTACTTCCTTATCTTTACTGGTACACATTTGATTAAATAGTCATCCTGTTAACTGAGCAGCATCTCTACATCATAGGGTGAATGCACAGAGTCTTTTACCCAGAGGAGGGGAATCAAGAACCAGGGGACAAAGGTCTAAGGTGTGAGGGGAACCAGAGGGGCAACTTTTTCCACACAGAGAGTGGTGGATGTATGGAACGAGCTGTAAAAGGAGGTGGTTGACGCAGGTTCTATAGCAAGATTGAAAATGGTACACAGATAGGAAAGGTTTAGAGAGAAATGGGGCAAAAACAGGCAGGTGAGATTAGTGGAGATGAGGCATCTTGGTCATCTTCTGTGATGTACGGCTGTACCAGTGGGCACTGTGCAAATGAGTTCCATATTCTAAGAACTCTGCCGGTCAAACTTCTCTCCCTCCGAGTCAAAATACAGAACAGATGACCCTCTGTTTATTAACTCGCACAAGTGGGGGAGATGGACACCTAACTGTGCATTTAGTGCAGAGATCCAACATTAAATGGAGGCACAAGGAGTTGCAGATGCTGAAATGTTGAGCAAATCACAAAGTGTTGCAGTAACTCAGTGGGACGGGCAGCATCTGTGGAGGGAATGGGCAGGAAACATTTGTCTGTCCAATCCCTCGACTGATGCTGCCTGATGCTCCAAGCTACTCCACTTTGTGTTTTGCTGAAAAATAAGTATTGCTCAAGACTTTGAAAACATTTTATATTAACACAACAATGGCTGTGGATCTTTGTTCAACAGATTGCTGTGAAATCCTCATTCTCCCCTTGGAATCCAGGCTGAATGAAATTCATTGTCCTATTTACCAAGATCTATGCCCTCGTATCAAACATTGCCATTTAGGAGACACCACCACAAAGTGTTCCACATCACATGTTTCTGAGCTAACTTGGGCAGCACGGTGGCCCAACTGTAGAGTTGCTGCCTTACAGCACCCCAGACCCGGGTTCAATCCTGACTACGGACGCTGTTTGTATGGAGTTTGTACGTTCTCCCCGTGACCTGCGTTGGTTTTCTCCGAGATCTTCGGTATCCTCCCGCACTCCAAAGACGTACAGGTTTGTAGGTTAATTGGCTTGGTAAAAATGTAAATTGTCCCTAGTGTCTGCAGTGTTAATGTGTGTGGATCGCTGGTCGGCACGGACTCAGTGGGCCGAAGGGCCCGTTTCCAGGTTGTATCTCCAAACTAAACTTGCATTTGCCACCTCTCTTTCCATTCAAATTGTATTCTCACTTTAAGATCAGCAAAATCAAATAATCAACTTTCACTTTCCGCTATTAAAAACTGAAGGCCTGAAATTAATAGTGTTCACATTTGTGAGTTCTTTGAAATTATTATTAACTGCTGGACTTAAACTTGTGTTTCATGTAACACAACCTCAAGTCTTTGAACAGTACTATCTTGCCAATAAAATAATTTTGGTATGGTTACTTCTATAAAAATAGAGCCAACTTAAGTGAGGTCATAAATGATGGGAGTAGATTTAGGCCATTCAGCCCATCAAGTCTAGTCTGCCATTCAATCATGGCTGATCTATCTCTCCCTCCTAACCCCATTCTCCTGCCTCTCCCCTAACCTCCAACACCTAGGATAATCAAGAATCTATCTACCTTGCTTCCAACAATAGATAATGACCGGGTAATCCATGTAATCATGTTACGGATCAAAAGACAATAAACAAGAGACAATAAGTGCAGGAGTAGGCCATTCGGCCCTTCGAGCCAGCACCACCATTCAATGTGATCATGGCTGATCATCCCCAATCAGCACCCCTTTCCTGCCTTCTCCCCATATCCCCCGACTCTGCTATTTTTAAGAGCCCTATCTAGCTCTCTCTTGAAATAAATATTGGCTAGGTCAGAGTTCTGCTCTTCAAACTACGCAGCAGAATTTTTGAGTAACTGCTCGAAATATTTGGGGACCTTTAAAGGCCTCAGTCAAAAGGGGAATGAAAATAGTTCCATTGATTAACACAGTTCTGTTCTTTGTAGGTGAAGTTTACAACAGTGTGGGCATATGTTTGGAGGCTGGGCGAACGAGAAAGCATTCGAGTTGTTTACCTTCCCAAGGGTGACTTCTTTCACTTTGGACGGCCTGAGCAGGAGAAGCAGGGAACAGACCAGTAGTTTCTGTTGGAGGGGAAAGCATTCTGATCCAGAGCGAGACGTCATCCGGTCACCGTATACTTCAGAGATGACCTGGGAAATGTGCGGCAACCCAACCTTCTTTAGGCCTGGTGAACACGGAGCCTTGACTGGAGACTTAGCTGCACAAACATTTAAAAAAATCCAATAAACAATGGCACTTAAACATGGAATCCTCTGTAACCTCCATGACTCATTTTGTTCATTGCTTCCCTTTGAGAGTAGCTCACTAAATCAATTGAGGAGTAGTTAAGAATCGAACACGTTGCACGTTAGGTGTCACCCATGGGTCAGTCAGTGCATGCAAGGAGGGAGGTTTTCTTCCTTGAAGAACACTAGGGAACAAGGGCGGTGCACATGCTGCCTCGCATCTCCAGAGACCTGGGCTCGATCCTGACCTCGGATGCTGTCCATATGTAATTTGCACATTTTCCCTGTGAACCCGTGGGTTTTCTCCTGGGTGCTCCAGTTCCCTCCCACATCCCAAAGACGTGCAGGTTTGTGGGTTAATTGTCCTCTGTAAATTGCCGATAGCCCGCAGGGAGTGAATGGGAAAGTGGGATAACATAGAGCTAACGTGAACAGGTGAGTGGTGGTCATTGTTGACCACGTGGGCTTCTCCTGGGTGCTCCAGACGTGTGGGTTTGTGCGTTAATTGGCCTCTGTAAATTAGACCTGGTGTGTAGGGACCGGATGCTAAAGTGGGATGGTAGACGTGGACCCAGTGGCCGAAGGCTCTGTCTCCGTCTCCAAGCTGCATCTCTCAATCACGATGAGTGTTAGCAATAATGAATTGCAGGTCTCCTTTAAGAGTAGCTTTTTAAATTCCAACACTTAATTCTGCAGTCACATCTCCAACCAGCATGCTGAACAACTGCCAGCAAGTTACTAGTGCACGGCAGATGCTTTGCATCGATCCTATCATCGATCCTAGATCATCAATGAGACAAAGCAAAAACTTTCAAGGGTAACTTACACTTCACCATCGCCTGGCATCGAGCGCCCGATTCCACGATCTCAACAGCTCGCCTGCAAATTGTGCAACAAAATGAATCAAAACCATTAACAATCAGTCCACCACAGGCCCTACAGCAAAAGTGTAAAAGTCACATTTGTTTTAGAGGTGTATGGGCCAATGATAGGTGGGACTAGTGTAGATGGGGCATCTTGGTCAGCTTGGGCCGAAGGGCCTGTTCCCATGCTGTATGATTCTGTTATTTATTTTATGAAACCTACAAGCTTCAGAATGCCAGAGTCCATGACTACACTACAAGAAGATGGCAACAAAAGACCGGTCAAATCAGAAGATTCGCTTTGAACCACAAACAGCAATCCATAATAAACATAGGTCAGCACAAGAACAGGCCCTTCAGCCCACAATATCCATGCCGATCATGACACCAAGTTAATCTCCTTGCTCAGGCAATGTGATCAAAAATGTTGCCTCTGTTTTAAAAAAGGTAGCGTTGGTCAAACGTTGAATCGTGGGTTAACTGGATTGTTTTTTTGATAATCCAGTAATTATTCGGAATCGAGTTTCTGCAAATTCCATATTAATGGAATTTAAATTCCAAAGCTCCCACGGAGATTGGAACTCTGGTCTATGGCTTGCTTTTCCAAGCACTCTGGATAACAGGACCACCACAACACCCCACATCAATGATCAGATTAGTTTAGTTCCTTGTCACGTGCAGCGAGGTACAGGGAAAAGCTTTTGTTGCGGGCTAACCCCAGTCAGCTGAAAGACATTACATGATTATGCGTGGACGGACACGGTGGCGCAGCGGTAGAGTTGCTGCCTTCCAGCACTGGAGACCCAAGGTAGATCCCGACTACGGGTGCCGTCTGTACGGAGTTTGTATGTTCTCCCCGTGACCTACGTAGGTTTCGTCCCACACTCCAAAGACGTAGAGGTTTGTAGGTTAATTGGCAGTGTGAGTATGTGTGTGTGAGTGTGTGAGCATAAGTGTGTGTGTGAGTGAGCGTGGGGATGAGTGTGTGTGTGTGTGTGTGAGTGAGCGTGGGGATGAGTGTGTGTGTGTGTGTGTTCGGTGGGCTAAAGGGTCCGTTTCTAAGCTGTATCTCTAAACTAAACTAGTCTAGACCCGAAACGTCACCCATTCCTTCTCGCGAGATGCTGCCTGTCCCGCCGAGTTACTCCAGCATTTTGTGTCTACCTTTGATTTAAACCAGCATCTGCAGTTCTTTCCTAAACTACAATCGAGCCACGCAAGATGATCAAGACCCTCACCACCCACTTTGACCCCACGTATCGGTGGAGGGGGCTCCAATTCCTACCTGCACACGTCCAAGGCTTTTCGAACGTCACCAGATACAGAGGAAACCTTGCGGGCACAGAACTGAACGGCAGCAGATTCCAACACGCTCTCCCCAGGAACCTTAATGTAAAAGAGGAGCACATGAGAAATCTCAAACACACAATTAACCGGGTATATAATATCATCAGGTAAGTGTGGAGCAGGGCAGGCTGGAAGAGAGGAACAGATAGTTGGCCTCATTCACACCCAACTGGCTCACAGGCACACAGACGATTTCCCCACCCACGTGCGGCAATGAATAGTTTAGTATATTATTGTCAGTCTGGTAGCTCGGCACAGGATGGTCCACAAGGCAGTGGCACAGCGGTAAAGTTTTTGTCTCACAGCGCCAGAGACCCGGGTTGAACTAGACTACGGGTGCTGTCTGAACGGAGTTTGCACGTTCTCCCCGAGACTGTGTGGGTTTTCACCGGGTGCTCTGGTTTCTTCCCACACTCCAAAGACGCGCTGGCGTGTAGGTTAATTGGGTTCTGGAAATTATAACTTGTGCCTGGTGTGTAGGATAGTGCTAATGTACAGGCTGATTGCTGATCGTCACAGACTCAGTGGACCAAAGGGCATATTACCATGTTGTATCTCTAAAGTCTAAAAGCACGGTGAGGGTGCTCAATCAATCACTCTACTCTGCTATCATATAGAACGTGCGTGCTTGGCCACCACCCACCACGTTGTACCTGGCTCAGACGGTCTTGTACAATGGCCACGATCTGGTCCCTCGTGTATGGGGCAAAGACCAGGAGCTGAGGTTTGCACTTGGGCCGAGCTTGTAGTCGAGGCAGAATCCGATCGGTTAAATCCAGCAAATTTGCAATTCCTGAGAAGAGAATTTACAATAAGTTGACTTAGAACTAGAACGGACTGCACCGGAACTTGTTCTACCATTCAATGAGGTCAGGTCTGATCATGAGCACCTTTCTCCCACATTCGGTTTGTATTCGTTGGGTCAAGTTGTTTTATTTCAACACCGTGGGGTCAAAGCAGAAGCAGCCTTGATGTATAATCACCGATTGCCTTCGACAGATTAGCTTCCCAGATCACAATAAAGTTGTGGATACAGACAACCGCACTCATTGCCAGTCTTGCAGTTTAGATGGATTGATCAAAAGATAGTGCGGAAACAGGCCCTTCGGCCCATCGAGTCCACATCGACAGTCCATCATCCATTCACACTCGTTCAATGTTATCCCCTTTCACATCCACTAGGCAATTATCAAATGCAACTTTGCGGCCAATTAGCCGACAAACCCACCCGTCTTTGGGACGTGGGTGGGAAACCGGAACGCTTGGAGGAAGCCCATGCAGTCACAGGGAGAACGTGCACACTATACACCCACAGCCTGGATCAGTCAGGATTGAACCCTGGTCTCTGGCGACATGAAGCAGCAACCCTACTGATCATCGCTGACACTAGCTTATATCTCAAATTTTTATAACTCGATTTAAATAACCTGGTTGTTGCACTGGAATTGAAGCTTAATTCTCCAGATAAATAACCCAGGATTCTCAGTAACAATCAGGATCCCAATTAAAATACAGAGCAGGTTTCTAGCCTGGGGCGTGACATTTAAACTCGAGAATCGAGCAGCATTTGGTTTTACTACTGATCGTTACCCATTCATTTTCTGGAATTGGATGTCACGCACAAAGGCATTTATTTACTAGTCCAATCAGCCCGTGGGAATGTAACAGCAAGCCGTCTTCAACCACTGCAGTCCATTGGCCAACGATGGGCGTTTGACAGCAATGAGCCTACTTTCATTGGAGTTTAGAATGAGGGGGGGAGGCCCTCATTGAAAGTTATAGAATAGTGAAAAGCCTGGATAGAGTGGATGTGGAGAGGATGTTTCCACTAGTGGGAGAGTCCAGGACTAGAGGTCATAGCCTCAGAATTAAAGGACGTCATTTTAGAAAGGAGATGAGGAGGAATTTCTTTTGTCAGAGGGTGGTGGTGAATCTGTGGAATCCTTTGCCACAGAAGGTTGTGGAAGCCTTCAGTTGATATATTTAGGGCGGAGATAGATTATTGATTAGTACAGGTGCAAGAGATTATGGGGAGAAGGCAGGAAAATGGGGTTAGGAGGGAGAGATAGATCAGCCATGATTGTATGGCAGAATGGACTTGATAGGTGCAGACTCGGTGGGCCAAGAGCCTGTTTCCATGCTGAATCTCTAAATTATAACTGAACTCCAAAATTTTTGAATTATCAGTTTATTGACAAGAGCTGCTTGCTAGGATGGTTGATGATACCTTGCACCTTATTGTCAAGATTTAAAGAACGACTAGACTGGACTAAGTAGGCCCTGCTCGAGTCTCAGTAATTCTGCAGTGTGGATTGTCGGCAGTACAGCTGGGTCTTATCTGGTGCCTTAGCTTTCGCTGCATTCGATGCACTCAGCTGTTCCTCAACATTAACATGGAATGAACCAAATTGGCTAAAGATTGGCTTATGCGATGGAGAGGATATTGGGAAGAAGCCAAGACTGACTATCCACTCAGATTTTTGACTGAGCACAGCTGTAAAAAGCTTCAGCCTTGTCACAACAGACATGTACTACAGTAGTGAAGCAAGACAAGACCACACAAACATAACCGACTTTGAGAAAACCTCATCGTTCCTCCAAACAAATGGATCGTATATAAACTAAGCACCAAATGAACATTAAACCAAGTCAAGAAAGTTGAAACAGGAGTTTGACTTTATGACTTAAAAACTCAGCCTTTTGAGCCCAGGCAAGATTAAGAGATCAGGAGGGCTTGGTCACTGCTCGTTTCCACCCTGCAAATGATCTCTCATAATTTTACACACTTCTATCAAATCTTCCCTCAGTTTCCAGCACTGCAGAGAACACAATCCAAGTCTGTGCAACCTCTTCCGATAGTGAATCCACTCTAATCCAAGCAACCTGCTAAACCTATACATTCAAAGCCTGCACATCCTTCATATCTGCCCAGACACGACAGCCTGCATATCTTCCCACCTGTTATCAGGCAACTGAACCTTCCTACCAACGACTAGAGAGCAGTCCTGAGCTACTATCTACCTCACTGGAGACCCTCAGATTATCTTTAATCAGACTTTACCTTGCACTAAACGTTATTCACACTATTCCCTTTATCGTTCATCATATCGTGGACGGCTCACTTGTAATCATGTATTGTCTCTCCACTGGCAGAATAGCACACAAAAGCTTTTCACTGGACCACGGTCCATGTGACAATAAACTACTCAACCAATGGGCCGGCCAGAACTGCACACAAAGCTTCAAATGCAGCCGAATCCAAGCTTTATAAAGCCCCCCGCTTAACTTCCCGACTCTTCGTGGCAGCTGGACTTGTAGAATTTTCTACAACACAAGCCTGAAGGCCCAGCCACTAAATATACTGTAGGAACATTGTTTTCTAGACAATTTACATGAACGGACAACAGGGAGAGAACAGGGATGTGGTATTGACATTGAGAGTCAACCAATTGTACTGAATGGTAGAGCATGCTCCAGGGGCTAAATGACCTACTCCCGCTCCGATTTTGATTCAAATGACATTTAGTAGGTGACAGAAAGTTGTCACAAATTAGCGGTCACACATTTCCCTTGTGCCCAATATCATTTAATTCAAAGCCCGAAATGTTTATGAAGCCAGGACACGGCCATTCATTAACATTGCCAGCATTAATTTTTACCAATTCGGAACACATCAAAAGTCAAGTCAAGTCACTTTTATTTCTATAGCTCATTTATAAAACAACTCTCGTTGACCAAATTGCTTTACATTGGTGGAGGTACTAACGTTATACAACAGTGGTTCATAGATTAAGTACATACATAAATACATACATATAGCCCTCCCTCAGAGGACGTCAAGAAAGGCTTGAGTTTTAAGTCTCGACTTAAAATAGTCGATGGAGGGGGCAGTTCTGATGGGAAGAGGGATGCTGTTCCACAGTCTAGGAGCTGCAACCGCAAAGGTGCGGTCGCCCCTGAGCTTATGCCTAGACCGCGGGATGCTCAGTAACCCCAAGTTGGCCGATATGGAAATCTGAAAAAGGATGCTCTTGGAACATACTAGGTGAACAGCACTAATTCGGGCCCTTCAGCCCACCACGGACCAAACACAATGCCAAATTAAACTAATCTGCATCTGTCCATGATCCATCTCTCTCTCTGTATCCATGCACCTAATTCAAAAGCCTCTTAAATATCTCCATCGTATCTGCCTCTAACAACAGGTGGACACAAGATGCTGGAGTAACTCAGCGGGTCAGGCAGCATCTCTGGAGAGAAGGAATGGGCGACGTTGCGAGTCTCGACACGAAACGTCGCCCATTCCTTCTCTCAAGAGATGCTGCCTGACCCGCTGAGTTACCCAGCATTTTGTGTCCACCTTCGATTTAAACCAGCACCTACAGTTCTTTCTTACACATTTTTCCTCAAACATTTGCCTGGCATGTTTTTGCGTGAAAAACTGTTTTACACATCTCACCTGAAAGCTTTGCCTTGTAGTCTTTTGACATTTCTGACCGTCTACCCATATACATGCCTCCCATATGTTTGTTGCACAAACTTCTATTAACTCTCTACTCAACCTCCGACATTACAGAGAAAACACTCCAAGGCTGTCCAAAGGAGTAGTCAGAGTCTAGGACTAGAGGGCACAGCCTCAGAAGAAAAGGACATAACTTCAGAACGGAGATGAGGAGGAATTTCTTTAGCCAGACGATGGCAATTCTGTGGAATTGACTACCACACCGACTGGTATTGTTAAAGCAAAGATTGAAAGGATCTTGATAAGTAAGAGCACCAATGGTTATGGAGAAAAGGCAGGAGAATGGGATTGAGAGGGAAAAATAGATCAGTCATAATCAACTGGCAAAGCAGACTCAATGGGCCGAATGGCTTAATTCTGCGCCTATATCTTATGCTCAATCTCTCTATAGCAAGTACCTTATTGCAAACCTTACCAATTAACACCAGTCGTGAATCGGTTAGATGTGGCCACTCAAATATTGTGTAGAGGACATCCTGCGCCTTGCTATCCAGCTGGTCCATTTCATCCAGCACCAGAAGGCTGCAAAGAAATTAGTTGTCATTATATTATAAAACATAAAAGCAGGCAGCACTTGAGCTTCAGAACTACACCGAACCCTTCTGTCAAAATCCATTTGATATAGTTTAATTTAGAGATACAGCGCAGAAGCAGGCCTTTCGGCCCACCGACTCCGCACCAACCAGCGATCCCCGCATATTAACACTATCTGCCACACATCGGGACAATTTACACAAACACCAAGCCAATTAACCCACAAACCTGTACGTTTTTGGAGTGTGGGAGGAAACCGAATATCTCGGAGAAAACCCACGCGGTCACGGGGAGAAAGTAACAAACGCCGTGGGGACAGAACCCGTAGTCGGGATCGAACCCAGGTCTCCGGCTCTGCAAGGCAGCAATTCTACCATTGCGTCACCGTGCCGCCCAAAAATAATCTTCCAATGTTAATGCTCAATAGAAGCCACATGCATCGTTATGTATCTCCCCTTTTAAGATTTTGACGCTTCCTTGACCAGTCCTTGTAGTACAGATGCACCATTGATTTTCCACACCCTTGGATCCAGGACATTGTCTGATTATCCATTTTGCCGGAGCAATAATAATAATTCAACAATACACACCTGACCCACTAATTACACCCCCTTCTGCATCTAAAGCGCTATGCTTGCTGGAAACTTAAATAAAGAATTACCAATTGACCAAGTAAACAATTAACTCTTTCGCGATGGAGGCACTCGACCCGAAAGACCGTGTGTCACACGCAATGCTCTTGTAATTTTGCCCGGATTAAAGGAGTAAAAGTCGCTGGAAAATCAGCGGTGTAATAGACCTGTAATAGATCTACAGGCAAGTAACTCGGGTGAGTGCAATGCTGAAGGAAGACACTTCATCGTTTCTTATTGGATTTATTGGTAACTATCTTTATGAACCATAGCTTTGGATTTCCAACCCTACACAGTTAGTAAACTTTTATACCTGGGCTCGGATTCAGCTCAGTGAATTATTATAATTTGCTTTATTCCTAGTGAGTAAAATCCCCTTATTGAAATATCCTCAGACAAGAAATAGATCAACTTTCAGCTCTTAATAAAATGTAACTAAATTTAAAATGTATAAAATATAATTCAAGATCATATTACTAAAACTTCCCATAACACCGACAGCCATATATAAATAGGATCAGTCAATGGTCTATAGCTGGAAGTTTCTAATATTCTGAAAGTAAAATAAATGATAAGTATAATTTTTGCAGAAGGTATTGTAAAGCTATTGTGGTTATTGTTATTAATTATTAATTAATTAATTATTATTAACCTGGCTGTTGTGGTTAGTGGTTTTTCAAATAAGCCGAGAACGTTTTGGTTTATAGTTAAAAAATTATAGCACTATTCATGCATATTTTCAACCCTACCCACCTCACCCTCCAAAGAGTTCATATAGTTTTGAGCTGCTAACAGGATACAAATACATCAACATTTCACTTGAGTGCATGGTTTAATAAAACCGCAGCACCCAGGGAAAACCCACGCGGTCACAAGGTGAACGTACAAACTCCGCACAGACACGCAACCGTAGTCAGGATCGAACCCGGGTCACTGGTGCTGCAAGGCAGCAACTATACCGCTGTGCCACCATGCCGCCCTTGCCGAAGTCTCTGCTGAATTGCCCCACACTCCCCCCCTTTTACTCCCACAGGGAAAATAAAATAATAGCCCAACTCAGGGGGCACTACTCACACCATCGGTCCCTGGCACGTTAACTTTTGTGCCAGCCTCTTGGCAAAATCTTTTCCCCTGCATTTTAACTTTCTTTTTCCAAACAGCTCGTCTGCAATGGTGCGAAAAATTGTTTGCGAGTTTCTCAGCGACATGCAGTTAATGAAAATTGGTGCAGAGGCACCAAGTTTCTCCTGCAACAGAAAAGTTAAAAATTAGTTCGCAGGAAATCAAACTAGATTCTAATTTCATTTCTCCCAACAGGCTTCCTCCCATAATCTGACTGGAGCCTCATGTGCAAACTGCATGTAGCTCTAACATAGCCCAATAGCTGTGCTCCCAAGAAACCTTGTGTTATTAATTGGGTCATCGCAGGTGTGTGTGTGTGTGTGTCTGTGTGTAGGTGTGTAGATATGTGTGTGTCAGTAGGTAGGTATCAGTGCATAGGCAGGTGTGTGCGTGCGCGTGTAGGCGTGTGTGCGTGTGCGCGCGCGCATGTGAGCAGATCCTGCCTCATAACCTCTCCTGATAAACTCAGTGGATACTGGCCTGGTGAGAAACCTTAACAAAATGTAAACACTTCATTTCATAGACAGGCACATAACACCCATCAGTATTGACCAAGACTGGAAAAAGTTGGAATAAATGGAGAATCACACTTTTACCCATTTACCGGAAATATCTTTATCTTTAAGGCATTAAGGAAACACAAACCAGCCACTCTCAGGATCCAGACAGTAATACCTTCATATCCGTGAGGATCCAGTTCAGACAAGCAGTCTTTCCCGTCCCAGGTGCTCCAGAAATGTACAGACTGCCTGGCTTCTCCCCACACACGTGATTGAGCAAGAAATGGGTAACGTCTTTGGTCTCCACTTCACGAGCCAGGATACGGTCAGGAATGGCCGTGTTTAATACTTGCTTGGTCTGCTGGTACCACAAATCTGAAAAGAACAAATTGTTTTTATTTATTTTTTAAACGATTAAATCCCGAACGTTCCCTTGTTCTCTGCTGAAACACCTTAGTGTTGTACACTGGTCCAATACACGATGGAAAAATACGACTTGCACTCCAAGGCAGCTCATAAAATACGTATAAATATGTCGCAATATTCTTAAGAATACTTCCGGAGTGTGGCATACAAAATGTGCAGAAAGGAACTGCAGATGCTGGTTTACACCAAAGACAGAGATAAGGTGCTGGAGCAACTCAGCAGGTCAGGCAGCATCTCTGCAGAACAGGTGTAGCTGATGTTTCGAGCAGAGGCGCCTCTTCAGACTGAGGCTGCTTTCCAGTGATGCTGCCTGAACCCGTTGAGTTACTCCAGCATTTTGTGTCCATCTCCAGCGTGTGGTGTATCTTTGCTTGCTGGTCCAAGAGACGGATGTACTATCACCCGATACAATTGCTCAACTCTTTTAAATCACTTTAATACCTATAAATCTGTTAGCATTTAGCTCAGTTTAGAGATACAGCATGGAAACAGGCCCTTGGCCCACACTGACCATTGATCACCTCTTCAGATTAATTCTATACTATCCCACTTCCGCATGCACTGTAAAGGCCAGGAGCAATCTTACTGAGGCCAATTGACCTGGTGCTGCCTGTACTGAGTTTGTACATTCACCCCGTGACCATGTGCTCCGATTTCCTCCCACACTCCAAAGACGTACAGGTTTGCGAGTTAATTGGCTTCGGGAAAAGATTGTACAATGTGCACAGGATAGTACTAGTGTACGGGGTGATCACTGGTCGGCACGCTCGGTGGGCCTGTTTCCACACTGCATCTCTAAACTAAACTCTCGTGTTACCCGATTTGATTGGATACCATACAAAGCAAATCACTGTACCTCGGTACACATGATAATAATGAACCCAATGCCTAAACTGATAGTTGCGGGTTCAGTCTCAACTTGGACCAAATAAAAGTTCAACAATCCAGTGTCACGCTGGGACTTATATCAGACATCTTGACAATTTACTCAGGTACACTTAAACTGAATTGGAAAAACACAACAATTGCAGGCGGTATGGTTGCACAGCGATAAGAGTTGCTGCCTACCCGACTATTGGTACAGTCTGTACGGAGTTTGTACGTTCTCCCCATGACCGTGTGGGTTTAGTGTACGAGGATCTGTTTCCGCGCTGCATCTCTAAAACTAAACACTGAACAACAACATTTTTCACCGAACATACCTTTCTTTTTGTGAAGTCCCACAGGCGGGCATCTCGCCTTTGAACGAGGCGTCTCGTCACCCTTGTGGACGGAGAACGGAGTCCGCTCTGGTGATTTGTCAGCAAGGATATCGAGCTCTACCGGAGATCGTTTTAATGGACTAAGAACAAACTCCAACTTCCGACCCCGAGGCATTGAAGGAGTGACAGGTTGATTTTCCTTCTTCTGTTTGGAGGGGGAGCATTGCAGGTACTGGGTAATGTTACACAGGTTTTCACCAGCTGATGGAGAAAGCACGTTGTTACAAAACAACATTCCTGTGGAGCCACACAAGACCTTAACACGACCTCACCAAATACACAGCAGAACAGCTAAAGGGCCTGTCCCACTTACTCCGAGTTATTCATGAATTCTCCCGAGTTTACCCCTTGATGCAAACTCACAGAATGTTCGTAACGGGTCCGTAGATATATCGTTGCGGCTCGTTATGCCAGCCGTAGGTACTTGGGGCACCCTCCCGACAATTATTTTTACTCCTGGACATTTTTTATCGGGCTGGAAAAAAAAAGTCCCGACTTACCTGATGCCCCGAGTACCCACGGCTGACATAACGAGCCACTGCGATATATCTACGGACCCTTTACGAACATTCTGCGAGTTTGAATCAAGGGGAAAACTCGGGAGAATTCGCGAATAGCTCGGGAAAGTGGGACAAGCCCTTAACTCTTTCTACTTGTTTTTTTTTTCCCCTTCCTGTAGCAAAAGCGTTTTGAATTTTATTGACTTCCTTCTTGCCGTTTTTGCATCGAAACAACCATAATAATGTTTAAAAGCTACAAAGTGCTGGAGTAACTCAGCGGGTCAAGCAGCATCTCTGGACAACATCGAGAGGTGACGTTGCGGGTTGGAATCTTTCCTCAGGCATTATGTTTATAAGAGTGCAGTATTTTCTCCACGCAGTGTAAAATGAATATTTTGATATATCAAACCCATTATTAAAACAGGTTGCAAAAATAAAATTATAATTCCTTTCCACAGTCAAATATTTCAAAATGGCAAGTTGCAGAGATTAATTGGGAACTCTCTATGGGAAAATAAGTATCACTGACCGTCGTAAGTGGGCTTGGTTCTTGGTCCTACAAAATATTCCAAATGGAATTTAAACTGGAGGTGGTGAAGGGGGGGCTGAAGCCAGAAAGGGTTATTGGGAAGAAAGAGCTACTTTAAATTTAGTTGCATCTGGTTGGGTAACTATAGTTGGGTGGAGATTATTCCATGCTTTAATTGTGCGGGGGAAGAACGAATTGCTGTATACATCTGTCTTAGTAGCTGGGATCACAATGGGCTGCCGAAGGGCTGAGATACCGGCCCCCAAAGTCAGCTATGGGAACGGATCTGCCAGCTCTGGCCAGGCACGAGTTCCAGAGCACCAGCCACAGGGGGCAAATTCATCCCGATGATGTCGCGATCGGCCACCTCATACAGCCTAGGCACCACATGTTCAGGAGGACTTCAAGTGTTCTCTTGAAATTTTGTCCGGATTAAAGGAGGTGCCAGACCACTAGTTGCTGGAAAATTCGGTGGTGGACCTGTACATGCAAAGCCTTGCAAATAATGAGCAACTCCGACCCTTCATACTCCATGCACCAAAGGAACATAGAATTTATCAGGCCTTAAAAGTTATAGGTGGCCCAGTTTAATCTACACCATGACCTTCTGCAGCAGAAACATTATACAAGATACAAACAGGAAATGTTGAAAACATTCAGTAAGTGAAAGGAACATTTTTCCTCTTTTCTTGATCAACTTGAAATGAAAACTCATTCCACAGATGCTGCCCGAGTTTTTCCAACATTTTATTCTATTTCAGAATTCCAGCAACTGTAGATTATTTTTACTCTTTTATTGTAAACCAAGGACTTTGCACGTTCCCCTATGGGTCTCCTGCGTGTGCTCCAGTTTCTTCCCACATCCCAAAGTCGTGCAGGCTTGTAGAGTAATTGGCCTCTGTAAATTACCCCTAGTCTGTAGTGAGGGGATGGGAGAGCGGGATAAAAGCCCTGTCCCACGGTACGAGTTCATTCCAAGAGCTCTCCCGAGTTTTAAAAAAAAAAATCAAACTCGTACGTAGAATGAACGTAGCGGGTACGTCGGAGCTCGGGGTCATCACTTACCGGCTCGTAACGCTAACGGCAGGTACTCGGGAAGACTCGCTAACGACACGCAAGCACGGGAAGACTCGTGAAGATTTTTCAACATGTTGAAAAATGTCCACGAGAGCCCCAAGTACCGACGAGTGGCCATTTACCGTAAATCTCCGAGTTCGAATCAGGGCAAACTCGGGAGAGCTCTTGGAATGAACTCGTACCGTGGGACAGGGCTTTTACATGGTACTGGTGCGAACATGCAAACAATGGTTGGTGTGGGCTCGGTGGGCCAAAGGGCCTGTTGTGTCTCTAAACTAGTGGAGTCTGTAGGGTTCCTCATCAATCATTAGCAGCATTCAGGCTGGCAGGCACACTACAAAACACTAATGAACTGCTTTAACTCTAATGAAAGCAACACTATTTTCTTTACTTGGAAACCAACTTTTTACAAAATTAATGTCAGTGAAAAAAATATTACAACGGTTTACAAATTATTTTATCAGTGTGGCAACTCTTTGCGGGCCTTCTGTATGCAAAACAAAAAAATCTCACTGTGACATGTCACACGTGATAATAGTCATTCATTCATTCATTGAGATTATTCATGAAAGCCAGGGCAAGGACATTAGCTCAGCACCGTATGGAATAATTTGGAGAAGCTAATTTCCATTTTTGGCTGAAACTAAAGCATACCCCAGATGTTCAGGAAAGTTGGTCAGCGGGCAGAATTTAAACAATCATAAACATCAAGCTAATGAATTAATACTTATGTTTAAAAAAACGTGTGTAAAAACAGGTAAACAGAATCAGTTCTTCTCCCCCAAAAGTTTTGCATACAAAAAGTAGACTTTAGATAGACTTAAATAAAAGATTACCGAGGCGCTTGCGTGGGCTGAGAGGCGGCCCTTTGGGTGACGGTGAATCCTTGCTTATGGTTGGTGGCGCTTTGCAGCTCCTGTGCGATTTCTTTCTTGGGAAATCGATGGTGGCTTGAACACGGGCTTTGGTGTTAGGCATGTTGACGACGATTGCTGGCTACAACCTGCGAGAGAATTCAACAATCAACTTTGAAACTAAGTACTGCCGTGGGCCATCTGGCCCCGAGATGCCAGCCTGCCTGCCCTGCTATTTAATACGAGCAAGTGCCAATAATGCATCAGAGTAATGGTTGAAGAAAGGATAATGGGGTTAGGAGGGAGAGACAGATCAGCCATGATTAAATGGCGGAGTAGACTTGATGGGCCAAATGGCTTATTGCTACACCTATCACTTATGAACAGATCAGCTTCCTCCCACACTCCAAAGACTTATAGGTTAAGTGGCTTCACAAAGATTGTAAATTGTCCCCAGTGCGTGTAGGATAGTGCTAGTGCACGGGGATCGTCGATCGGCATGGACTTGGTGGGCCGAAGGGCCCGTTTCCGCGCTGTAACTGTAAACATAAGAATAAGGGGTCGGCCATTTAGAACTGAGATGAGGAAAAACTTTTTCGCACAGAAAGTTGTGAATTTGTGGATTTGTGGAATTCTCTGTCTCAGAGGGCAGTGGAGGCCGATTCACTGGAAGAAAGTTAGATAGAGAGCTCTTAGGGTTAGGGGAGAAAGCAGGAGCGGGGCAATGATCGTGGATGATCAGCCATGATCACATTGAATCTTCCGAATCTTCTGAATTTGTAGTCGGTAGGGCAGTACTCTGCATATCGCCAACATTGAATGGCGGTGCTGGCTCGAAGGGCCTACTCCTGCACCTATTGTCTATGTATGTAACTAAACAGAGCGATAACGGTACTGGTCTCTTACCCTTATCCCGGCGTGTCAGTCACTCACTCGCCGCTCGGTAAAGCACTCGGCGCTGTCTGCCTTTGCCCCGGACTGGCTTCACTTGTCGCTGGGCACCTCTCCTGGGTGTGAGCCGGTGGTGTAGATGGTGGGCGAGTTGTGTCCGGCCCGAGCTGACTCCCCCTCAGTGCCCAGTGTCACACAGACCGAGCTGACTCCCCCTCAGTGCCCAGTGTCACACAGACCGAGCTGACTCCCCTCAGTGCCCAGTGTTACACAGACCGAGCTGACTCCCCTCAGTGCCCAGTGTTACACAGACCGAGCTGACTCCCCTCAGTGCCCAGTGTTACACAGACCGAGCTGACTCCCCCTCAGTGCCCAGTGTTACACAGACCGAGCAAAGTTGCCGCGAAACTGCAACTTCACCTTTGGCGCCACCCGCGCTTTCGCATCACCCAGCGCGTCCTGATTGGACGCCCAGTGTAGCCGATTCCCAGCCCCCGGTCTGTGATTGGTCCGTCTGAGCGGGAGCGATACATGCACGGAAAGTTGGCGGGAGTTTTCTAGATCACTGACTGAAAATACACAGACTATAAACACACTGTTATAGCGTCTGTAAATGTAACAAACATGTCTAGATCCCTGGTCATTTTTTTTGTCAGAAATTAGAACACAGTGCCTCTATGTTTATTTCACACTGCCAGATAAAGCTTAATTTAATAGCTTTATGTAAGTGTCTTACACACGTAGACACTGTATGTGTGTATATATATATATTATTTATATGCGTGTGTAAGAATTATCAGAAATCCAGATAAATTGAAAGTTTTTAGTTTTCTAGAGCAGTTTAAATGCCGTAATGTAGAAGAGGGCAGTACAGCCCACTATATACATTCTATATCAGTATAGGATTCGTTTTAAAATTCTTTTATTTACTTTTAAATCCCTAAGTGGTCTTGCCCCGTCCTACCTATCTGAGCTTCTTCACCCTTATTCGCCCTCCCGCTCTCTCAGGTCAGATGATCAGCTGCTCCTGATTGAGCCAAAGACTAAGCGGAAGCTCAGAGGGGACCGTGCCTTTGCTGTGTCGGCTCCGAGATTGTGGAATGAATTGCCTCTGCACGTTAAACAGGCCCCTTCTCTAGCTGTTTTTAAATCACTCCTGAAGACATATCTATTCTCCATGGCCTTTGTAGACCAGTGAGGTGTTGAATTGTTTATTAACTATATTTGCTTGGTTTTGCTGCGTTGTTCGTACTTGTGTTTTATGTTTTTTAATTTATTGTTTGGATTTTTGTATGTAATTTATGCGCCTCGTGTTAGTTGTATGTTCTGTTGTTCTGCCTGTTTTATGATGTCTTGCTTGTTTTCTTTTTTCTGTACAGCACTTTGGTCAGCTTTGGTTGTTTTTAAGGTGCTTAACAAATAAAGTTATTATTATTATTATATCTATATAAAGTAATATATTATGAGAAAAAAAGTTGAATGTGTGTGTTCAATATATATATGTGTATTATATATATGTGTGTGTATGTATTTATATATTTACACACAACGACTTATTTTCTCATTTATTATATCGTTTACAGAGTGTTATGTTTACATGTCCTGTTGTGCTGCTGCAAGTAAGAATTTCATTGTTCTATCTGGGACATAAGACAATAAAACATTCTTGTCTCTTGGGATAAAATTTTGCCCATCTGTGTTCTCCAGAGATGCTTCCTGCCTGACCTGCTGAGTCACCGCAGCACTTTGTGTTCTTTTAATTGGGGGACTCAAGTTAAAATTCAAGTGAGTTTATTGTCCCTGTATAGGACAATTAAATTCTTGCTTTGCTTAAGCACACAGAAAAATAGTAGGCATTTACTACAAAACGGATAAATGTATCCCTATACCATGATATAAATATATACACACATGAATAAATAAACTGGTAAAGTGCAAATAACAGAAAGTGGTTATTAATAATCAGCTCTCAGAAGTCTAGATCAGCTGAAAGCTTACAATATTCTGTGGCAGATTAAATGCCCTAGTGTGACACAGTATAGCCCAGCAACAGATCCTTTGGAGGCTAATTGGCTTCGGTAAAATTGTGAAAATTATCCCTAGTGTGTGTAGGATAGTGTTAGTGTGCGGGGATCGCTGACCGCTAGATACATTATGAATGTATCCAAAGGCAGCCTGATTTTTAATTAACCATTGATTTCATTTATCGGGACAGGCAGCATCTCTGGAGAGAAGGAATGGGTGACATTTCGGGTCGAGACCCTTCAAACTGATGTCAGGGTCATCCCCAGTTCTGACCTGACATCAGTCTGAAGAAGGGTCTCGACACGAAATGTCACCTATCCCTTCTCTCCAGTGATGCTGCCTATCCCACTGAGTTACTCCAACATTTTGTGTCTCCCTTAGATTTAAACCAGCATCTGCAGTTCTTTCCCACAGATTTCATTTATCCGTTGGATGGTGTATTATCCATTGTGGCAAAGATAGTTGCAAAACGCTGGAATAACTCAGCGGGTTAGGCAGCATCGCTGGAGAAAATGGATAGGTGACGTTTCGCAGCGGGATCCTTCTTCAGACTGATTGTAGGGGGAAGGAACTGTTTTTGCGCTGTATGTCTTAACTAACCGAAATAAATCTAAACTGCACTAAGTGTATTATCCATGAGCAATGTATTGTGACTGAAAAATACCTGTACTCTTTTTGACAGGGAAGCAGACCAGGTTTGAACAAACTTTGCATTGAAGGTAAGTGTTTGTCACTCAAAAGGGCACCAAGGGAGAAGCAAGATTTTTTTAGCATCAACAGAACATGTAGTAAATAGATAGTGTCAGAGAGAGGAGGAGCGGGGGTAGAGTTCGGGGATGGGGCTAGTGTACGCCTGGAACGGGGATTGATCAATGCACCCTACAAAGAGGCAGGCATACCTGGGGCCCATGCCAGTGCCCTTGGCTACCAAATGGCTACAGCATTGATTTGGAGGCAGTGGGAGGAGTTGAAGGGGAAGTTGTTGAGAGTGAGGACCAGCCCCGCTGGGTGGAGGAAAGTGTTAGCAGACGGAAATTGGCTGGTTCTGCGGCCGAGGAAGAAACAGAGGCCCTCTTGGTGGGGATGGGGGTGTAGAATGTAGTAAATTGGGGCTGGCAAACAAGGACAAAAACATTAAATTGCCGTGGTACGAGTGTGCATAATCGAAGCCCAAAGTTAACTCGGAACTTTTTCCTCTTGAGAAAGATATGGGGTGTTCAATATCAAACTTGGAACATTTTTGTAGGAAAGTATAACAGTCAGCAGTATCATCTGTGGAGAGAAGTTCTGTAAATGGAAAACACTGAGCTAGGAAGAAATTCACTTTTTGGAATTATGTATTTATTGGCACTTTCAGAATTAAGACTCAACGTACAGTACCTGGACAGGAAAAGTAAGGCACTAGAAAAATGCAATCAAAAGTTTGTGCGCAATCTCTGTTCTCTTGACACACATTTTAATTAATGTATAAGTAACTGAACTAGAAATGCAACAGTAGTATTAAGTGGAGATTTTAAGCTTGGAAGCATAAGGAATAGGTTTCAGGGCGGGGAGAACTTCTCTGAGGAGGACATTCTTATAACAAATGTGCTATTCTTACAACAAATGTAAAGCACTTTGGCCAACGAGAGTTGTTTTTTAAATGTGCTATATAAATAAATGTGACTTGACTTGACTTGACAGAGGATCTGATTTAAATTGGCCTTGTGGATGGGGAGGTGTGCAGAGTTACGGTATTTCTAATCTAAATTATGCTTGGAATAGTTTATTTTCAGAAATTATCCCAGTACTGGTCCATCACCAATTTTCTGGCACCCTTTGTTCCAGAGCATTTCTGGATTATCTGTTTTGCCGGACCAACAGAGGTCATGGCCTCCAAGAGGTATCCAACGGTACTGGACCAGTCAGCCTAAGCTGCCGAGGGGTTGAGACACCAGCCCGCAAAGTCGGCCTCGGAAGTCAGCTATGGGAACGGATCTGCTGGCTCCGGCTGGGCCTGAGTTCCAGAGCCCTGGCCGCAGGGGGAAAATTTGAACCACTGATTGGCCACGGAAGTCCCAATGAGGTCGCGATTTGCCACGTCACCTGGCCTTGGTACTATATTTCTGGGGGTAGTGGGGGTTTTAAATTCGCTCTCAGAATTTTGTCTGGATTAAAGGAGGTGCCGGAAAATCAGTGGTGGACCTGTACTCCAAATGAATGTACTTACCTATGGTAAATGAGTCTGTGTAATCATTTTGATCTGTGAAATCATTTACAAATTCTCCCACTTTCTATTAAATACAACCAAAAGCATGAAATTAATTAGCTTTAATCTGTTCCTGAGATTGCGCTGAGTTTAAAGTGGACAAGCGTTATGGTAATTGTAGAGGGACATGCATATTTCCAGGGAATTATGAATGTATCTAAAGGCAGCCTGATTTTTAATTAACCATTGATTTCATTTATCGGGACAGGCAGCATCTCTGGAGAGAAGGAATGGGTGACATTTCAGGTCGAGACCCTTCAGACTGATGTCAGGGTCATCGCAAGTTCTGACCTGACATCAGTCTGAAGAAGGGTCTCGACCCAAAACACCACCCATTTCTTCTCTGCAGAGATGCTGCCTGTCCCGCCCGCTGAGTTACTCCAACATTTTGTGTCTCCCTTCGATTTAAACCAGCATCTGCAGTTCTTTCCCACAGATTTCATTTATCCGTTGGATGGTGTATTATCCATTGCAGCAAAGATAGCTGCAAAATGCTGGAATAACTCAGCGGGTTAGGCAGCATTGCTTGAGAAAACGGATAGGCGACGTTTCGCAGTGGGATCCTTCTTCAGATTGATTGTAGGGGGAAGGAACGAGAAGCAAGAAAAGACCTGGATAAATCAGATGACATCAGGCAGGATGGTTCCAACAGGCTGATTGTTGGTGAGGGATGGAGTGATCCCAAGAGGGATATATCATTGTGATATCTGTGGAACTGATTAACTGACTTTTAATGGAGGGAGGAAATAGTTTGTATATGTTCCTAAAATTAGAGAATTCATCATCCATGCCACTGGGTTGTAAGCTACCCAAGCAAAATACAAGGTGCTTTTCCACCAATTTGCATGTGGCCACATCCTGGCAATGGAGGAGGCCCAGGATAGAAAGGTCATTATGGGAAAACAGACACAAAAAGCTGGAGTAACTCAGCGGGTCAGGCAGTATCTCTGGAGGAAAGGAATTGGTGAAGTTTCGTGTTGAAGCCTTTCTTGTTTAGCAACCCAGAGATCCAGTAGACCAAAACGGCCGTCGAATCTACGCTTGGTCGCCGATGTACAGGTGTCCACATCGGGAACACCAGATGCAGCAGATGAGGTTAGAGGAAGTCCATTTGAGGATATCCATTGCAGCATTGGTTGACAAGATGAATTCCAGCAGGAGTGTTGGTTGATGAATTCATCTTTCAGCTTATTCAAGTCAAGTCGTCAAGAGAGTTTATTGTCATGTGTCCCAGATATTCTTGCTTGCTGCAGCACAACAGAATATCGTAAGCATAAATACAGAACAGTTCAGTCCAATTCTACAAAGCAATGGTGTTCAGGGAATGAACCTTTTCAGAGACTACAATGATTGTTATTGAAGTTCAAAGAGGATTTTTTGTTGAGATGCTTCCAGCCTCTGAATATTTCAGTTTGTTCCATCACATTAGCAATATCTTCACAGTGCAGTCACGGGCTTGTTCAGAAGCACTGGTGCTCATTGAGAAAATCAGCATTACCTGACCATTTCACAGTTGTCCCAGAACTGAGTGTAACACCCGCGAGGTACAGGTCCACCACCGATTTTCCGGCAACTGGTGATCTGGCAGATCTGTTCCCATAGCCGACTTCCGCGGCCAACCTTGCGGGCCGGTGTCTCTCCCCCCACCCCAAGACCGTAACCTTTGTTGGTCCAGCAAAACGGAGAAGAGGGTGAAGCTCTGAAGCCAATGGTACCAGAAAATTGTTGGTGGACCTGCATTGCTTTCAGGGAAGCCATCAATATAACGTACGTCCCACTTGGCGCTTGGTCGGTTTGAATCGTGAGGGTTGGATAACAGTATTCATTGCCATTTTCCTCCCGATATTCACATTAATGAGACTTGGTGCCCCATTCCCACACATCACAGGAATAGACCCACCTTCGGTGACCATTGTTGAATTCAGGATGCTGGCTCCAATAAAACATCTGTTTCGAAATGAGACATGGATGCCACTGTATCAAATGAGCCACTTCAGTTCGGCAACAGCAGTATATAATAATTGTCTTCCCTTGATAGGATGTAGGTTGAGTTAGTGAATCTATAGCTTTTAAATTGGCCATAAAACTGTCCAGTCAAAGCTAAAGCTTATTTATGTGCATCGTTCAAAGAACCATTTGATGATTATCTACTGTATCTTCCCTGATCTGTGCAGCTTTGATATCACAAAAGTATTAATTTAAGAAGTTGGCTGCAGGGAAATTAGATACTTCAGATGGGGTTGCTAATAGAATAATGTATTAATGCAGTGTTATTGAACTCCAAAGTTCGCAAGCGGGGTGTAGGAACTTTAACAGGATAATTAAAATTGCAACAATACCTAAAAAAATTCAGTGTTGTAAAGCTGATTACGTATAACTGAAAACAATGGCAACATCCCTGCCTATAGCCGCAATGGGTGCATTTTGTCCCAGAATATACTAATATCGTCATAATATATTCATGAATAAATAATAATAAATGTAAAATTGTGACCTAGCAATTTAATCATCATGTTTAATTCTGCTTTGTATAGACCTAGCTCTTACATTAACATGTCAAAGGAAATCTCATACTTTTGCATTAGGCATTTTGAGAAAGCTTTTTAGAACACGACACGACACTATCCTCAACTACGAACTTCCATGTTTAAGAAGGAATTGCAGATGCTGGAAAATCGAAGGTAGACAAAAATGCTGGAGAAACTCAGCGGGTGAGGCAGCATTTGTGGAGCGAAGGAAATAGGCAACGTTTCAGGCCGAAACCCTTCTTCAGACTGATGTGAGAGTGGGGGGGGCGGGAAGAAGAAAGGAAGAGGTGGAGCCAGTGGGCTGAGGGAGAACTGAGAAGGGGAGGAGAAAGTAGGGACTACCTGAAATTAGAGAAGTCAATGTTCATGCCACTAGGGTGCAAACTGCCCAAGCGGAATATGAGGTGCTGCTCCTCCAATTTACGGTGGTCCTCACTCTGGCCATGGAGGAGGCCGAGGACAGAAAGGTCGGATTCGGAATGGGAGGGGGAGTTGAAGCGCTGAGCCACCGGGAGATCAGGTTGGTTATTGCGAACCGAGCTGAGGTGTACGGCGAAGCGATCGCCAAGCCTACGCTCGGTCTCACCGATGTAGAGCAGCTGACATCTAGAGCAGCGGATGCAATAGATGAGGTTGGAGGAGGTGCAGGTGAACCTCTGCCGTACCTGGAAAGACTGTTTGGGTCCTTGAATGGAGTCAAGGGGGGGGGTAAAGCATTGGTTATTGCGAACCGAGTGGAGGTGGACTTCCATGGATTGTTTTTGATTGTACCAAGTTTTTTTGAGCTAGTATTGTGGTTATTTAGTTTAGTTTAGAGATACAGCACAGAAACAGGCCCTTCGGCCCACTGAGCTCGTGATGCCCAGCGATCCTCGTACATTAACACTATCGTACACACAATGGGGACAATTTACATTTATACAAAGCCAATGAACCTACAAACCTGTACTTCTTTGTAGTATGGGAGGAAACTGAAGATCTCGGAGAAAACCCAGACGGTCACTGGGAGAATGTACAAACTCCGTACAGCCAGCACCCATAGTCGGAATCGAACCCTGAAAGCGGTTTGGCAGCAACTCTACCACTGCACCACTATGCGGCCTGGTTTTGAGCCAATTATTATATTGATTTTTTTTTAATTTATTGACTATTATCTGTGGGTATTGCATTTACAGCACTGTTATTCTGTGTAAGTAAGAATTTTGTTTTTCCATTCTTAATACATCTGACAATTAAACACTCTTGACTTCTGACTGCAGATGAGTGAAAAATGAGTTTAGTTTACTGGGTTTAGTTTATTGTCACGTATACCGAGGTACAGTGAAAAGCTTTTGCAATGCTGCAATTTCCATCCTGCGATGAGATTTCGAATGAAAAATCGCTCTATCCTTTCTTTACGTTCAACCCATGACTTGAATGACCAATTAAAGTTATTTGAAGTGTCGCCCGTGACCATCTTGTTCTGACGTTGCCGCAACGCAACTAATCCAAGCCAAAAAAACCAACTTCAATGCGATTCGAGTTTAGTCTCAGCAAAACATGCAGCTTCACAGATGAAGAGAAAGAACTTCAAAAACCCTGTGATAGGGCAAACAATGCTGACTAGTGAAGACATTGCTTGTCACCAATTACATAACAACCTCACTCAAAATAGAATTGACATAAAAACACAGAAGTATCATTGTAAGATCAACCACCATTTTAGACAGCAGCTAATTTTACTAGCTGTCAGTCATCCACTAAGAATGGGAACAAGAGGATCCCTCAGGTCCTAAGTGCCCTAAGGTTGTCACATTGGCATCACCATGCATATCAGGCTGCCTCTGCAAGTTAAACACATGCAAGATCTTGACTGGGAATCAGCGGCTGACAAAGTAATTGAGTTTTCGCTAAAGGCCTATCACCGGCTTTGGGATGCATTTTATTCCAGAACGCCTGACTGATTGGAATATAACTTCCCCTGATGCAATCCATGGGTCTTTGGAGAATTCACATCCAAATGTGGATCATTTTAACATCTCTCCATGTTGCTCTGATGAATAAGACAGACTAACAGGGTTTGTCAAAGATGATAGACTTTGGCAGAATCAGGTTTACAGACAGAACTTGAATCATTATCATCTCTAGTGTGCATTGCGGTACTTCCTCTTACGGAAAGGGACTGTAGATTTTAGACTGCAGTGTACACAAAATAACATTGTTTCTGGGGAGAAAACAAAGAAACACATGTAGCATAAGTGGAGAGAAGCTGTAAATATTTGAAAGGGGAAAACAAAGAAGGTGTAAAGACAAACTGTAGATGAAAGCGGAAGATTGTGCTGCGGAATTGCTTGATACCATTTTTTACCTGTTTTATAATAGTCATGATATAGTGTAAAATAGGGACACAGGACTGCAGATGCTGGAATCTGGAGCCACAAGAAACCTGCTGGAGGAACTCAGTGGGTCAAGTAGCGTCATTTGGGGTAAAAGGGAATGGTTGAAACCCTGCATTGGCATTGAGGTAAAGTGTAAGTTTGTTAGATGTTCATTAAAAAAAACTGGCGTAATTCAGCGGGTCAGGCAACATCTCCGGAGAAAAGGAATAGGTGATGTTTCGGGTCGAGACCCATCTTCAGACTGAGAGTCAGGGGAGAGAGGAAACAACAGATATAGATAGTGATGTGCAACATAAGAATAAAAGTGATGCAAAAAACTAAAGACGATTAAGGAAAGGTGGAGCCTACAATGGTCCATTGTTGGCTGTGGGATAGGTGATCACGAGTTATACAGATAGTGAAATTCAGCAGGACGATAGTGAAACTAGCAGGACGATAGTCAAACTAGCATAGCGACTATGATGGGGAGGAACGGAGAAAGAGGGGATGCAAGGGTTACAAAGTTAGAGAAATCAATGTCACCAGGCTAGCAGGGAGAGTGCAATCAAGATGAGAAAGCAGCCAGGATTCAATAGTTCGATAATGCCTACAAGTTGGGAAATTAGTTGCCACTAAAATTCAGTGCAGATCAAGTGCAATCCCTGGAAGGAGAACAGGCTGTAGGCGTGAATCGCAAATATATGGTCGTGGGAACAACAGGAGACTGAGGCTAAAAAACGCCAAAATGAATGGGGAACATTCAACAAAATGAACAAAGTGGCAAGAATGCCTCAGCAGGTAGTGCCACTGCCTCATAGCACCAGAGACCCAACTTTGATCCTGAGCTCTGGTCCTGTCTATGTGAAGTTTGCACATTCTTGTGTTGGGTTGCGAGAGGTTGGGAAACTGGACCTGGGAAAACTCAGAGGCTGGATAACCTCTGAGTGCTCCGGTTTCCTCCTTCCTACATCCCAAAGATGGGTGGGTCTGTAGGCGAAATGGCCTCTGTAAATTGCCCCTGGCGGGTGGGAAGTGGATGGGAAAATGGGAACACATAGAACTAGTGTGAATTGGTGATCAGGGAGGTCTGTGTGGACTCGATGGGCCGAAGGACCTGTTTCCACACTGCATCTCTAAACTAAACTAAAACTCAAAGTTGAAAGCCTTTGCCAGTTTTTTTAGATAATCTAATCATTGTATCGACTGCTGCTGGCAAGGCCAACATTCAATGGCCATCCTTAATTTCTATTTGGAAAGTGGTGCTGAGCCACCTCCTTGAACTATTGCTGAGGATGCTTCCATGGTACTCTTAGATAAGAAGTTTGAGGATATCAGATGGAACTTTGCAGAAAGATAAGAAAATACTTAATAGTTGAGCTCAGCATTTCCAAGTTGTGAAACATCCCAGAATACGAGTCACGAAATAAAAATGTGGTGAGGAAAATGTAAGACAAACTTTTCTTTTTTTAATTATGCCTTCAGGGGTTAGTAGCTTTTGTGGTTAAGTTACTGAACTAATATTCCAAGACCTGGACCATTGATTTGGGAATGAGTTCAATTGCACCATTGGAATTTAAAACCAAGTTATTAAATAAATGTAGAAACTTGAAGAGCAAGTGTCGGTAATGATGCCCATGAATTTACCTTTTTTTTCATTAAAAAATCATCTGTTTCACTCACATCCTTAAGGAAAGTGGTGCAAAGAGAGAATGGTAGTCCTGTAATTCATAGGTGAATGGATCAAGACTACACTCTACCAGTTCAATGGTATTTTAGAGGTGCAGTGCGGAAACAGGCCCTTCGGTCCACCGAATCCCTGCTGACCAACGATTCCCATACACTAACACTATCCTACACACACATAGACTACAGATTCAAAATTTTTTTTTTTGCATAGAGTTTACCAACAGCCCTACTATACTAATCCTATTAATCATACTAAGTACCTTGCAGGTATTATCGCAACATTTAAGAAATATTTTAGTTTAGTTTAGAGATACGGCGCAGAAGCAAGCCCTTCTGCTCACCGAGTCTGCGCTGACCAGTGATCCCCGCACATTAACACTATCCTACACACACCAGGGACAATTTATAATTTTACCAAGCCAATTAACCTGCAACCATGTATGTCTTTGGAGTGTGGAAGGAAACAACAACGGCGATCCCGGAGAAAACCAACGTACAGTGCCCTCCATAATGTTTGGAACAAAGACCCATCATTTATTTATTTGCCTCTGTGCTGCACAATTTGAGATTTGTAATAGAAAAATTGACAGATTTTTATACGTTTTGGTTTCACCATGTAGAAATTACAGCTGTGTTGATACATAGTGCCCCCCATTTCTGGGCACCATAATGTTTGGGGTGACGCACAATGTTAGGGATGACGCTGGGTTCTGCAGTGATCATTAACACGGTAGAGTGGACTCATGATATATTTTATTTGCAGTGAAAAGGAAGTCCAAGACCACATGGGGGCGCTGTCCCTCACCGTTAGGGTGCATGTGGGGTGGCACTGCCGACCTCGGGCTTGAGGAGGCGTGGCATTCTCAGGCTTCTCCCTGCAGTTTACCTTTGCCCCGAGAGGAGGCGCTGGCGGGCTCAGATTTATCTTGGCGGCTCAGTCTTTGCCTCTGTGTGTGGGCACAGACCCTCGTTGACCATGGGCACCAAGAGGCTTTGGCGCCTCAGCCTTGCCCCGGCCACTCAGTCATAGCCTCAGTGGAGGTCGCTAGCTGGCTGTCCACGGCCTCTTCTCGGCAGCCCAATCTTGACCACCCGTTGGCGTTGATGGTCTAGGGTTTGCTCCAGTGCCTCAGTCATCCTCTAAATTGCGACAAGGGAACACAGCTAGCAGGGAGGTTCCCCACTTTCTCTCCATTTCTTCTCTCTCCCTTTCTTCTCCCATATTCTCCCCTCCGGCTGGAATGTCTGGGTTTTAGAGGGAGTAGACTGATGAGGTTTAGGCAGTCTAACCAATGGACCCAGCTAACCAATGATACAGGGGATTGACCTCTATAGACCAATAACTCAGTGATAGGGATTAAGGCAGCATGCAAAGGAGAGGGATGCTGTCACATTGGGCACATATGACAATTAGATTGTTTGAAGAAGGGTCTCGACCTGAAACGTCACGCATTCCATCTCTCCAGAGATGCTGCCTGCCCCACTGAGCTATTCCAGCTATTTGCATCTATTTTCGGTCTAAACCAGCATCTGCAGTTCCTTCCCACACACTTGACAATTAAGCACTCTTGACCAGCGTTGGGGAACCTTTTCATGTTGGAAGGCCACATCCAAGCTGTAATCTAATAAGGCCGCATCCAAGAAACTTCAAGTAGATACAGGATTATTTTGTTGAATCTTCTTTTACTCTTTGGTATTTTAAATACGTTCATTTTAAGATTAAAAATAATAAAAGATGAACAAAAGCATATTAATAAAACTAAAAGCATTTGCTCTAGAAAAGTTGGATTCATTCAAAAGGCTGCACTTAATGACCTAGAAGGTGGCATGCAGCCTTAAGGCCGCAGGTTCCCCACCCCTGCTCTTGACCTATTGAGTGTTAATGGTCTTGATCTTTGGCAGATTCCATTTTGGTTAATCATTGTACGGGCTGAGATTGCAGGCAGTCAGTCGGTGGGCTTGAAGGCAACAAATACAGGACAAATCTCGCCCCCCCAATACAAAGAAGACAAAGGGAGACCGTTCTGCAGTCTGGCTCAAATATTTATCCCTCATCCAACACCGAGCTTTGGAAGACCTGGTCATTATCGCACAGCTGTTTGTGAGTCCTTGCGATGTGCAAAACAGTCGCTGCATTTCCTCCCTTACAGTAATGAGTACACATCAAAAGGAAAGCATTTTGGAAGGCGGCGAAAGTCAGCCCGGAAACACAAGTACATTCATTCCTTTGATGCTGCATTGCCTCTGTTTACATACTTTGCAAATCAAGTAAAAAGTGGTTCTATATTTAGGACCAAGAAAAGCTGCTATGATTCCTCTTCATCCTTCAGGGAAATATATTCCTACGTTTACTTGCTATCTTATGCATTTTCAGGCTGACAAGACATTTCCACTTAATATTCTTTTCATGAAGATGATACATTTTTAACAGAACACCACAGTTCCGATAAAGTATGCAGACCTGGGAACGTTATTTTCCGAGAACTGTATTTGACGTCAATGCACTGATGCAGCTATCAAAATTTAAAAGCATCGCATTGGTGTGCCATCCACTCATGCATCCCAAACTCTTGAACACGCTTCTCACATGTTAGGTAAGTATTCTCGATCTTCCAGTATACCTTGTTGCGTCCCCTACACTTATTTTTATTTGCACTTTCTCTGTAGCTATAACTTAATATCCTGCACTCTGTTTTCTCTTTTACACTACCTGTTGGACTAGCAAGTGGTTGGATCTGTTTGGATAGTATGCAAGTCAAAGTTTTTCACCGTTTCCTGGTTATATTTGACAATAAGAAACCAATACAAATAACAAGTGCTGAGGTGCAAATTTGGCATCAGTCATAGATGTTCAATGCATGTTGTAGTAATGTATGTCCATTCCACACCATTCCTGAAATGCAGTCCAATCCAAGTCTGTGCACGGTTACTTTATGCATTTAGCACACGCAACCCGGGCTGTAACTCTGCCTACATCTTTCCCATTGTACTTTAATCAACATCTTGCCCACCAAGTAGAAACAAAGAACTGCAGATTCTGGTTTATCCCAAAGATAGACACAAGGTGCTGGAGTAACTCGGTGGGCAGGCAGCATTTCTGGAGAAAAAGAATAGGTGATATTTTGGGTTGAAACGTCAGCTGCCCATGTTCTCTAGGGTGCTGACTGACCCGCTGAGTTACTCCAGCACTTTGTGTCCATAATGCTTACCGTCCTAGATGGATGCAAGGAAAGAATCCACTGATGGAGTCTTTTTGTGTTGTTGTTTTTTATGTAAAATGGCGGCAGGCACATCGCGACGCCCCGTGTCTCCCAAGAATGGGGAAAAATAGTGACAATTCCCCTACCTGTTTCAAGGCTGCCCACATGGAGCAGTCTTGTATCCATTTCGTACAGCCGACAGGAACTGCTGGACTTTGGTTCCTGCGGCTGCAACAACTTTCTGGGCGATCTCCATCTCGTTCCTGAGCTCGTCAGAGCAACGGAGCACCGGAGCCGCAGGGCTGGAGACCGCCAGCGGATCCGCGGGGCTGGAGACCGCGGGGCTGGAGAAAGCCAGCGGAGCCACGGGGCAGGAGACCGCCACCGGAGCCACGGAGGCGCGGAGCAACGGAGCGGCAGAACACCAGCGCACACCAAGCCAGCTCGGCCAACTGGAAGCACCAACAGACAGCGACGCGTACGAAAGCACCGCCGGGGATGCAGAGGTGGGTTAAAGGCCAGGTTAGAGCTAGCCCCACACAGGCTAGCGATTCCTAGCCTTTTCCTCGCCAACGTGCGCTCACTGGCAAACAAAATGGCCGAACTCCGGCTAAGGATCACCTCCCACAACTGGATCAAAGACTGCAACATCCTGATCTTCACGGAAACTTGGCTCAATATCGACGTTCCTGATAGCGCCATCCAGCTAACGGGGAGTCATTTACTCCGAGCGGACAGGACAACATACTCCGGTAAGACGAGAGGTCGTGGTCTGTGCATTTATGTAAATAAAGCATGGTGCACGGACTCCACCATCATCGAGAGTCACTGCTCAGCTAACCTTGAGTTCCTCTTGGTTAGATGCAGACCGTTCTATCTGCCCAGAGAGTTCACCTCCACTGTTGTGACTGCAGCCTATATCCCTCCTGATGCTAATGCTAAGCTTGCAATGAAAGAGCTGCATACTGCCATTAGCAAACAACAGACGCACAACCCCGAGGCAGCCTTCATTGTTGCGGGTGACTTCAATCACTCCAACCTGAAGACTGTACTCCCCAAATTCCACCAACATGTCTCCTTCCCCACTAGAGTAGACAAGACACTGGACAAAGTCTACACTAACATGGCTGAAGCTTACAAAGCCGTCCCCCTCCCCCACCTTGGTCTGATCACCTCTCATTGTTCCTGCTCCCTAAGTACTCCCCAGTCATCAGACGGGTTAAACCCGCTGTGAGGACAGTTAAAGTCTGGTCAGAGGAAGCGGACTCCACACTTCAGCAGTATTTTGGAAACACTGACTGGAAGGCGTTTGCAACCCAGGCCACCCTTGACTTCCACACGGACATTGATTCCTACACATCCTCTGTTCTGGACTTTATGAACTCCACCATCAATAGTGTCACCTCCCTCAAACGGGTGACCATATTCCCGAATCAGAAGCCATGGATGAACAGCGAGGTCAGGCTACTGCTGAAAGCACGGGACACCGCTTTCAGGTCAGGCGATGCTCGAGCCTACAGTTCATCCAGGGCTAACCTGAAGAGGGGCATCAAGAAGGCCAAGCACTGCCATAAGCTCAGGATTGAGGAGCACTTCAACAACAACTCCGACCCCCGACGCATGTGGCAAGGCATCCAGGCCATCACGGACTATAGACCCACCAACACCACCCCCACATCCAGCGACGCCTCCTTCCTTGAGGAGCTTAACCACTTCTATGGCCGCTTCGACAGGGACAATCTAGAGACAGCCATCAAGGCTGTGCTACCTGCCGATCACCAACCCCTCACACTCACCCCCTACGACGTGTACGTGGCACTGAGTAGGACTAATGCACGTAAAGCTGCTGGCCCTGACGGCATCCCCAGGCGCGTCCTCAGGGCCTGTGCTGCACAGCTGACAGACGTCTGGACTGACATCTTCAACCTGTCACTTGCCCAAGCAGTTGTCCCCACGTGCCTTAAAACCACCTCCATCGTGCCGGTGCCAAAACACTCCACTGCGGCAAGCCTCAACGACTTCCGCCCAGTTGCACTTGCCCCCATCATCACCAAGTGCTTCGAGAGGCTGGTCCTGGCACACGTCAAAGGCTGCCTACCCCCCACACTGGATCCCTATCAGTTTGCCTACCGCAAGAACAGGAGTACGGAGGATGCCATCTCTACGGCACTTCACTCCGCCCTCTCCCACCTCGACAACAGAGACACTTACGTAAGAATGCTGTTCATCGATTACAGCTCAGCATTCAACACCATTATACCCTCTAAACTGATCACCAAACTCGGTAACCTGGGCATCGACCCCTCCCTCTGCAACTGGATACTGGACTTTCTAACCAACAGATCCCAGTCTGTGAGGTTAGACAAGCACACCTCTTCAACCCTCACCCTGAACACCGGCGTTCCACAGGGCTGTGCGCTGAGCCCCCTCCTCTACTCCCTCTTCACCTACGACTGTACACCTGTACATGGTACTAACACCATCATCAAGTATGCAGATGATACAACGGTGATTGGCCTCATCAGCAACAACGATGAGTCGGCCTATAGGGAGGAGGTCCAGCTCCTAGCAGCATGGTGTGCTGACAACAACCTGGCCCTTAACTCCAATTAGACCAAGGAGCTCATTGTAGACTTCAGGAAGTCCAGAGGCGGCACGTACACCCCCATCCACATCAGCGGGACGGAAGTGGAACGTGTTTCCAGCTTCAGGTTCCTGGGAGTCAACATCTCTGATGACCTCTCTTGGACCCACAATACCTCAACTCTGGTCAAGAAGGCTCACCAGCGTCTCTTCTTCCTGAGGAGACTGAAGAAGGTCCATCTGTCTCCTCAGATTCTGGTGAACTTCTACCGCTGCACCATCAAGAGCATCCTTACCAACTGTATCACAGTATGGTATGGCAACTGCTCTGTCTCCGACCGGAAAGCACTGCAGAGTGTGGTGAAAATTTCCCAACGCATCACCGGTTCCTCGCTCCCCTCCATTGAGTCTGTCCAAAGCAAGTGTTGTCTGCGAAGGGCTTTCAGCATCGCCAAGGACCGCTCTCACCCCAACCATGGACTGTTTACCCTCCTACCATCCGGGAGGCGCTACAGGTCTCTCCGTTGCCGGACCAGCAGGTCCAGGAACAGCTTCTTCCCTGCGGCTGTCACTCTACTCAACAACGTACCCTGGTGACTGCCAATCACCCCCCCCCCCCCCCCCCCCCCCCCCCCCGGACACTCCTCCCACAGGAAAAACACTATGACTGTGTGCATGTAAATAGATTTATTTATTGAAATCATATTCTATGTCGTTCTTCCAGGGAGATGCTAACTGCATTTCATTGTCTCTGTACTGTACACTGACAATGACAATTAAAGTTGAATCTGAATCTGATACGAATCAAGCAGCAAAATTATTCACCTGGTACCTATCTAGACTCATATTTAAGCTTCAATCACCATCTTTAAAAGCGAATGTATACACAAAAAGCATAACCTGAAATGTCACCTGTTCCTTTTATCCAGAGATGCTGTCTGACCCGCTGAGTTACTCCAGCTTTTTATGTCTATCTTCTGTTTGAACCAACATCTGCAATTCTTTCCTACACATCTTTGAAAAGCAAGTTACATGATTAATGATCTCCCTGTGGTTTGTGAGAAGATTTAGTTACTACCTTTCCCTTTTGTTACAACCATGCATTCAGTTGTTAAAAAAATCTAAAGGCAGTGGACGGATGAAGCGAAAGTTCAACGTGATTTATTATTAAATTTGCTCTTTCTTTCCACAAACCTTGCTTCTGCTCCTCAAGTGGATTTTATTTGTGAGAATTTATTTGCATGCCAGAAATGTTATTGAGCTGATTTAGGCTGCTGGGTAGATGTGACATTTCCTCGCTATGAAATCTTCTTCCAGGGATCACGGGTAGGTAGCGGCAGAGATAATATCAACTAAAGATCAGGGCGGTAATTATGTGGAGAGACTTTTACTTGAGCATCAGATCAATGCGAGCAGCAATGTTTAATAAAAGACAACATTTGAGTCAACTGAGTTGAATGTGAATTCATATAGAACGACAGTGCCTCTAGGTTATTCCGGAGGGATAATATTGAAAATAAAGAGAAATAGAGTCTAAGAATGAACATGCACAGTCCTAGTACTATTTTGGAATATTCTACCGTTCAATATCTCTCCTGAGATTCACTAATGGACCAGAAGGGCTGACATTCCCTTTCATTTTCTCGTGTCTGTTTCATGCCCCGTCAGGGCTGTCTCTGCATTTTAGATCACTTTATTCAGCCCCGTTTCATCTCAGTTAATCCTCACAGGCTTCTTCAGCATACATTTCCTTTAATTTTTAATTATGTCTATAAATCCACTTCTGTAGCAGCTGTGCAGTCAGTAACGGCAAATTCATCTGACTTTTAGCTCGGTGCTCTTGACAAATATCTCCCCGCACTTCTTCATTTCACTTAGCTTAGCTTAGGGACACGGCGCGGTAATGGGCCCTTTGGCCCACTGAGGTTGCGTCGACCAGCAATCCCCGCAAACTTACACAATCTTGCACAAACGAGAGGGATAGTTTACAATTTTACCGAAGCAACTACCCTACACTACACACACTAGGGACAATTTACAAATTTTTCCAAGCCAATTAACCCACAATCCTGTATGTCTTTGGTTTTTGGAGAGAAACCGGAGCACCCGGAGAAAACCCACGCAGGTCACGGGGAGAACGTACAAACTCCGTACAGACAACACCCATGGTCGGGATCGAACCCGGGTCTCTGGTGTTGTAAGGCAGCAATTCTACCGTTTTCCCTTTCAGGACTCGGTGGGCCGAAGGGCCTGTTTCTGTGCTGTATCTCTAAGCTAAACTAAGTAAAGAAGTAAAGTGAAGAAGTGTCAGGAGAGGTTTGTCCAGGGCACTGAATGACAATTGCTGACAACAATCCAGTGAAACAAATTCAAAGTCCATCACTAGCAGCTGAGGAATTTAAAATTGATTCATGTAGTAAATCTGGCATAAAAAAATAGTATTAGGTGCAGTTCGAGATACAGCGTGGAAATAGGCCTTTCGGACCACCAAGTCCACTTTTGGTGAACCTGTTATAGAAAGGGAAGAGCTGGAAAGAGTGCAAATACAATTTACAGTATAAGCATGTTGCCAGAACCTGAGGGCCTGGGCTTTACGGCTATATGGGCAGGCTAGGACTGTATTCCTTGGAGCTCAGGAGGCTGAGAGAGGATCTTATAGATGCGAATAAAATCATGAGGGGGAGACACAGGGCGAGTCTTTTACCCAGAGTAGGGGAATCAAGAACCAGAGGATCTTAAGTTTAAGGTGAGAGGGGAAAGATTTAATAGGAACCTAAAGGGCATCTTTTTCACACAACGAGCTGCCAGGGGAAGTAGCTGAGGCAGGTATCACAACACATTTAATAGACATTTGGTCAGGTAAATGGATAGAAAAGGTTTATAGAGATATGGGCCAAAGGCGGGCAGGTGGACTAGCGTATATGTGGGACATCTTGGTCGTTAGGCCGAAGAGCCTGTTTCCATGCTGTATGACTATATGACTATAAAGGATGCACATGGAAGCTCCCGTGATAAATAAGGTGACAATAGTCAGATGGTTTATTTTTTAATAAGGTGAAGAATACAAATCACCAAGGGTAAATAATGCTACAGGATATTTCACCTCTATCTGAGAAAAGACCAGGCCCAGGTTTAATGACTGGGAATGATATCTCCAACAGTGCAGCAAACCCTCCGTACCCCACTGTATACTAGCTTCAGTATTTGTGCTCAAGTCTGCAGATGCAATGTCGATGCAGTCTGAGCCTTATCAATTGTAATCCTAAACTACAGGCAGTAGTTAAAAAATATATAGATCCTCCTTAAAAAAAGTAGAAAATGGATTAACCTAAATCTTTAAATGTAGTACACAGTCGTTAACACATTGACCCAGATTCAGTTGATAATAGTGACAGCTTTGAACAGCATTGAGCTTTTATGGAGAAATCACAAACTAACTCAGCTACAGTGAGTGCTGGCTGGGCATAATGCTCTGTCTGCTCCCTAACTCAATGGTCAACATAGAACATTACATGTGAGGAACAGGTCCTTTGGGCCACGATGTCCGTGCCGAAAATGATGGCAAATTAAACTAATCACCTCTGCCTGCAAGTGACCCATATCCCTCCATTCCCTGCATATCTGTGTGCCTACCTACAAGCCTCTTAAATGCCACTATTACATCTGCCTCCACCACCACCCCTGGCAGCGAGTTCCAAGCACCCAGCACACTCAGTGGGAAATAAAACTTTCCCTGCACATCTCCTTTAAGTTTTTCCCGTCTGCACTTCAACCTGTGCCCTCTATATATTGCCATTGTCATTCTGGGAAAAGGTTCTCACAGTCTACTGTACCCATGCCTCTCATCTATATAACTAAAAGTCTCATCTTCACCACTCCCCGTCTGCGCTGTATATTGATTTTAGAAAAAACGCTACCATATATCGCTCACCATATTCCATATATGGCCATCTTACTCACAGCCCTCCTCCGCTGAGGCAGCCCCGAGGACTTTTCCAATCAATGAAAAATAAAAAAGTCATGTTTCAAAAAGATTGAGATAGGGTGATTGCTCCTCTCGCCTGCCAATCACCATGATGAAGGTAACGCCCCTTCTGGGGTGGGGGCAGGACTATAAAACCCCGGATGCCTGGACGTGAGTCAGTCACTCTGGAAGATCGTGAGGGAGAGGCCACAACTCTGATTCTGCTGTGAGTCTACTGAACTGTGAGTCTACCCTTTATGTGGTTATGTGCTTTATGTGGTTAACCCTTCATGTGCTTGCAATAAATGATTTGTTAGCCAGCAATGTGCTCGCAATGAATGATGATGTCAACCCTTAATGTGCTTGCAATAAATGATTTGTTAGCCAGCAATGTGCTCACAATGAATGATGATTTGCTAACCCTTAATGTGCTTGCAATAAACGATTTGTTAGCCAGCAATGTGCATGCAATGAATGACGATTTTGCTAACCCTTCAAGTGCTTGCAATCAATGATTTGTTAGCCAGCAATGTGCTTGCAATGAATGATCATTTGTTAACCCTTAATGTGCTTGCAATAAATGATTTGTTAGCCAGCAATGTGCTTGCAATGAATGATGAGTTGTTAACCCTTAATGTGCTTGCAATAAATGATTTGTTAGCCCTTAATGAAATGAAATTAGTTGTTTGACCTGCCCTGTGCTTGAAATTGAAATGGAAATGAAATGAAATGAGTTGTTTGGCTTGCCCTGTGCTTTTGCTTTTGCTTTGCCTGTGGTTTGCTTTGCTTGAGCTCACCTGAAATGAAAGCAAATGGATTGTATTGTTGGCTGGCTCCGCCTGCCCTGCGCTTGACTTGACGCCATGAAATAGATTGAAATGGATTGTTGGCCCTGCACTCACTGTGCTTGACGACCCACAACACCCATACTAGCGCTCCAGAATCCCACCCTCCACTGGCCACCAATATTGGAATTGGTGGAGAGGTGGAATATTGCGTTGGAGGACCAGCCCTCCCGTGTGAACCTGGGACCCAACAGGTCCCACTCTAGTATACTTCTAACAAATTTCTCCTGAACACTGACACTCAAAACCCTCTGAACTTCCCCATCTCTCCCCTCAGTGTCTAGCCTCATCTTCCTGAGATTCCTAAACACTTGGGGAATCTGGCTCATTGTCCCTGCAGCAGGTTCGACTTGGGGTATGATGTTTGACTCAATTGACCCCATTAAGACTTGCTGGGAAGAAAGCACAGAAGAAAGATTATTTTTTTAAAACATTTGGTTGAAAGAGCAATTCTGCCAATTATTCAATAAAAACTCATTTTATATTTTAAAATATTTATTTAAAAACATATTTAGCTGGAATCAAGTTGAGACCTTGCAAGAACTCGTGCCATACAGCTGGAGACTGCTGCACTTTGTGGCACTAATGCAGACACTCTGTATCCACATTAAATACAAGCATGAGGGTGTGGTGAATTATAAGGTCACAAGTGATAGGACAAGAATGAGGCCATTCAGCCCATCAAGTCTACTCTGGCATATAATCATGGCTGATCTATCCCTCCCACCTGAACCCATTCTCCGGCCTTCTCCCCAAAACCTCTGACACGTGTACTAATCCATAACCCAAGTGTGGGACAGGGTATCCGGGTTAGCAGGCCCTGCGCCCTGAACTTGTGCTCTGCTTTCCCTTAATATTTCTATGCACATCTTACAGCTACACATTGATAATGTTCTTGCTTGCAATTTGGCAATCTAATACATTTTGGTTTGACTTTAATGATAAAATGTCAGTTCAGTTCAGTTTGCCTTTGTTGCGGATCCTGCCAGCGGAAAGACAATACATGATTACAATCGAGCCATTTCCAGGGTATACGTACACGATAAGGGAATAACATTTAATGCAAGGTAAAGGCAGCAAAGTCCGATCTAAGATAGTCCGAGAGTCATCAAAGAGGTAGATAGTAGTTCAGCACTGCTCTTTGGTTGTGGTGGGACAATTCAGTTGCCTGATAACAGCTGGGAAAAGCTAGTTGCAAGCAAATAGGAGCTGCAAATGGCTTCACCATTCAATATCCAAGTTGTGTACTTCAAATCCACCGTCTCTCATTTCCCACAGTAAACAGAAATCTATAGATATTACCTTTAAATGTGGCCTGGGACCTCATATCCCCAGCATGTTGGGGCAGAGAAATTGGATGTGATCTTACTTCCTTCATGAACGTATCTGATCTTTGGACTTTACTTTTAGACATTAGAGATACTGCATGGAAACACCGACCCACAGTCACCCACAATAATAGTTCTATCCTACACACTAGGGACAATTTAAATTTTTACAGAAGCCAATTAACCTGCAAACCAGAAATTTATAGATTTCCCTGCACCTTGGTGATTGCCAGTCACCACCCCCTCCCCCAAAAAACAGGCATTGGTGCAACCCACAATTGGGAAATGAGTCCATGGTGGTGCAAGACTTAGTATGTGGTGTTCCACCATTGTGCAGGCCAGAACTTGGTGCAGGAGACGACATCTGTCCTTTGCCAAATGTTGCCTCCTGCACATGTGAAAAAACGTGAAACATCACAGTCATAACTTTAAAGGGATATCATATTTTCCCCAGGGCTTAATTTTCCTTGCATTGTAAACAAAGAAGAAAATTATCCCAACTGTCTGAATGCTTTTCCTAATGCTGTCTTAAATCACATTAGCGCATTGGCAGAGTTGCTGCCTAACAGCACCAGAGACAAGGGTTTGATCCTCACTACAGGTCACGTCTGTAGGGAGTTTATACCTTCTCCCTGTGACTGTGTGGTTTTCCCTGGGTGCTCCAGTTTTCTCCCACACTCTAACACGGGATTGTAGTTTCATTGGCTTTGGTAAAATTGTAAGTTGTCCCTCGTGTGTAGAATAGTGGTCGGCGTGGACTCGGTGGGCCGAAGGGCCTGTTTCCGCACTGCATCTCTAAAGACTTAAGTCTAAAGTAAAGTCTAAAAAATGACGTTACGCTATATTGACTTGTTTTCAGAAATTGAACTTGCTCACTCGTATTCACTCAATTGCTGTTGCTGTCTTCAAAAGAAAGAGAAGAGAAGATTTGCATTTCAAAGTGTCTTTCACAACCTCAGGACATGTCAAAGTGCTGACACCCGGTGACCTGGGATGTATTAATGAACTGACCTAATAATGTTGGTTCAATGCAAAGAAATGGGAAGTACGTTTAGAAGTAGAAACAAGGAACTGCAGATGCTGACTAATACACAAAAGGACTCGATGTGATGGAGTACCACAGCAGGTCGGGCAACATATCTGGAGAACATGGATAGGTGATAGGAGAGAATTAGGCCATTCGGCCCATCAAGTATACTCTGCCATTCATCATGGCTGATCTATCTTTCCCTCTCAACCCCATTCTCCTGCCTTCTCCCCATGACCCCTGACACCCGTACTAATCATGTTTTGGGTTAAGATTCTTCTTCAGACTTCAGCTATGTAAACTTCAGCTATGTTTACCCTGGTTAACAGGAGACCTGTCTGAGATGACATCAACCTAAAACCAATTTCTATTACTCCACTCAAACCAATCGCTTTTGCTCAAACTAAAATGTCCAATAGCTCTCGGCTCTACAGGAGTTTTAAAAATATATGTTTTTTATTACTTTGCCATTTCAGAACTCTTCCCCCTCTGATTTTGAAGGTGAGAAATTATAGAGTATTATTGTGCGTCCTTAACTATACTTCATGTGCAAGTTTGCACTATATGCATTGAAGGCATTTTTTATCTGGAAAATCAACATAACTTTGCCCAGGGTGATCTCTATATCAAAGCCCCTTCATTGCAGGATTGCTACTGCAAGTGACTCTGTTGGATGTTCTAACCTTCCACTCCTAGATAGGAGGCGCTATTAGCCAGCGTTGGTCCATTTGGCAGACTCAAGCTCCTGAAGAAAAAAACGTGGATTGCAATCCCACACGATGAATTGAATATAAAAAATACAGTGAGCTAGGCTGTCAAAGTATACAGTGGGATATCAGTCAGCTACAGAAATATAGTCATAGAGTCATCGAGATCTACAGCTGGGAAATAGGCCCTTCGGCCCGACCTGCCCATGCCGACCAAGATGCCTCGTCTTCGCAAGTCTCACCTACTTACATTTGGCCCATATCCCTCCAAACCTTTCCTAACCATGTACCTGCCCAAATGTCTTTTAATCATTGGTATAGTATGGAGAAGTAGATGGAGAAAGAGGCAGAGAAATGGCAGATGGAGTTTAATCCGAGCAAGTGTGAGGTGTTGCACTTAAGGAGGTCAAATGTAGGGGAAAAGTGGACAGTTAATTGTAAGTTCCTTAATGGCATTGATGTTCAAAGGGATCTTGGGGTCCAAGTCCATAACTCCCTGAAAGCAACAATGCATGTAAGAAGAAGGGTCTACTGTCTGAAGAAGGGTCTCGACCCGAAACATCGTCTATTCCCTTCACTCCGTAGATGCTGCCTCACCTGCTGAGTTTCTCCAGCTTTTTTGTCTACCTTCGATTTTTCCAGCATCTGCAGTTCTTTCTTATACATGTAGATTGAATGATAAAGAAAGCACTTGGTATGCCTGCCTTCAATCAGACAGGGCATCGAGTATAAAGGCCATGTTGCAGCTTTATAGAACTTGGACTATTCTGCATTTGGAGTACTGCGTGCAGTTCTGATCCCCCATGACAGGAAGTGTGTGGAGGTTGGACAAACATGGATTATTTTCACTGGAACATTGGAAGCGGAGGGGAGTCCTGATAGAAATATATACGGTAGTTCTATGTTTGCAGATCAGAACTGCTAGGTGCCCCCCCCCCTAGTTCCATCCGCACCACAGTTAACAAGCTGTGCTCCGTTAATTAACCGGTTTTGCTGTCCATTACCTGGTCCGTCATTTCATTACAAGCTGAATCACTGCAGATTTTGGACACCTGAAATAAAGCACATTGCGAGAAACACTAAACAGATCAGGCAGCATCTGTGGAGAGAGAAACCGAATGAATGTTTCAGGTTAGTGCCCACATCTATCTATATATATATATATTGGTTGAATTGGCTAATTCAGGCCAGTAAACATTAGTTGTGCCATGAAATGTTTACACATCCACGGTGGATTAAAAAAAAGATTTAATGCATTAACTTCCACAATGGGTTTTAATTCAGAATGTCAACAACAATGTTAACAATGACTATCCCAACATTTAAGTAAGAGTTAGCCGGGTACATGGATAGGACAAGTTTGGAGGGATATGGATTAAATGCGGGTAGGTGGGACTAGTGTATCTGGGACATGTTGGCCAGTGTGGGCAAGTTGGGCTGAAGGGCCTGTTTCCACACTGTATCACTATGACTCTATAACTACCTGGCATAAATTTTGTTGTAGTTAAATATCCGAAGCAGAGTTCAGTTTAGTTTACTTTGGAGATGCAGCATGGAAACGGGTGGTTTGGCCTGAGTCCGTACCAACCAGCGATCACCTGTACACTTGTTCTAACAATGTCGGTGCTGAACACGCTGGTCGGCACGGCATGGTGGGCCAAAGGGCCTGTTTCCGCGCTGTCCCTCTAAACTAGGCTAAACTAAAGATAGACACAAAATGCTGGAGTAGTTCAGCTGGACAGGCAGCATTTCTAGAGAGAAGGAATGGGTGACATTTCGGGTCGAGACCCTTCTTCAGACTGACCCCCGTAACAACACCCATTCCTTCTCTGCAGAGCTGCTGCCTGCCCCGCTGAGTTACTCCAGCATTTTGTGTCTATCTTCGGTTTAAACCAGCATCTGCAGTTCCTTCCTAAACAAAATTAAATATTTCGTGCTTTCAGTGCAAGGCCACAAGAGGGCACCATCTCATGCAAGCTGGTGGGGACTGGCTGATTCTCTCTGCTTCAATGCTGAAAGCACCAACATCACAAACTCTATCACAAATAAAAAGTGACAGCAAAAGTGACCTTCCAGTTCTCTTGTTTTAATTAGGGAGAACCTTTCTTGTAAAATCTTCTGTTTATTTTTTGCATAAGTAAATCCAAACTGGTTATTATTGTAGGAAGGAACTACAGATGCTGGTTTAAACCGGGTAGACACAAAATGCTGGAGAGAAGGGATGGGTGACGTTTCTGGCGGGGGGGGGGGGGTCTCGACCCGAAAAGTCACCCATTCCTTCTCTCTCTCGATGCTGCCTGTCCCGCTGAGTTAGTCCAGCATTTTGTGTCTCTCTCTGGATATTACTTCCTATCCCCAATGCCTAATTGTTCTCGGAAACATCACCATTGCCCACTTTATGCCCTAGCTGTGGGGCACTCTAATTGTGTGAGCTGGCCATGTCGTTGCCAAGTAATAAACATGCCAGCATTGGCATTCTTAAATGTCAGTTATCTGACTTTTGTTGAAATTGCTCAGTTATCCAGCGTATGAGAGACATCTGCTCACTCCCATTATAACATGATCTTTGCATGCTCTGCTCACACTTAATTTAATCAGTGTGGTCTCAAATAGGGCTATTTAATGCTATGAATCAACAGCTTCGCTGTTTGCACAGACGTCAATCCTTACTCTAATTCCCACAGCACAGCAACGATTGTGTACTCCAACCTCTCTCTCCATGGGTTTTACTTTTTTCAGAATTAATACTACAACCTGCTGGAAACGAGGACGAGTTTCACCCGGGTCAATCCCACTTCTCCCCTCTCCCCACTCCCCTCTCCCCTCTCCCATCAGGCAAGAGGTACACAAGTGTGCAAATGCTCACTCCAGATTCAGAGACTGTTTCTTCCCAGCTGTTGATATCAGGCAACCGAACCATCCTACTAATGAGAGAGCAGTCCTGAGCTACTATCTACCTCATTGAAGACCCTTGGACTATCTTTAATCAGACCTTACTGGACTTCCTGTACACTGTGGACAACTTGAATGTAATCATGTAGAGTCTTTCCACTGACTGGTTGGTGGATGTAACAAAATGCTTTTCACTGTACCTCGGTACATGTGACAATAAACTAAACTAAACTAAACATGCAGCAGTTTGGGAAGCATTAGCAGAGAAAAAAATATTTTTCATTCGGGAGCTACTTCTGATTTTTTTTCCAACAGCAGATCATCTCAGATTTCTTGCTGTTAGAATAAATAGTTTCCCCCCCTGAGCTTTTTATTGCATATCTTCCAAAAGATAGAAATTGCAGAGAGTTGTAGATGGAGCCGAATCCTTTGCACAGACTCCATACCATTGACCCCATCTACACTACACGCTGCCTTGCAACAGCAGCCAGCATAAATAACCCAGGAACATTTTCCATCCCGGTCATTCCTTCTCCTCCCCGCTCCCATCGGGCAGAAGAAACAAAAGCATGAAAGCGTGTACCACCAGACATGGGGACAGCTTCTTCCCTTCTGTTATCAGACTTCTGAACAGTCCTTCCATAAGCTTGTGTACAGTCTCGATCTTCCAACCTACCTCATTGCGAACATCAGTCTTTTTCACTGGAACTGTTACGCGAAAATGCTGCAAAAAAATATTCTATGCATTTTTCTCGTTGCTCTACCTGTTGCACGGGTGTTTGCCTTGATTGTATTCATACATAGTATGACCTGATTTGATTGGATTGTGTACAATCACAAGCTTTCAAACTAAACCTAAAGATGCTGCCTGACCTGCTGAGAATGGTTCCAGCGTTTCTGCTTCTGTTCATGGTTTCCAACAGCTGCGGTATTTTCATGAAATATTTTGAGGTTGTGATGGACTTTCTGAAGATTTGTGGTTAAACTGTTATCATTGGCTGGCTCATCATGTAAAGGTTTAGTGTCTTCAGAGTTCATTGCGTTAGTGGTTGAACTGAATGCCCTCTACAATATGTTTGTCATGCTGTGGTTGACAAGGCAATCTGTCACAACATACACTCATGAAAGGGTAAGGTTGAGCAGGGTTTTTTATTTCATTTCTGGGGCAAATTCTGTGCTGGTCTGGTTACCAAACCACAGGAAGGAAGTGAAACAGTAGGAAGTTTGCAGAGGAGGGTTACGAGCACATTGTCTTGGATGGAACATTATAATTCTGATCAAACGTTAGCAACCTGAAACGTTAACTATTTCAATAGACAATAGACAATTGGTGCAGGAGTAGGCCATTCGGCCCTTCGAGCCAGCACCGCCATTCAGTGTGATCATGGCTGATCATCCCCAATCAGTACCCCGTTCCTGCCTTTTCCCCATATCCCCTGACTCTGCTATCTTTAAGAGCCCTATCTAGCTCTCTCTTGAAAGTATCCAGAGAATGTGCCTCCACCGTCCTCTGAGGCAGCGAATTACACAGTGTTCCCTTGTCTCCGTTCTAAATGGCTTACCCCTTATTCTTAAACTGTGGCCCCTGGTTCTGGACTCCCCCAACATCGAGAACATGTTTCCTGCCTCTAGCGTGTCCAAACCCTTAACAATCTTATATGTTTCAATAAGATTCCCTCTCAACCTTCTAAACTCCAGAGAGTACAAGCCCAGCTGCTCCATTCTCCCCGCATATGACAGTCCCGCCATCCCGGGAATTAACCTTGTAAACCTACGCTGCACTCCCTCAATAGCAAGAATGCACTTCCTAAAATTAGGAGACCAAAACTGCACACAATACTCCTGGTGTGGTCTCACTAGGGTTCTGTACAACTGCAGAAGGAACTCTTTGCTCCTATACTTGACTCCTCTTGTTATAAAGGCCAACATGCCATTCGCTTTCTTCACTGCCTGCTGTACCTGCATGCTTACTTTCACTGACTGATGAACAAGGACCCCCAGATCCCGTTGTACTTCACCTTTTCCCAACTTGACGCCATTAAGATGGTAGTCTGCCTTCCTGTTTTTGCTACCAAAGTGGATAACTTTCATTCTTCACAGATGCTGCCTGACCTTCTGGATATCTCTACGATTTTATGTTTTTGTCTTTCTCATTTCTGTTTTCAAGGGTATAGTACTGGATTTTATGAGATAAAAATAAAAGGCGGAGTAGTATAGATTTGATACAACACCGAGGATGGCACGGTGGTCTAGCGGTAGAGTTGCTGACTTACAGCGCCGGAGACCCAGGTTCGATCCTGACTACGGGTGCTGCCTGTACGTAGTTTATACATTCTCCCAGTGACCACGTAGGTGTTCTCCGAGTTCTTCGGTTTCCTACCACACTGCGAAAACGTACAGGTATCTAGGTAAATTGGCTTGGTGTAAGTGTAAATTGTCCCAAATGTGTGTAGGATATTGTTAATATGCGGGCGTCGCTTGTTGGCACACATGCAGCGGGCCGAAGGGCCTGTTTCCGCGTTGTATCTCTAAACTAAACTATAATATTAGTGAACCTGTTGCATTTTAATAATCACCTGGTATTTTGTATTTATTCTTAATGACGTTGGCATTTCAAATTCCAGTTTTTCTTAATCATTGGAATTTTAATTCCTCAGATGCCAAGGTGAAATTTGAATTCCTGTCTCTAGAATGCTAACTACTCTAACAATGCCATTTAGTGATGTGGGCACGGGAGACAGCACCTCACCCACGCAACTCCTCTACAAACCTTGGCAGCTCACAAAGCCCCAACCCCATGTTTTAAATAATTCTTCTTAGGTCCCCTTTAGTCATGGCTGACCATGGGTGTCTACAGGGTGCTATTCCCTATATGGAGGACGCTTGTGTGTGTCTTTGTTTAACGTGGGGAGACTGGTGCACAGACAGCAGATTTAGAGATAACAGCATGAAAACAAGACTTTTGGCCCACCGAGTCCATGCCAACCATCCATCTGAAGAAGGGTCTCGACCTGAAACATCACCCATTCCTTCTCTCCAGAGATGCTGCCTGTGCCACTGAGTTACTACAGTTTGTTGTGTCTACCAACCATCGATCACCTGTTCACGTTAGTTCTATCTTATTCCACTTTCTCATCCATTTCCCACACACGAGGAGCAATTTGCAGTGGACAATAAACCTGCAAACCCACACAGCTTTGGGCAGGGAATGGCGGGAAACCGGAGCATCCGGAGAGAGGGTGCAAACTCCACACAGAAGGCATCCGAGGTCAAGATCCAACCTGGGTCTCTGACGTTGTGAGGCAGCAACTCCACCAGCAGCTAGCTCCACAGTGCCACCTACTTTCCCTTTCATTTTGAGCTTAGCTTCACTCCCACTGTTTTATTTGCCATGTTTTGTAAATCTTGCAAGGTCTAGAGGAGGATTTTGCACATGTCTGAAGGCATTATGGTGAAGTGAGTGGTCTATTAATAGAAAGGAGCTCTGTGTGTAAGGTTGACGTTCTATCCTACTATACTCAAATGTATTTATTGACGTCTAAATCATTTGATAAAATGAAATCTCATGCAACTTCTTCTGATAAATAATTTATTTTGCTAATTCACTATTCCTATTTAAAAAAAACCCATATTGGACAGTGTCCAATCCTAGTGACCTACATGTGTAACTAGAAAGATAATAGAAAAATCCTGTATAAAATAATGTCCTCAATTAATATTTTTATCAGATCAATGTGTCAAAAATTACTCAGAGGAATATCATACAAAATGTCAGGTGCGACCTCCATCAGATAGAGTAGGTTACAAAACATTACCATAAAACTGCAATAAAATTACCATGGCAGCAAATCTGCGGTTGAATGGAAAGAAAGGCAATAATTAAGTCTTAATTTTAATATTTATCGGTAAGATATAATATCCATTTACTATCTCCGTTAGAGTAGGCTTCTGAGATCCTCATTCTTCCTTTCAGTTTATCAATTTTTATGTACACCATCATCATCATCGGCGGTCACTCGAAACGAGTATGACTGTCTTCTCATGGACGACGCCTGTGCGTGACTTTGTTTAACGTGGGGAGTGGTGCACAGACACCCACCACACGGTCCTTGGGTCAGGATCCAGTGGCATGGAATCTAAGACGACCGGAGACCCTTTTCTGCTGCAGCCTTCACCAACCTTCCCAGTCAATGTGACGTTCCACCAAAGTCAGCCATCATTCTCCGCCTGTTCCACCGTTGAGGCCTTGGTTGGATTGCTCTTTGTCAGAGACCTCCCCCTTGACCTTACCACCATAGGTGACCCTATCAGGAGCATAGCTCCAGACGGCATCGCTCTCAGAATCTTAGGACCACACAAGTTTATCCACCACGACAAGGTGACAATCCACGGAGAAGATACATCATAACCATATCGGTTAACCTTGGTTCCGTAATGTTAAATATCAATTTGTCATCTGCAATTGTGTGAGGAGATATCCTTTTATGCAGTTCACTTACCAGTGAAGAGTGGACTTTTTTTTTTACCATCTTTTGCATCAGTTAAAGGCTGCAACTTGTGTAGGAAGGAACTGCAGATGCTGGTTTACAACAAAGATAGACACAAAATGCTGGAGTAACGCAGCGGGTCGGGCAGCATCTCTGGAGAAAAGGTATAGGTGACATTGCACATTGAAACTCTTCTTCAGGTTCAGAAGGCTGTCACTTACTATTTCCAATCTAAGTCTACTAACACACATTTGAAATATTTCTCATTAAAACAAACAGGACAGAATATTTACCGAGTAAGTTCAGAGATAGGTCTCTTATGATTGATTGAAGGATGTGACTTGGAACAAGATCTTCAGCCCAATGAGTCCACGATAACTATTGATAACATCGATCACCCACTCGTTTCTGCGTACTAAAGATAGACACAAAAAGCTGGAGTAACTCAGTGGGTCAGACAACATCTCTGGAGAAAAGGAATAGGATATATAATCATCGTCTATATCTCTCGTTTCCCTTTTCCCTCGAAGGGTCTCGACCCGAAAAGTCACCTATTCCTTCACTCCAGAGGTGTTGCCTGTCCTGCTGAGTTACTCCAGCTTTTTGTGTCTAGCGTTGGTTTAAACCAGCATCTGCAGTTCCTTCCTACACCCACACATACTACTTCTGTGTTATCATACTAGGGGTAATTTACCGCGGCCAATTAATCTACAAACTGCACGTCTTTGGGATGTGAGAGGAAGCTGGAGTAGCCGAAGAAAAACGGTCACAGTGTGAACGTGCAAACTCCACACAGATAGCACCTGAGGTCAGGATCGAACGATTGTCTCTGGCGCTGTGTGGCAACAGCTCTACCAGGAATAACTTTTCAGAAAACTTTATAGCTGAGAAAAACATTCAAAAACTATTCAGGTGTTTCATCCTGCAGGTCAAGTTTACTGGATTTGGCAGAGATATCAGCTTGTGTTTATCTAGCATCTATTTTTCCCTTCAAAAGGTTTCAAAGCAGTTCACATATAATGAATTGTGAAATATGATCGCAGTTGCACCCTATTATGGGAAATATTAACATCTGACTGAAGCCAATTTGCCATCACAATACAGCTTTCCACTTAACAGGGAGGCGTGAATTCAATGTGATAATCCAAGTTTAGGGTTCAAATGACATGCATAAACCAGCAATCATGAAGGGATCTAACTTTCATTAAACTTATTGCAAAGATTATACACAATAGGAGGCACTATCAAGGGACAGCAGTAGTGTATCATCAGAAAAGGTCAATGAAAACCTAATGACTCGTAAAGACTTGTTCTGGAACCGTCTTGGACATGGCAACAGGCTCATGCATTTAAAGTGGCAATGGCATTGTTCCTTCTATTTACCTGAGAACCATGGGGCCTAGGTTCAAGGTGAGGGGGAAATGATTTAATAGGAACCTGAGGGGTAACCTTTCCACACAAATGGTGGTGGGTGTATGGAACGAGCTGCCGGAGGAGGTAGTTGAGCCAGGTACTATCGCAACGTTTAAGAAACATTTAGACAAGTACAAGGATAGGACAGGTTTAGAGGGATATGGGCCAGATGCAGGCAGGTGGGACTAGTGTAGATGGGACACCATGGTCGGTGTGGGCGAGTTGGGCCGAAGGGCCTGTTTCCACGCTGTATGACTATGACAGCCCATTCGTACCAGGCAACAGAATGATAACATGGGAACTTCAAATTCTTAAAGGATTGGACAGGCTTGATGTAGGAAAAATGTTCCCGATGTTGGGGGAGTCCAGAACCAGGGGTCACAGTTTAAGAATAAGGGGCAGGCCATTTAGGACTGAGATGAGGGGAAAAAATGTACCCAGAGAGTTGTGAATCCTTGATAGTCTCTACCACAGAAGGCAGTGGAGGCCAATTCACTGGATATTTTCAAGAGAGAGAAAGATTTAGCTCTTAGGGCTAAAGGAATCAGGGGATATGGGGAAAAATCAGGAACGGGGTACTGATTTTGGATGATCAGCCATGATCATATTGAAAGGTGGTGCTGGCTTGAATGGCCGTCCTGCACCTATTTTGCTATGTTTCTGTGAAATGTGGGCACCTGTAAATGAGACAATTAAATGGCTGATTTAGTAAATGTGTCCATTCTTAATGTGTGGATGGAGGGCAAAATATCATCAGAATAAGGAGATCCATAAGCAGAGGGGAAGTTGATGACTACTTTACTGAACTCCTCCGTTCACTCCACAAACATGTCCCCAAAAATAACCCTGTCAATAGCATTACCTCTCTATCACCCTCCTCATCTGAACTCCCTGTCTCTGGGCTCTTGCACTGTTCCGATAGAACCCAATGTAAACTTAAGGACCAACACCTTGTCTTCCAAGTAGCCTTCTGGACTCAATACTGAGTTCCACAACATTTTTTTTCATTTCCGCTTAGACCTTGAGGTACCAAGGTCTAAGCGGAAGCTCAGAGGGGATAGAGCCTTTTCTGTTGCTGCCCCGGCACTCTGGAACACCTTGCCGCTGCAGATCAGACAGGCCCCTTCACTGTCCATCTTTAAATCCTCCCTAAAAACTCACTTTTATTCACTGGCTTTCGACGCTGGCTGAGACATTGTTCCTGTTTTAGTGCTTTTAATGTCTTTTAATTTTTTACTGTTTTTATAGTCCTGTCGTCTTAATGGTTTTTAGTAGTTTGTAATAACTTTTTGTTGATTTCCCATGTACAGCACTTTGTGGTAACTGATGTTGTCTAAAAGCGCTTTATAAATAAAGTTATTATTATTATTATTATTTCAGCCTTATCTTCTGGTAATTTCAAGTCATTATTCTATTTCTTATTTTTCTACCTCCTGTTGCTGTTCACAAAGTCCATTACTGTCATCCTCCACACCGATTGTTATTGTCCCACCTACCCTTCAGTCTCAGATCTCGCCTTCCCCTTTCTAGTTTTGATTCTCTTGTTCCAATTCTCTATTGAGTCCAGATGCTTGCTGTGTTTATGTCTCGACAGTGGCTGCCTGACCTCGGCATATTTGCAGTATTTTTTTTTTTTTATAACTTCAGAAAAGTTTGGGAGAAGAACTTTGTGGACTTAATAAGAGATGATAAGGAATTAATAATGAGTCTTGCAACAGACAGATCTCACACATATCATCGGATTCACCCGAGAGCATTGAAAGAAACTGACAAGGAAATTGAAGATCTATTTTTTGCACTTATCCAAAGCTTCCTAGAATTGACAATTGTGCTCTTGGATCTGAAAATCGCTCATGGCTTTCCATTATTTAACACAGGAGAGTGAGAAATCTTCCTCGTGGGAACTATGGACTTGTTAGCTTAATATAAGTTATGGGAAGGTTATTGGAATCTATCATCTGGGACTACACTTCAGTGTAAGTTAGTGACTTAACAGCCAGAATTCTGGGCCATAAGATGAGTTGGAATCTCACCACTGGAGCGAAAACATGCGAAACACTGAAGAAAATAAAAAGCTCAACTTCTGATCTGCTCTATATGTGTCGAAAGAGGGGTCCTGACCTGAAACGCCACCTATTCCTTTTCTCCAGAGATGCTGCCTGACCCGCTGAGTTACTCCAGCACTTTGTGTCCATTTGTGTAAATCAGCATCTGCAGTTCCTTGTTTCGACAAAATAAGACGGTAGTTTTAGTACTCTTTTCATTAAAACGACTAGGTTGTGGTGGAAGCACATCTGCCTCACCACTGCACTTCTGGGGTGGAAACATCTCGTCTGGTCTATATAGAACCATTGAACCATATGGGACTCCACATTCATCAACCCTTAACTGGAGATGGGAGGGGAAATAAAGAGAAGAAAAGGAGAGGCATGTGGAGAAGATGGTGAAGAGAGAAGAGGGGATTGTGCTGTTTCCATTATTCATGGGCAATTCAGAATGGACAATAAATGCAATATTGCCAATGCTGTCCACATGCTGTGAATGGATACATAGAAAAGCAAGAATGGACTGATTAGGGTCATAGTCATACATCATGGAAACAGGGTCCTTCGGCCCATGCTGATCAAGATGTCCCATCCACACTCTCAGTCTGTCAACCTCTCAGTCTGAAGAAGGTTCTTGACCCGAAACGTCAGCTATTCCTTTTCTCCAGAGATGCTGCCTGACCCACTGAGTAGTTACTAATTCTTGCTACACTGTACCACAACTCTAAGATAAATGCAAGAGTACTATGTTTACATCTGAGTACATGTTCGTTGTACTGCATGTAAGAATTTCATTGTTCCGTTTCAGGGCATATGACAATAAAACACTCTTGAGTCTTGAAGTAGCATCAACCACTGTACGCAGTATCCTTCACCCTCACCTAAACCCTTATCTTAGTCAACAGAAGGCGATTGCAGACAATCATTTTCATATCTAGGCTGTCCTCAGAAATGTGTTCTCCTTCCATGCCCGCTACCTTCTGCAAGATCCCTGAAGATACAACACAGGTGGACAAGGAGGCAAGTGTAGTACAGGCCCTCATTAGTTGGGGCACTGAATGCTGAATTAAGAAAGCTATGCTCGAACTTTGTAAAACCTTAGCTAGATTGCTGCATGCAGTTCTGATCACCACATGATAGGAAGGATATGAGAGGGTGCAGAGGAGATTCTTTGTTTTGCTTGGGATGGAGAGACTGACTCTGGAGGTTATGACAAAGGACATTTATTGTCACAAACACCATTCTCTGGTGTAGTGAAATTTAAGTTGCCGTTTGCAGCACATCAATAAAAATGAGACACCACATTAAAGAAGAATTTAACAGAAAACATAACAACATCCCCCCACAATGGTTCCCACTGTGAGGGAAGGCAACAAAGTCCAGTCCTCCTCATCTTGTTCACCCCGTGGTCGGGGCCTATTTGTGGCCTCCGCAGTCGCCGCGACGGCGGCCAGATGTTTCAGGCTCTCTCACCGGATGATGGAGCTCCCACATCGGGAGAACACTCTTCAGCGGCTTGGAGTGTTTGGAACGGCCACTTGCTGCCAGAGACCGTGGCTCCCGAAGTCCACCGACCGCGCTGGTCGGAGCCGCGACACTGGTGATCTCGGCGGGAGATCCCAGGCTCCGCGGTGTTTAAAAGTCAGCGCCGCCGCGGCTGGAATCTCCTCAACGGCAGCTCCGCGATGTTGGGAGTCGGCAGTCTCAGCACTCCGGAGCCCCGTGCATGGCATCACCCGCTTCGCGATGGCACCCCAGCTCTGCGCCGCCGCTGAAGCCGAAGTTCTGGCCGGTCCCAACAGGAAACGCCGCTCCAGTCCCATTGATAGGCTGCGAGGAAGATACGGTTCGGAGAAAAGCTGCATCTCCGACCAGTAGGGACTGAGAAATACAGTTTCCCCCTCTCCCCCCCACCCCCCACATAAAAAAGATTAGACCTACAAACAAAACTTTTTAACATACTAAAAAAAATGTTTAAAGGGTGAAAGGACGGACATCTGCAGGCTGGGCAGCCATACTCGACAACGACATGATTGAGAAGACTGTATGTTTCCTCAATCATCAATATAGTTACACAGTTTGAAAGATACCTTTCCCATATCTAAGGTAGATATAACTGGAGGGCATAGATCTGGATAACATGGAGTTTGGCCACTGGAGATTGTGTAAGGAATGGTTGAGAAAATGAGAGAACACAGAACTAATGTGAACAAGAGATCGATGTTCGACGTGGACTCAGTGGGGACGAAAGGCTTGTTTCCATCCTGTATCTTTAATCTTCAGCCAAACTGAAATAACTGCACATTCAGGGGGAGCAGGGAGTGATGGTTTTGGACCGGAGACCAGGGTGGGGTACGGAATGAGATGTCGTTGGTTGCGGGAGGGGTGTTGCAGGTTGAGGTGTGTTCGTATTTAAACCAAGGCCGCCGTTTCGAATTATGGACCATCGATGCGACAATTTGTAAATGCATCATTCAAGTGATGTCAGTGGGTACACATAAGGACAACTGGAACTGGAGCAGACAAATCCCGAGAAATCACTCAGCCATTAAGAACTGGATGTGACAATGCCAACGCGACAATTCCCATTTACCATTTTCAAAAGGATTATAAAAGTTTAATTTTTATTTCAAAATATCGGTTACTTAATTGAGTGGCTTTCAATTTCCAGATGCCTCCTGACGGATCCTGAGGGAAATTATTTTTTAATTAATATTCTCTTATTTCTTTACTCGTATTCCTTTGCATGTTGTACAGCCAAGAGATAAAACATGACAGACAGGCTCAACGCACATGTACAGAATGTGTAAATTAATAACTTAGGATAAATAACAGTGGGTTTTTTTAATGGCGGCAGTGATGAAGAGATTGTCGTCAAATATCTCAGCATACAGTTGCAACACCTAGTTCTTGTCCCCACAGCAAAAACAGAACATTACCTGTTCCAGCGTAGTTTCAGCAAAAACAGGGATGTAATGCTGCGGCTCTGTTGGCTGTGGTGAGACCGCATTTGGAGTATTAAGAGCAGTTTTGGGCCCCATATCTGAGGAAGGATGCGCTGGCACTGGAAAGGGACCTCATTGAAATTTATCGAGAAAGGCTTGGACTAGAGTGATATGAGAGGATATCCCAGGGTCAATTCAGTGGGACGTTCCTTTAGGACATATGATGAGCGTTAGTGATGGCCCATGGGCCTCTTAATTGTGGAGTTGCCTCGCTGGAGTTTAGAAGGATGTCAGGGCTATGAAAACCATCATTGAAAAGATAGATTATGTTTGAATAGTGAAAGGCTTAATGGATAGAGTGAAGTGTTCAACTGAGATGATAGCAACACTTCTTCCAACTAACCTCAGATCCGTAGAAGGACCAGAGGTCATAGCTTTCACTGAAAAATAAAGGACGTTCCTTTAGGAAGGAGATGAGGAGGAATTTCTTTAGTCAGAGGGTGGTGAATCTGTGGAATTCATTGCCACAGATAGTTTCTTGATTAGTAGGGCTGTCAGGAGCTATGAGGAGAAGGCCATAGAATGGGGTTAAGAGGGGAAGATAGATCAGCCATGTTTGAATGGTGGAGTAGACTTGATGGGCCGAAGGACCTAATGCTGTTCCTATCACCTATAAACTTAAGTTTGTTCAACTGAGACAGGATAGCAACACTTCTTCATATAACTAACCTCAGTATCCGTGAAGAAGGAGCAACAATTTGCTACAGATTAACCAATGATTCTGACTGAAAAATATAGACGGGGGGGGGGGGGGGGGGGGGGGAGATCCATAAATTTGATTGCAGGGCACTCTTTATTTTGGCGCCATATGACTAACGGTATGAAAGGCACAACAGCGCCAGAGACTTGGGTTCGATCCCGACCTTGTGTGCTGTTTTTGTGCAGTTTGTACCTTCTCTCTGTGACTGCGTGGGTTTCCTCCTGGTGCTCCGGCTTCCTCCCATATCCCAAAGATGGATTTGTGCGGGTTTGTAGGTTAATTGGCCTCTGTAATTTGCCCCTTGTGTGTAGGGAGTGGATGAGGAAGTGGGATAACATAGAACTAGTGTGATTGATGACCGGTGCAGACTCGTTGGAATTTATAGTAGATATAATTCTCGAAAAGGGCCTATTCCTGAGTCTGTTTGTCCTGTTTGATGCATGCTGTATCTCAAAAAACGCAGGATGGGAGCTGTCTTTGATGATCTTCTTTGCCTTAACTAAAGGCACCCTCTTGAGCCCTCTCCCTGTCTGCCATGGTGCAGCTGCCATACCATGCTGTAATGCAGTATGTCAGTAGTGACCATTTCTGCATTGTTTTCCATCACTCTAGAAAGTAAAATGGGCATTTGCTCTCATGAGCTACGCCTGCATCTGATGTGCATCAACTAACATCGTTTGGCGCAGCTCTCCACCAGGGGGCGCCGTCAGCGATGGCAGCTTCGCCAACGGCCTGTCTGTCTTTTTGTCTTTTTTTAAATTTTTAGTTTGTTTCTAAAAGTAAGTGTTAATGTGTCTCTCGGTTTGTTTTATGTGGGGGAGAGGATTGTTTTTCTGAGGGTTGTCAACTTCATTTTCTCAATCTCTTCCCTTGCCACAGATGCGTCATTTTTTTTTTGTTGTGGGCCCTACAGTCGTGGTTGTATCTCACGGTGGGGACCGGTCTCTCAACCTGCGGGAGGAGAGGTGGGGGCCCACAGTCTGGGGCCGGTTGGTGAGGAAATCATTTATCCAGGCAGCTGGCGGCCAGTTTACCTATGAGAATGCCGGAATGAGACTGAACTAAAATCCACAAAGAGAGCTCCATCGTACTCTGGGGCCAGCACAGAGTGGAGAGCTTACCATCGGGAACCTGCGATCCTGGGGCCTGGGGTATCGACGCTCCAACCTGCGTGATTACCGGAGTGAGGGCCACAGGACGGTAGTGGATTGTCAATACTATCGAGGAACTCGCAGTGAGCTGTCCCGCTATTATTCTCGCCTAATGCAAATTTCGTTCAGTTCCTCTGTCCGGTAGCCTCCCCAGGATCCTCGTGTCCCTCTTGTACAGGAGCTGAGAGATTGCAGGTGTAGCAGGTGAGTAATGCTCTGGGTTTCAGAGCTGGGAAGCAATTTTTTTGAAAAGGCGCACTTTGGGTTCTGACATTGGCACAGCCTCTGTATGAAAAATGTGCTATAAAATAAAGTGTATTATTGCTGGACAAGTGGGACTCTATGCTCCTCTATAGATTATTATTATTATAGAACTCTTTGACCAGAGAAAATAGAGGAGACAAAAAGAGAGAGGGTGGAGAGATAGAGGTGTGTGAGGGAGAGAGACGGAGAGAGAAGGGATAGAGATAGAGAGGTCAGGAAGAGAGAGAGTAGAGATATAGAGGTGTATGTGAGACAGAGAGAGAAAACCAACTATTTCTAACCAAATCAGTGTTTTATGTATGTGATTTCCATAAACTTCTGACTGCACATAAACACGGTGAAAGGCTCTCTTTGGTCTGCGCGAGCTTTGTTGACATCCCAGCGGAGCAGGGTGTCCCTCGGGGAATGTTGCCGACTGGCCCGCTGCAGACTGCAGGAGTACGTGCTGAGGGACTTACTGAAGCTCAGTGCAGCCAACGCCATGGCTCGGTGGAGGGGGGAACCACAGTCTAAGGTGCTTCCGCTGCTGGACATGGGGGGGGGGGGGGGGGGGGGGGTGTGGTGGAGACGCCCCTCAAAATATGGGAAGGGATTCCACTCCACGCCAGTGGGCCATGTGAGTGGCAAAGGTAGGGGTTAAATTTATGCAATGTGTGTAAACAGTATTGAATGTTTGTATAGCCTCCGAAAATGTCGCATTAATTTTTTGCACGGTTCATGTATTGTATATATTTATTACTGGAATAAAGTCTGTTTTGAATTTTTTTTTTTTAAAAGCGAAGGAGGATTAAATATAATTAAGGTTTCAAGATTTCAAAGTCGGTTTATTGTCACACGCACCAATTAACGTACAGTGAAATTTGAGTTGCCATACAGTGCATACTAAGTGTGTAACAACACATCAAATAAAAGTTAACATAAACATCCACTCGTGCTTGTTGAACACACACATATTAATTCAACACATGGAGGCATTTGTGAAATATTTTCTGTTGCTTTTCCGTGTTTAATCCCTGAACAGTGAAGGGGATGGGATTTTATTGATGTCCAATGAATGACTCATGCGGTTGCCATGGCAACCTGCTTACCACATCTCACAGTTTTTATAAAAGAGAGAACAGACTGTTCCTGAGGCAAGTCTGTAAGGAAATCACGCAAATCATTTCAAAATAATAGTGGTAGATAAAACAACAAGCTGATTGCACTGACTGGAAAAAGCATTTAAAGGGGATTTAAAAAAAAAAAAAATCTCACAAAAGCCCACAGCGGCATTTTTTCCTCTCTATTTTTTTCTTAACTTTTTCTGTCTCTGTGTTTTTCAATGTAACTATTTAGTGATGACGTGTATTTGGGGATGTTCATGTCGACATGATGAGTGGCAGTCCAGGGAACTCTTAAAAACAAGGTGGGGACAGAAGAAACTGCAGATGCTGGAATCTTGAGCAGAATACAAAAGGCTGGAGTAACTCAGCGGGTCAGGCAGCATCTCTGGAGGGAAAAGGCACAGAGTGCTGGAGTAACTCAGCGGGTCAGGCAGGGAGGGAAAAGACACAGAGTGCTGGAGTAACTCAGCGGGTCAGGCAGCATCTCTGGAGGGAAAAGACACAGAGTGCTGGAGTAACTCAGCGGGTCAGGCAGCATCTCTGGAGGGAAAAGACACAGAGTGCTGGAGTAACTCTCAGGCAGCATCTCTGGAGGGAAAGGACACAGAGTGCTGGAGTAACTCAGCGGGTCAGGCAGCATCCCTTAAGAACATGGATAGGTGATGTTTCAGACCAGACTGAAGAAGGATCACCTGTCTATGTTCTCAAGGGTTGCTGCCTGACCCACTGAGTATGATCTGGTATTATCTGTCTTTCCTTGTTAAACCAGCACCTGCCGTTCCCTGCTTCTACATCTGTGGAGGGAATGGACAGACGACATTTTGAGTCGAGACCTTTGTTCAGACTGATGGAGTAGGAGGGAAGAGGAGGCAAGGTCTGCCAAGAGGTGGGTGGGTCAGGGTGAAGTCAAAGGCCAGAGGTGGACAAAGAGGCAAAAGTGTGTCAGATAAAGTAAGTAGAGGAGAAGTGAAATCTAAAGCCAGAGAGAGGGATGTGGATGGAAGTGGAGAAAAGGGAAACATGAGATTCGGGATAGGAGCGTATGTATGCTGCTGAAAGATGACGGGAGAAGTAAGTCCCTCATCTCCATCGAGGGGCCCCAGCAGCCTTCCCAGATGAGGCAGTGGTTCGCAGGCACTTCTTCCAACCTCGTGTATTGCATTTGGTGCCCCGTTGTGGCTGAACACTTGCACTCTGTCTCGATGCGACCGAGAATAAAGAGGGTCCCGGCATGGGTGGGCTGCCGAGAATAAAGAGCGACCATTGGGGACTTTAATGAACGATTTGTAACATGGTCATAGAGGGAGTGCAGAGACGGTTCACCAGACTGATTCCTGGGATGTCAGGACTGTCTTATGAAGAAAGACTGGATAGACTTGGTTTATACTCTCTAGAATTTAGAAGATTGAGAGGGGATCTTATAGAAACTTACAAAATTCTTAAGGGGTTGGACAGGCTAGATGCAGGAAGATTGTTCCCGATGTTGGGGAAGTCCAGGACAAGGGGTCACAGCTTAAGGATAAGGGGAAATCCTTTAAAACGAGATGAGAAGAACTTTTTTCACACAGAGAGTGGTGAATATCTGGAGCTCTCTGCCACAGAGGGTAGTTGAGGCCAGTTCATTGGCTATATTTAAGAGGGAGTTAGATGTGGCCCTTGTGGCTAAGGGGATCAGGGGGTATGGAGAGAAGGCAGGTACGGGATACTGAGTTGGATGATCAGCCATGACCATATTGAATGGTGGTGCAGGCTCGACGGGCCGAATGGCCTACTCCTGCACCTAATTTCTATGTTTCTATGGTCGGCGCCCCTTATGTGGCGACTCTTTGCATACCGTGTGTAGGGTGTGCAAAACAAAGAACGTCCCTGTTACATGTCACATGTGATAATAAAGTATCAATCAACCCAGGCTTGCTTGGATGTGGTAGGATGCTTCCAACAGTGGGAGAGTTTAGGACGAGAGGTCCTAGCCTCAGAATTAAAGGACGTTCTTTTAGGAAGATGAGGAGAAATTTCTTTCGTCAGAGGGTGGCGAATCTGTGGAATTCTTTGCCACAGAAGGCTGTGGAGGCCAAGCCAGTTGATAATTTTTAAGGCAGAGATAGATAGATTCCTGATTAGTACAGGTGTCAGAGGTTGAAAGCAGGAGAATGGGGTTAAGAGAGAGAGATCAGAGGGAATAGACTCGATGGGCCGAAAGGCCTCATTCTACTCCTAGTCCTTATGAAATCACACGCAGGTCACGGGGAGAACGAACAAACTCCGTACAGACAGCACCCGTAGTCAGGATCATAGAAACATAGAAAATAGGTGCAGGAGTAGGCCATTCGGCCCTTCGAGCCTGCACCTCCATTCAATATGATCATGGCTGATCATCCAACTCTGTATCCTGTACCTGCCTTCTCTCCATACCCCCTGATCCCTTTAGCCACAAGGGCCACATCTAACTCCTTCTTAAAAATAGCCAATGAACTGGCCTCAACTACCTTCTCTGGCAGAGAGTTCCAGAGATTCACCACTCTCTGTGTGAAAAATGTTTTTCTCATCTCGGTCCGAAAGGATTTCCCCTTTATCCTTAAACTGTGACCCCTTGTCCTGGACTTCCCCAACATCGGGAACAATCTTCCTGCATCTAGCCTGTCCAACCCTTTTCGAACCCGGGTCTCTGGCGCTGTAAGTCAGCAACTCTACCGCTGCACCACCGTGCCACCCACAGTGTTGTACCAAGCCTATTCAGGTCCGCCTCTAATTTTTATTTTTAAATTCATCTCCTAAAATCCAGTACCATACTCTTGAAAACAGAAATCAGAAAGCCGAAAATTGCAGATACAGAAATCTGAAATAAAAAACAAAATTGTGGAGATATCCAGAAGGTCAGGCAGCATCTGAGAAGAATGAAATATTTAACGTTTCAGGTTGCAAACCTTTAATCAGAATTATAATGTTCCAGCCAAGACAATGTGCTCGTAAACCTCCTCTGCAAACTTCCTACTGTCTCATTTCCTTCCTGTGGTTTGATAACCAGACCAGCACAGAATTTGCCCCAGAAATGAAAAAAAAAACCCTGCTCAACCTTACCCTTTCATGAGTGTTTGGTGTGACAGATTGCCTTGCCAACCACAGCATGACAAACATATTGTAGAGGGCATTCAGTTCAACCTCGAACGCAATGAACTCTGAAGACACTAAACCTTTACATGATGAGCCAGCCAATGATAACAGCTTAACCACAAATCTTCAGAAAGTCCATCGCAACCTCAAAATGTTTCATGAAAATACCGCAGCTGTTGGAAACCATGAAGAGAAGCAGAAACGCTGGAACCATTCTCAGCAGGTCAGGCATCATCTTTCGGTTTAGTTTGAAAGCTTGTGATTGTACGCAATTCAATCAAATCAGGGCATACTATGTATGAATACAATCAAGGCAAACACCCGTGCAACAGGTAGAGCGACGAGAAAAATGTAGAATATAGTTTTGCAGGATTTTTGTGTAACAGTCCCAGAGAAAAAGTCCAATGTCTGCAATGAGGTAGGTTGGAAGATCGAGACTGTACACTAGCTTATTGAAGGGCTGTTCAGAAGTCTGATAACAGAAGGGAAGAAGCTGTTCCCAGGTCCGATGGTACACGCTTTCAAGCTTTTATACCTTCTGTCCGATGGGATTGGGGAGAAGAAGGAATGACCGGGGTGGAAAATGTTCCCGGTCACATACTGGCTGCTTTCGAGGTTACGGGGAGCACGTACAAACTCCGTACAGGCAGCACCTGTAGTCGGGATTGAACCTGGGTCTCCGGCGATGCAAGTGCTGTAAGGCAACAACTCTACTGCTGCACCACCGTACCGCCCCTTGTTTAATCCCTGGAATTCTCACCCTGAATATTTGCAGGGGTTGGATCACTGGAGATATCTAATGATAGTGGGGATGAATCTATGAAATGTCATGGAGTCGATGGCTGTGGAGACTGCACGGGAGAAGAGATGAGACCCAGGGCTTCATCAGCCATCATCGTGTTGAATGACAGGACAGGCATGAGGGGCCGAGTGGCCCTTTCCTGTTCCTATCTTGCTTTTGGTGTTCTTAAACAGAATGGAAACAGGTCCTTTGGCCCAACTTGCCTATGCTGACCAACATGCCCCATCTACACTGGTCCCATGAGCCTGTGGCTGAACGTAAATCTCGACTTGGAAATAACCCAGCAACTCCAAAGATGTACAAGTTTGTAGGTGAACTGTTTTTTGTAAAAATGACACTTGTTTGTAGGGCAGTGCTAGTATATGCGGGTGAATCACTGGTCGACGCAGACTCGGTGGACGGAAGGACCTGTTTCCGCGCTGTATCACTCTAGTCTATTCGTATTGTTGTCGGTGAATGCTGTGAAGAATCAATAACATTATCATTTTCTTTGGCTATCATAGCTGATGATACACAATGATCAATACATATCAATAATGCATTAAATATTGAAATCAGTTCTGCTGCTAGGGCGTTAGGCATCTGCTCTGGGAAAACTGCACTGTCAGATCTGTGTGAAGACGAGATTAAATTATGAATTATTCTGACAGCAATCTTTCTCATCACACTTGTATAAACACGTAGCTTCTAGTTACTGATCAATGGTTTGACATTTCCTGCAGATTCTGCAGATGTTACCAGACGCCCTTGCTGGTTTCCCAGTGGTTCTTTAGGAAGGGAAAACACATCAAGATGTAAAACAGGACCAACCACTGTAGGAGTGAAATACAATGCTCCAAAACGCTTGGAGCTGTTCAGTCCTTGAGTTTATATAAAGGCTGTAAAGACTAAGCAGTCTGATGGCATCTTTATTACAAACTGAGATGAGAGCATAGTCATAGAGATATACAGCGTGGAAACAGGCCCTTTGGCCCAACTTGCCCTTGCCGACCAACATGCCCCATCTACACTTGTCCCACTTGCCTGCATTTGACCCATAACCCTCTAAACCTGTCCTATCCATGTACCTGTCCAATGTCCCCTGACTCTCAATCTGAAGAAGGGTCTCGTCCAAAAATGTCACCTGTTCCTTTTCTCCAGAGATGTTGCCGGTCCCGCTGAGTTACTCCAGCTTTTTGTGTCTATCTTTTCGGGTTAAACCGGCATCTGCAGTTCCTTCCTACACATAATGATTTTTTAATGTTGTGATAGTACCTGCCTCAGCTATGTCCTCCGGCAACTCATACACCCGCGACCCTTTGTGTAAAAATGTTGCCTCGTAGGTTCCTATTAAATCTTTCTCCCACCATCTTATCCCCTCGAGGAACTATTGACCTACAAACCTGGTTCATTGGCTTTGTTAAAATTGTGCCTTTAATTCGGACATAGCATGAAAATGGGCCCTTCGTCCCTCAGGGTCCGCTCCGACCAACAATCAGCCTGTACTCTAGCACGATCCAACACACCTGGGACAATTTATAGTGTTAGTGTACAGGTTGGTCACTGGTCGGCGCGGGTTCGGTTTGCCCGACGGACCTGTTTCTGCATTGTATCTCTAAAATTTCATTTGTTTTAGGTTTAGAGTGGAAACAGATCCTTCGGCCTACTGGGTCCACACCGACCAACCATCCCCGCACACTAACACTATCCTGCACACACTAGGGACAATTCACACTTATACCAAGCCAATTAACCGACAAGCCTGTACGTCTTTGGAGTGTGGGAGGAAACCCGATGACCTCGGAGAAAACCCACGCGGTCACGGGGAGAACGTACAAACTCCATACAGACAGCACCCCTAGTCGGGATCGAACCCGGGTCTCAGGAGCTTCAAGCGCTGTAAGCCAGCAACTTTACCACTGCACCACCGTGCTGCCCAAAGTCTGAAGTCTAAAGATGAACACAGATTAAGAAGCAGCACCTTTATCAAATGAATGATGACTGCGCTCGAAGTGCAGACATAAAATTATATCCAGTTGCAATTTCTGAAGTGCAGTTATGTAGGAAAGATCTTTATAAGCTGGTTGCGAAATGAAGTTGGGTGTTGGCAGTGAAGGATGGAAGGAAATGGTCCTGGGTGGAATCATCAGTGGTTAGGACCAAGGAAGTGGAAGGGCTACTTTGTAGGAAGCCAGGTAGAACGGTCCTTGGCTCTGATGGGTTACGCTGGCTTGAGAATGATGACCAAAGTCCTCTGGTCATGTTGGTTGGAGTTGATGCCACATTTGGTCTGTGTATGGCCTGCAGCAATGAGGAGGTCGATAGTGATGAGTGTAGATTTCAGGGGAATGGACTGGAAATTAAATTTAATACATTTTGTGGGTGCATGCACTTACATGTCCTTAAGTTCAAAGAATATAGGAGTAGAATAAGGCCATTCAGCCCATCAAGGCTACTCCGCCATTCAATCATGACTGATCTATCTTTCCCTCTCAACTCCTTGCTGCCTTAAAGGTTCGATCCTGACTATGGGTGCTGTCAATACGGAGTTTATAAATTCTCCCTTTGACCTGCATAGGTTTTCTCAGAGATCTTCGGTTTCCTCCCACACCCCAGAGACGTACAGGGTTGTAGGTTGATTGGCTTGGTATAGATGTATAAATGAAAATAATTCTCTCTAGTGTTAGTATGCGGGGATCAGTGGTCGATGCGGACTCAGTGGGCCAAAGGGCGTGTTTCTGCACTGTATCTCTAAGCTAAACTAAACTAAAACAACGTGCAGGCGCACATCCATGACCTCAACGGCAAATGTTAACAGCACCGATGACCACAGACTTGTCTTTCTGAAGCATTTTAAATGGGCGGCACAGCGGTAGAGTTGCTGACTTACAGCACCATAGAGTGATACAGTGTGGAAAACAGGCCCTTCGGCCCAACTCACCCACACCGGGACCTGGGTTCGCTCCTGACTAGGGGTGCACTCTCTACGGAGTTTTACGTTCTTCCTGTGACCGCGTGGGTTTTCTCCGGGTGCACTGGTTTCTTGCCACATTCCAAAGACGTACAGGTTTGTAGGTTACACAAAAATGCTGGAGAAACTTAGCGGGTGCAGCAGCATCTATGGAGCGAAGGAAATAGGCAACGTTTCGGGCCGAAACCCTTCTTGCCTATTTCCTTCGCTCCATAGATGCTGCTGCACCCGCTGAGTTTCTCCAGCATTTTTGTGTACCTTAGATTTTCCAGCATCTGCAGTTCCTTCTTAAACAGGTTTGTAGGTTAATTGGCTTCGGTAAAATCCATAAATTGTCCCTAGTCTGTAGGATAGTGCTAGTACATTGACCCGTGCAGACTTGGTGATTCCAATGACATGTTTCCACGCTGTATCTCTAAAGTCTAAAAGGAAAGAGTAGAGTGACCAAAGAGAGAAGTGAAGGTTGTTTAGTAAGGAATTTAATAATTGATGGTTTACCGCAGCAAGAGCCACTTCCTGCAGAGGTGATGCTCTTGGAAATTGCAAACATCATAAAACGCTATGTGGAGAACATACTACTCTTTGCACAGACAAAGTTGGAGTAACTCAGCAGGTCAGGCAGCATCTCTGGAGAACATGGAAAGGTGATGTTTCAGATTGTAACCCTTCTTCGGACTTGTAAACCAGCATCTGCAGTTCCTTGTGTCTTTAATCTTTGTGGAGGTTCACCTGGAGGCTGAACTAGGAGTAGTCTATCATCTAGCGGAAACTAGTCATCCTGATCTTACTTGCTTTCTGTGGCGGCATTTTCCCACATGAAGGCAGTAACGTACGTATAATACTGAATATGTGCTGTTGATAGTCCTTGTCTTCTAACCTGGCAAGGTTCATGTTGTCTGAGTTTATCTTGCATCAATGCTTTGATCTTTCGCAGATGATGTTTTGGTAGATTCCTCCTAAGGTTATGTCTGCGGATACGTACACTCAGCAAATTTGAAGGAAATAAAACATCATCCCCAATCGATAAAGCACGGGCTCCTACTGTTTTTCATACGTTAAGAAGTTACAATGAGTGATGCTGATTTAGTCTACCGGTTTTTAGGCACTGTTCAGGAGTTAAATATCTGAGTTCAGGAAGCTTCAGTGTGCAGAAGGACCAGCATCAAGGAGATGGAGCCCAAAGCCACAACCCGCGGAAAATTAGATAAAAACCATCTGAAAAATCTCAGCCAACGAGGCTGATACTTGATGCCTCGTCACCATTGTCTCTTGCCCCATGGCTGGAGTGCATGGCCCCGAGCCTAGAATCACCAATGCATTTAGCAGAGGCTAAGTTCATGCCTTTTGAGATCAGCTTCAACTCTGCATGCTCACAGCAAATATAGTCTTCCCATTGAAATACACAAAGTGGCTGGAGTAACTCAACGGGTCAGGTAGCATCTCTGGAAAATAGATACACGAAATGCTGGAGTAACTCAGCGTGTCTCGAGAATAGGAATAGGGGGCTGTTTCGGGATGGGACCCATCTTCAGGCTAATTATGGTAGGTGCTTTCCAAAATATGCTGCCTGGCCTGCCGAGTTACTCCAGCACTCTGTGTCTTTTCTTGCAAAGCATTATCTGCAGTTCCTTGTATCTACATAGTCTTCCAATTGTTAATTTCCGTTGCTCCAGTGTGCCACCCAAACATTCTGGTGTTGTCAAACTGTTTTGTCTTCTGCCCGATGGGAGAGGGGGGAAGAGGTAGAGACTGGGGAGTACGGGGTCCATGATTACGTTGGCTGCTTTGCCAAGGCAGCGTGAGATTTTGATGGAGTCGATGGTCGGGAGAAGGGAGTCTGGTCTGTGTGGTGGACTGGGCTACATCCACGACATCACGGCCAAGTAGATTAGTGTGCTGGTTTTTATAACAACCTGGTGGTTCCATGACACAAGTTTCATTTTAAAAATAATCTTTGTTTGTTTAGTTACTTGAATTGAATTTAAAAAACCCCTTGGCTTTTCAATACATAGCTGAGTCAGTGATCCAGAACTCTGTCGATGACGATAATTTGACCATGACACTAATGTGCGGTGGAACCCGCAGCCACACAGTAGCTCCATTTCTGTCCAGTTATTCTGCAAATTACTTTGTAATCTTGACAATTAAATCAACCGAGCGCAATTGTACGATGCGGTCTTTCCCAGAGCCACGTGAAGCAACTGGACAAAACCAATGGCAATTGCACTTGGCCGTGGATGCAGAACTCTCTCAGGCTGCAGAACTATGGTATGGAAAAGATACAGACATTTCTGCTGTTTTGCGGCAAACCTTTTTACTAATGTAATAAATGAGACTTACTAAATACAATGCAGTTGGTGACAGTCAAAGAAAAACATTTACTTACAAATCACAGAGGCAAACGGCCAACGGTTTCTGGGAACTGAAAATAAGCTCTTTTCTCTGCTTGCTGACCCACATCGTTAGTAATCCTCTCACGTTTTCATTAACTCTGGAGTATACAAGGCCATCTCTAGAAGGAAAAGAAAATTGAATCTTTTCCACAATAATATGCTTTTCACATGTACATCGACGTGATTCTATTCATTATTCAAGGACAAGACAATAACAAACACAGTCATAATTAACCAAAAGAGAGTGTGTTTTTTTTTTTAAGGCATCATATTACTTCCACAATAAAGCACGTGGCCTTGGGATTGAGCTGCACCTACAATACAATACAATACAATACAATACAGTACCATTTATTTGTCATTTGAACCTCACATGAAATTTGGTTTCTGCAGTCATACAACAAAAGGACCAAGACACACACCTACACAATGTACACAAACATCCATCACAGTGAATCTCCTCCTCACTGTGATGGAAGGCAAAGTCTTGTCTCTCCCTTGCTCAACCGGTGTCAAAGTCAAAGCCCCCGGCGGGCGCTAGCAAGTCTGCGGCCATTTAAAGCCGCGCCGGACATTGTAAGGCCCTGCTCCGGGTCACTCTCAACCTCGCAATTCGAGCGGGAGAAGTCGCCGTTGCCGGTGTCCCGCAAAGCGGTCTCCCACCGGGGACCCGCGAGCTCCCAGTGTCACCATCCACCGGAGTCGGGTCGCATGTCACATGTACCGAGGTACAGTAAAAAGCTTCTGTTGTGTGTTAACCAGTCAGCGGAAAGACAATACATGATTACAATCATCTATCACAGTGTACAGATACATGATAGAGGGAATAACATGAATAACGCTTAGTGCAGGATATAGTCCAGTAAAGTCCAGTAAAGTCCAATCAAAGATAGTCCAAGGGTCTCCGATGAGGTAGGTAGTAGCTCAGGTCTGTTCTCTAGTTATTGATAGGATGGTTCGGTCCTACCATTTTCCAACAATCATTTCAATAGAGTCTGAAACATAGAAACATAGAAAATAGGTGCAGGAGTAGGCCATTCGGCCCTTCGAGCCTGCACCGCCATTCAATATGATCACGGCTGATCTCCATACCCCCTGATCCCTTTAGCCACAAGGGCCACATCTAACTCCCTCTTAAATATAGCCAATGAACTGGCCTCAACTACCTTCTGTGGCAGAGAATTCCAGAGATTCACCACTCTCTGTGTGAAAAATGTTTTTCTCATCTCAGTCCTAAAAGATTTCCCCCTTATCCTTAAACTGTGACCTCTTGTTCTGGTCTTCCCCAATACCGGGAACAATCTTCCTGCATCTAACCTGTCCAACCCCTTAAGAATTTTGTAAGTTTCTATAAGATCCCCCCATGAAGATGGGTTCCAAGCCAAAATGATGACCGTCTATTCCCTCTACAGATGCTGCCTGACCCACTGAGTTCCTCCAGAACTTAAGAAGTGTTCATTAGTGATAGGAGTAGAATGAGGCCATTCAGCCCATTGAGTACTCCACCAATCAATCATGGCTGATCTATCTCTCCCTCCTACCCCCCCCCCCCCCCCCCCCCCCCCCCCCCCCCCCATTCCCCTGCCTTCGCCCCATAACCTCTGACACCTGTACTAATCAAGAATCTATCTATCTCTGCCTTAAAAATATCCATTGACCTGGCCGCCATAGCCTTCTGTGGCAAAGAATTCCACAGAATTCACACAATTCCTCACACTTCAGTTAGGGAATAAAGGTTATTTCCATGAGTGTAGTAATTAAAAAAAAAAGCACCATGTGTCTCATTTCCGAAGCCAAGTTTGAAGACAAACAGGCATCATCTGGGGGATCGTGATGCCAAGCAGCATTTTGCAGTAATTGATGCCTTGTATTATATTCACTCTGAACAACTTGGCTTTATAATGCAAAGAATGCCAAGCCTCTCTGAAGGAATTTCATCAAATAACATTTGACACTGAGCCAGATAAGGAGAAGGTTGGATAAAAAAAAGGATACAAAGTGCTGGAGTAACTCAGCAGGTCAGACAGCATCTCTGGAAAGGTGACGTTTCGGGTCAGGGTCCTTCTTCAGATGGCTCCAGCCGACCTTGCCCTAGGGATACAATAAAACCAAGAGTCTGGTCAATATGTAAGTGTCTTAAAGGAGCAAAGTCCGGTTGCCTCCCACATCCCAAAAACATGTACATGGATAGGAAAAGTATAGGCAGGTGGGACTAGCGTAGATGGAGCATCTTGGTCGGCATGGGCTAGTTGGCCCGAAGGGCCTGTTTCCATTCTCTATGACTCTATGACAAATGGATTTGTGGGTTAATTGGCCTTTAGTTTAGTTTAGTTTAGTGATACAGCGTGGAAACAGGTCCTTTCGGCCCACCGGGTCCGCGCCGACCAGCGATCCCCGCACATTAACACCATCCTATCCTATCCTATAGGGGCAATTTTTACATTTACCTAGCCAATTAACCTACATACCTGTACGTCTTTGGAGTGTGGGAGGAAACCGAAGATCTCGGAGAAAACCCACGTAGGTCACGGAGAGAATGTACAGCACCCGTAGTCAGGATCGAACCAGGGGCATCCGGCGCTGCATTCGCTGTAAGGCAGCAACTCTACCGCTGGGCCACCGTGCCGCCCTCTGTAAATTGTCCCTGCCGTGTAGCAGGCAGCACAGCGATAGAGTTGTTGCCTTATAGCTCCAGAGACCCAGGTTTGATCCTGACTACGAATGCTGTCTGCACGGAGTTTGCACGTTCTCCGGGTGCTCAGGTTACATCCACAATCCAAAGACGTGCGGGTTTGTAGGTTGATTGGATTTGTAAAATTGTCCCTGATGTGGAGGACAGAACTAGTGTATGTATGCGTGATAGTTGGGTTGGCGTGGACTCAGTGGGCTGAAGGTCTGTTTCCATGCTGTTTCTCTAGTTACTAAGGTGATGAGAAAGTGGGACAATGCGGAACAAGCATGGATGGGTGATCGATGGTCAGCGTGATGTCGGTGGGTCAAAGGGTCTGTCTCCACGCTGTGTCTCTAAACTAAACTAAACTAAACTGAACTAAACAAAACTAAAGGTACACAAAAATGCTGGAGAAACTCAGCGGGTGCAGCAGCATCTATGGAGCGAAGGAAATGGGCAACGTTTCGGGCCGAAACCCTTCTTCAGACTGATAGGGGGTGGCAGGGAGAAGGAAGGGAAAAGGAGGAGGAGGAGCCCAAGGGCTGGAGATGGGAGGAGACAGCAAGGGCTAACAAAATTGGGAGAATTCAATGTTCATGCCCGCAGAATGCAGACTCCCCAAGCGGAATATGAGGTGCTGTTCCTCCAATTTCCACTGTTGCTCACTCTGGCAATGGAGGAGACCCAGGACAGAGAGGTCGGATTGAGAATGGGAGGGGGAGTTGAAGTGCTGAGCCACCGGGAGGTCAGGTAGGTTCTTGCGGACCGAGCGGATGTGTTCGGCGAAACAATCGCCCAACCTCCGCTTAGTCTCACCTGATGTAGATCAGCTGACATCTAGAGCAGCGGATGCAGTAGATGAGGTTAGAGGAGATACAGGTGAACCTCTGTCGCACCTGGAACGACTGCTTGGGTCCTTGAATGGAGTCGAGGGGGGAGGTAAAGGGACTGGTGTTGCATTTCTTGCGGTTGCAACGGAAAGTGCCCGGGGTGGGGGTGGTACGGGAGGGAAGGGAAGAATTGACAAAGGAGTTGCGGAGGGAGCGGTCTTTACAAACAAAACTAAAACTAAACATGGAGGAATGGACAGGAATATGGAGGGATAATCCAGAGTTTATAGCCTTGGATTAAATTACCATTGGTACTTAATTATTTTGGGATTATCACTCAGGCATCACAGTTATTTGCTCTGTAATTAATCTTCAACCTAACCTTTGTTTAGTTGCTTGACTCGCTCCGTACCAAGAGGAGACGGCCAATCAGTTCCTCACCACCACTTGCAAAAAGATAGGCGGACTGGGCTCAGAACAAAAAATTCTAAATTTTGGAGCTGAACGCAACCTAAATGTATTGAACTGTTTATACTGGGGCTGTTTGCTTTCATTTTAAAAGCTCTTCAATGCTTATTCACAGGGACTTGTCCCTGAGAAACTCTGGTAACTGAAAGCAGATGAGAGGAGATGGATCCAAGTGTTACACGGATACAAGGAACTGCAAAAGCTGGTTTACAACAAAAAAAAGACACAATGTGCTGGAGTAACTCAGCGGGTCAGGCAACAATTCTGGAGAACATGGCTAGGCAATGTTTTGGATCGGGACATTTCTTCAGACTGATTGTAGAAAGGGGAAGGAATCTGGAAGAAAGGTGGGATCGGGACAGCACCCGGCAAGTGATAGGTGGATCAGTGATTTAAAACAAAAAGATACAACATGGAAAAGGCCCTTTTGGCTCACGGTCCACGCACACCACACTAGTCCTATGTTATCCCACTTTCTCATCCACTCCCTACAGACTCGGGGTAATTTTCAGAGGCCAATTAGCCCACAAAACCGCACGTCTTTAGGGTGTGGGAGGAAACCGGAGCACCTGGAGGGAGACCCGTGCGGTCACAGGAAGAACGTGCAAACTCCACCTAGACAACATCGTGAGGCAGCAACAATACCTCTGCACCACTGTGTCGCTCTTGCCTGATCAAGTAATTGCTAAACTTGTTCCCAACTCCTTTCTGAGTATCAAGGACCATCACCCACTTACCACTTTGCCTAGCATCCATACTGCATCCATAGACAACATTGTGATCTATCATTGCAAACTGTTGTCATAATTGAAGCATGTTTCTGATGCATTTGTCCACGTGTATATATGAGTGTTCGCCCGTATCAGAGTTGCAGCATATCTAGAGTTAATCTGCTAAGTCAATTCATTCATCTTTACAAAGTGAAAACATATCTGAGTTCCACTCAGCCATTGTCAACATGATTAGTGCCCATATATTACCTGCACTAAAACAACCTCAACCAGGCTTATGTGAGCATATGTGAGCACAAGGGGTTTAAGGATAAGGATAAGGGGAAAATCTTTTAGGACAGAGATGAGAAAAACATTTTTCACACAGAGAGTGGCGAGTCTCCGGAATTCTCTGCTACAGAAGGTAGCTGAGGCCAGTTCATTGGCTATATTTGAGAGGGAGTTAGATGTGGCCCTTGTGGCTAAAGGGATCAGGGGGTATGGAGAGAAGGCAGGTACAGGATACTGAGTTGGATGATCAGCCATGATCATATTGAATGGCGGTGCAGGCTCGAAGGGCCGAATGGCCTACTCCTGCACCTATTTTCTATGCAACCATCAGAACAAGTGTGAATGGGTAGTCGATGATTGGACTTGGTGGGCTTAAGGGCCTGTTTCTATGCTGTATCTTTCAATCAATCCATCAAAACAAGATGGACGTGCCAGTACCTGCTCCTGGTCCTTGTAAATAAAGATAAAAGAAAAATCTCCTTAATGTCTTGTTTTTTTTTTTCACAACTCACATGAAGCCACTGGGAATACATGCTGGCTACTGCAGTTGGATTCATCTCAATATTCTCGATTGCTTTCATATTTTACTCAGCTATTCTTTCAGAAAGTTTTGGGCAGGTGTTGCTCTGTTCAAGAATAAGAGCCGAGGAAGTAATATCTATTTTCTAAAATTGACCTTGCTCAGTATCCTGAAGACCTTAAACTCACTTTGTTGCAACTTAAGATACTTGATCCAAATCAACACAAGGGATAACAGGGAAAGATATAAGCAGCAGGACAGTGGAAGCGTGGAGTCCACTATTTTGAAAGCCTGGAGATGCCAGGACAATAGAAAGGCAGGTGAATAGATATTTGCTTGAGCTCCTTTCTCTCTATTCTCTCTACAGCCAGGCTCTGGTCCAATGCCATTTTCAAATTCATTGACAATACCACAGTTATTAGACAAATTTTTGGTAACAATGAATCAGTACAGGAGGGAGACACAAAAAGCTGGAGTAACTCAGTGGGACAGGCAATATCTCTGGAGAGAAGGAATGGGTGACGTTTCGGGTCGAGACCCTTCTTCAGACTGTGGTCCAGTTCAGTACAGGAGGGAGATCAAGGACCTGAGTATCAAGGACCATTATTGTGTTTATAATTTGTTTGGTTGTTTTGTTGTTTGTCTTTTGCACAAAAGTCCGCGAGCATTGCCACTTTCATTTCACTGCACATCGCGTATGTGTATGTGACAAATAAACTTGACTTGACTTGACTTGACTTGACTTGAGATCGATAATTTCATTTAAAATCAAGAGTCAAGAGTCAAGAGAGTTTTATTGTCATGTGTCCCAGATAGGACAATGAAATTCTTGCTCGCTGCAGCGCAACAGATGGTGCCAATACTACAGTCTTGCGCTCAAGATTAGCAAGACCACCAGCTGCTTGTTGACTTCAGGAGGGGAAAGACGAGGATCCACTTACCTGTCTCATTCGTTGGGACAGTGGTGGAGAGAGTCAACGGCTTCAATTCCTGGGTGTGTACATCGGCCTGGCACAGTGATGCAATCACATAGATGCCTCTACTTCCTTAGAAGATTAGGGAGATGTGGAATGTCGCCGAATACTTCTACAGGTTTATGGGTAGGGAGCATACTGGCTGGTTGCATCACAACCTGGTTCGGCAACTTGAACACCCAGGAGCGAAGGAGACTGCAAAGAGTGCTAGACGCTGTTTGGACCATCACACGTATTGACTTCCCCACCATTGAAGGAATCTACAGGAGGCTCTGCCTCAATAAAGCAGTCAGTATCATCAAGGACCCACACCACCCTGGCCATGCTCTCATTTCACTCCTGCCATCGGGAAGGAGTTTCAGGAATCGTAAAACTGTAACCACCAGGTACAACTTCTTGCCTGTAACCACAACGTCTTGCCTTGAACACTGCACACCTCACTCACCTCAGTAGCTAGGATTTTCTATGGACTATGTCTTTTACTGAACCTCAGACTTTGGTTTGGGCACTAGTTAGGTTCCCTAATATTACAGTTGCTAATTTATTGTATTTTTAATTGTTTTATGTTTATCTGTTTTTTTATTGCATTTATGGGCTATAAAAGTAAGTAAGTAAGTTTATTGGCCAAGTATTCACATACAAGGAATTTGCCTTGGTGCTCCACCCGCAAGTGACAACATGACATACAGTGACCGTTACGAATGACTCAGAAAACACTAAACATTAATAATAATAAAACATTAATGATAAAACACCATTGATCAAGCATGTGAACCAACAAAAGCTGCAACAAGGAAGAATTACATTGTTCTGCCATCAGTACATATGATAATTAAACAGATGAAGAGTCTCGACCTGAATGATCAACTAGTCTGAAGAAGGGTCTCGACCTGAATGATCAACTAGAGTCGGAAGAAGGGTCTCGACTAGAAATGTCACCTCGTCCATTTCTCCAGAGATGCTGCCTGAGTAATTCCAAAATGTTCTGTCTATCGTCGGTGTAAACCAGCGTCTGCAGTTCCTTCTTGCACGCTCTTGACTCTCTGTTGATTCATAACTATACCCTTTGATATTCTCCAGCACGTGGAAGCATCTCTACATCTACACCAGTTATGCCCCTCGAGTTGTGATATGTCTCAAAGAGATCACCGCTCATTTTCCAAAATTCCAAAAAGTACTAATCTAATGGGGGGGCACAGCAGTGCAGCAGTAGAACTCCTCAAGACCATGAAGGAGACTCACCAGAGACCACCAGCAAACATGTGGCGACCATGTGGTGATCATCAGGCGAGGGCAGAGTCTCCTGCACTCGCCTAAAAAGTCGCCTAAGAGGGACAGGCCCTTTACAACGCCAGAGACCTGGGTTCAATCCTGCCTACGGGTGCTGAGTTGGCTGTACTTAGTTTGTACGTTCTCCCCGTGAACTGCGTGGCTTTTCTCCGAGATCTTCGGTTGCCTCCCACACTCCAAAGTCGTACAGGTTTGTAAGTTAATTGGCGTGGTATGAATGTATAAATGTAAAATTGGCCCTAGTGTGCTTAGGGTCGTGTTAAATTGCGAGATCGCTGGTCAGTGCGGACTCGGTGGGCCGAGGGGTTTGTTTCCGTGCTGTGTCTCTAAACTAAACAAACGTTTTAATTTTATGATTTGGACAAGTTCCAAATCCCGGGAATTAGCCGAGTGATTCTCTTCTGGATGATCTCCAGCCCAAGTATATCCTTTCTTAATTAAGCAGAGCAAAAGTGTACACATTGCTCCAGGTGTGGCCTTGCCAACATTCTTAATAATCGCAACAATAATTCTTTATTTTTAAACTCCAACCCCCCAAGCGCTAATTAATCATAATTGGATTGAATGACAGAACAGGTTTGAGGACCTCAGTGCTTTACGCCTGTTCTTGCAAGTCTGCTGTTGCTTTTACATTCTCAGTAGCAAAGTGTAGGGTCAGCTAAGTATCTATTTTTAATGTACCTTGTTTGCTGTTTCCTTGTCAATAGATTTCCATGATGCCTTTCAAAATATGTCACTGGCCTTATTCAGACAACACAGCTTCAAAATATTCTGCAGAGCCAGTCCAAAGTTCATTAAACCCCATTCAATCATTGCTGTCTCCAATGCCTCTATAAAAATAAATCCGTCCCCCTGTTTCTGATTTTGGCTGGTTGCCCTGCTTGAGATTCTCCAGCCCATCAGATCTCGCTGATATCTGAATCGTCTTAGATTCCTAACACCGCTCTATAAACTTTGTAAACAACGAGTACTTACTTCATGGAGACACTGCAGATGCAGGTTTACAAAAAAAGACACAAAGTGTTGGAGCAACTCAACTAGTCAGGCAGCATAGACACAAAATGCTGGAGTAACTCAGCTGGTCAGGCAGCATCTCTGGAGAAAAAAGGATGGGTGATGTTTCATGTTGGGATCCTTCTTCAGAAATTTTAGTTTGATCTGTCCTCACCTATCCATGTTCTGCAGAGATGCTGCCTGACCCGTTGAGTTACTCCAGGATTTTGGTACATACTTCATGTTTTGCAAGAACTAGCTGCAGTAAATCTGTCAGGTTGCTGTTCTCTTCCGACCTGAATCATACATCAGGCATGCTCACCATTTCCCCCTAATCTAACTTTTTTTGTTCAGTTTAGAGATAGAGTGAGAAAATAGGCCCTTCGGCCCATCGAATCCCCGCCGGCCAGCGATTAACCCGTAAACTAGTACTATCCTACACAATTTTTACTAAAGCCAATTAACTTACAAACTTGCACGACTTTGGAGTGTGGGATGATACCGGAGCATTCCGGGAAACTCCGTGGTCACGGGGAGAACGTACAAACTCCGTACATGCAGCACCCGTAGTCGGGATCGAACTCGGGTCTCTGGCGCTGTAAGGCTGTGTCACTGTGCCACCCTTTATGCTTGTGACAGGACCATCCCTTCATTCTGGTGATTCACCGAGTGAGTCTCTTTTCCTTTATTAATTTTTTAATTTGGTTTAGCTTAGAGATACAGAGCGGAAACAGGCACATCGACCCACCAAGTCCGCGCCGACCAGCGATTCCCCTCAAACGAACACTATCCTACACACACACACTGGGGGCAATTTGACAATTATACCAAGCCGATCAACCTACAAACCTGTACGTCTTTGGAGTGTGGGGAGGACACGGGAAATCCGGGAGAAAACAGGGAGAACGTACAAACTCCGTACGGACAGCAGCCGTGGTCAGTAGGCAGCACAGTCAGGACCGAAGCCGGGTCTCCGGCGCCGTAAGGCAGTAACTCTACCTTGTGCCACTGTGCTGCCTACTGCACTGCCATGCCACTCTGAAATGGATGTTGACTACCAGTGTAATACAAATAGCAGCATGTTGTAGAATTCAATTAGTCGTTGAATTAAAGATGCACAGAAGTGGTTGATAAGACATAAGAAAGAGAAGCTGGAAAAGTTTTTGACCCCCCTCTTGCCTGCTCTACTGAACATTAAATTCATGGATCAATCTTTTAGATATGTGAGCTCACCTCATATGGCTCAAATCCCTTCACATCCAAGTTCCATTGATCACTCTTGAATATATTGACTAACTGAGCCTCCACTGTTCTCCTTCATCAAGAATGTCAAAGACTACTGTGCCATACTACTGAAGAGGTTATTTTGATCTCATCTCTATCTTGAATTGCTGCTTTATTTATGGCTGTGTCCTACAGGCGTTAGAGTTCCCAGCCGAGCCAAAATCATCTCTGCATCTATCTTGTCAAGCCTTGTGATCATTTAATACATTGCAATGTCATCAATAGACAATAGGTGCAGGCATAGGCCATTCGGCCCTTCGAGCCAGCACTGCCATTCACTGTCATCATGGCTGATCATCCACAATCAGTACCCCGTTCCTGCCTTCTCCCCAAAACCCTTGACTCCGCTATCTTTGAGAGCTCTATCTAACTCTCTCTTGAAAGCATCCAGAGAATTCACCTCCACTGCCTTCTGAGGCAGAGAATTCCACAGATTCACAATTGTAATTTAGCTCTTTGATACCGAGGTATAATGAGGTCTGGAGTCTGGTAGTCCCAACGAAAGCCAACCTGGGCATTAGTAAGTCGCTTCTTGGTAAGTGCTGCTTCATTGCTCCGAAAACGACATCTTCCATCACTTTCCTCACGACTGACAGACAACGGGTTGCTTGGGAAGAGATTACCTGGACTGGGCTTGTCTTACTTTTTGTGACCAGGATATATCTGGGCACTTTTCGACCTTTAGTGATAGATGCATCCGTTGTGACTGGACTGAAGCCATTCGGTTTGAGGCGCACTTATGTTCTGGAATGTATGTCTTCAGAACCAATACTGGGATGTTGCCAGGCTCCATTGCCTTTGCTGCATCCAATGTTCTCAACCTTTGCTGCATCCAATCTTGAGTACAATTAACTGGATGGTCAACCTTCTGTGATGGTGGGGAACAGTAAGATGAAATGGACCGGCTATTCAGCTCTTTTGGTTGGGCACCTTTGTCTGTAGCACTCAGTTAGCAGGTTTCCCAATGTTGAGGGTGGGACGTTGATGGAACTTCCCTTCCCTTTGATCAATCCTCTATCATCGTTCACAACTCGATGTGATAAGACTGCAAAGCTTTGTTATAAGCTATTGGTCACTTACTCGATCTCTTACCAACTGCTTTCATTTATTTCTGAGCAGATGAGGGGTTGCATTGCATCTTCTTTGGACTAGTACCTCATCATTTTTCGGTTTGGCTGGTTAATTGTCATCAGCCCCCTATATACTCACAGTAAGATGGATTGGTTTAGAAAACAGGGCGGCACGGTGGCGCAGCGGTAGAGTTTCTGCCTCACAGCGCCAGAGATCCGGGTTCGATCCTGACCACGGGTGCTGTCTGTACGGAGTTTGCACGTTCTCCCCGTGACCGTACGGGTTTTCTCCGGGTGCTCCGGTTTCCTCCCACATTCCAAAGACATACAGGTTTGTTAATTGGCTTCAGTAACATTTGTAAATTGTTCCCAGTGTGTAGGATAATGCTAGTGGACGGGATCGCTGGTCGGTGCGGTCTCGGTGGGTCAAAACGTCTGTTCACGCGCTGTATCTCTAAACTAAGATGAGATGTAACTACTGTTGCATTCATCTTAAGTTCTTGGATGCTGGGTTGAAAAATTAGTTTGCTTCTGTGCATTGAAATTTGCATTGGCAAATTGTATTTCAATTTCGGGAAAATGTCAAGTTGGATTTATCCTCAGTATTATGCAGTTTCCCAATTTGCAGCAAAGCCACAAGATGTCCCAAACAATCTAGCACATTTATTTTAGCTTGAAACCCAACACACATTGTCACTGCCAAAAATATTTATTTCATGGAAGCCATTTTTCATACTGTTCAGATTACGATGGTCTGACAGGCTGAATCTTTTTCATTCAACAAACAGCACTCCTTTTGTAGGGGCAACTTCACGACAAGACAACGTGTACGCTAATCTTGAGTCTAGCCTATTCTACTCAGCCCAGCGTAACTACCGCAACTACTCATGATGTGCACAATGTTGCTTGGTTGACACAGTGACACATTTCTTGAGGTAATAGCCAGTAATAGCCACTTCAGCAACCTTGAAGTACCAGTTGCATATAACAATTAATGTCCCTAAGTACAACCTCACTACGTCCTCCCTGTAAATGAATGTGTTCCAATTCCCCATGAGCTTCAGTCAGCAATGACCAGCATTGGAGCCCAAGTTAATGGATATTTTTAAGGCAGAGATAGGTAGATTCTTGATTAGTATGGGTGTCAGAGGTTATGGGGAGAAGGGAGGAGAATGGGGTTTTAGAGGGAGAGATAGATCAGCCATGATCAAATGGAGGCGTAGACTTGATGGGCCGAATGAATGGCTTGATTCTACTATTCCTTATGACCTTGTGACCTTAAATGAGGCCCAATGCTTAAATATAAGGCTTAAGCGTTCAGGCATAGAGTCATCCAGCCAGAAAACTGCCCCCTCTGCCCAACTCCTCCATGCCTATCTCAGCTAGTATGTTTGACCCATATCCCTCCAAACCTTTCCTCTCCCTGAGCCTGTCCAAATGTGTGATAAATGTCCCTATATAGATATCTATGGCTGTTGGAGCATTGACAATGATTGGAAAGATGTTCTTATATAACGGAGCAGTCAGACGTGGAGCCACAAGGAACTGCAGATGCTGGAATGTTGAGTAAAGCACAAAGAGCTGGAGAAACCCAGCAGGTCAGGCAGCATCTGTGGAAGGAATGGACAGGCATCTTCAAATTGGCGCCAGTGTTTGCACTCAAACTCTCTCTGAAAACAGAGCACAGATAATAATTCTGACGATAGGCCTTTGACATGAAAGCCTAACTCCATCCATAGAGTCCTCTCCACCTTCTGTGCCTCTTTTCCATTTAGCATCATCCTCCACCTCATTTGTTATCTACAAATTGCGTCTCTTTCTCACACAACCCCTCCTTCTAATTATGTATAGGAAGGAACTGCAGATGCTGGTTTCAATCGAAGGCGGACACAAAATGCTGGAATAACACAGTGGGACAGTGTATACCCCAGCGGTATGAACATTGACTTCTCTAACTTCAGATAGCCCTTGCTTTCCCCCTCGATCCCCTCCCCCTTCCCAGTTCTTCCACTAGTAGGAACTCTATTAGGAACGGGGTACTGATTGGGGATGATCAGCCATGATCACATTGAATGGTGGTGTGGGCTCGAAGAGTGGAATGGCCCACTCCTGCACCTATTGTCTATTGTCTATTACCTAGTCTTACTGTCTCTGATCTGACTCCATTCTATCTCTGCACCGCCCCCTTCGCTGACAGTCTGAAGAAGGGTCCCGACCCGAAACGTCACCCATTCCTTCTCTCCAGAGATGCTGCCTGTCCCGCTGAGTTACTCCAGCATTTTTGTGTCTACCCTCCTTCTAGTTGGTCGCTGTGGACTAGGTGAGCCAAAGGACCTGTTTCCATGTGTATCTCTAATCAAAAGTGGAACTAATTTGGATAAAATCCAGTGGGTGCAGTGGACCATCTGAATATCTGCCGCTGTCCATTTAATGACCAGTCCCTCAGCTTATTTTGCCTGTCCACCTAACTTAATTGTCGATTAAGATCAAAATAAGGCTCTGCTTTATGAGAGGTCGCATAGTGGGGGCCTATCGACCACTCCCGATAAACCACTTGCCATTTATCCCCTCCTGCACAAGATTTCAACTGCATCTTCATCACTCTGATAAATTCTTTAATTAACAACACAACCCTTTTTTATTTTCATCCTTTCATCACTGAGAAAGTATTTACATCCAACTAAATAGAGATTTATTTTCGCTCAGCTGGGAAGAATCTTAAAATATTTATTTTGTAATTACAACAGCATGAATGAGTATCTTGTGCGATCTGGGCAATTAAAGTAATCTTCTTGTAGGAGAAGGGAATTAGAGAAATTGCGAGGTTTAGTTTAGTTTGGTTCAGAGATACAGCGCAGAAACAGGCCCTTTGGCCCACCGAGTCCGCACCGGGTTTGCGCATTCTCGTTGTTGCCGCAAGAGATCTCTCGGGGTGCTCCGGGTTCCCCCCCCATGACCCAATGAAGTGCAGATTGGTGGGTTAATTGGGCCACTGCACATTGTCACACCATGTGTAGGTGTGTGTTCGAATCTGGGGAGAGCTGGTGAGAGGGGGAGTTGTGGGGAAAATGAAAAACGGAACTAATGTAAGTTAAGTTGGGTCGTTTAAGGATGGCATGGGACTGTTTCTCTGCTGTATCTCTCTATAAATCCAGAGGACATGAGAACGTTAGCTGTATTAAAGGTCAAAGAGGATACGAAGGTTGTACGAATAAGGCTTTAGACCAAAGGTCAGAGAGGATGTGGGCAGAATAAGAAGCTGAACATAACGGTTCAAACTTCCCCAAGTTTAATAATTTACCGTTAAAAAAGTATGGAAGCCTTTAATGGTGAACAGTACAAGAACTGATTGTATGACGTGGAACACCATACACATTCAGACTAGGCTATACCAGCCTATTTCACATGGAAATAATCTTTAAAGAAGCGCTCCCCTTTGATGTTTCTGGGAAGTTTGCCTGGGGCCAGTATTCTTCATCATAAAGAATCCCGAAGGAACCAATTTACTGGCCGATGTTGCAGGAAGCGAGGCACTGCTCTCAAAATGTACAATATCATTCTTGGTGTTGTGGATCATCAGTTATTCCTACAACAGATGAGATGAATCAGATTACAGTTTGTTTCGTATACAATGCCAAAAACAAAATAAGAAACTATTTTATTTTTTTTTCTTGTTTAGCTAGATCGAAGGCATGGATTTGTCCCTTCGCTAGATCCAAATTCTTTATGAAATTTTCACCAATGACTTTCCCTCACTTGTCGCTACCTTCTCCTGTCCTTCCAAGAGGGATGAGCAATGCCATGGAAGGTCCAATGTTCCATTGAAGAGCAAGGGAGTGGTCCAGGGGTCAGGGAGTGTTCTCATTACTGGAGCTTTTCCAGTACAGAAACCATTTAATGTTTCGTATTGGACAACACGGTGGAGCAAGGGCAGAGCAGCTGTCTGACAGTGCCAGAGTTCCGGGTTCGATTCTGACTACGGGTGCTGTCTGTACGGAGTTTGCACATTCTCCCTGTGACCATGTGGTGCTCCTGTTTTCTCCTACACTCCAAAGACGTACAGATTTTTCGGTTAATTGGCATTGGTGAAATTGTAAATTGGTCCCACTGTGTGTAGGATAGTGTAAGTGCGGGAGGATCGCTGGTCGGCGTGGGCTTAGCGGGGTGGAGGGCATGTAAGTCTTTTCTGCAACCCTTTCCAGCTTGAGGTCCTTGAAGTATTTATCCAATTCCTTCTCTTAGATCAGCCATGAACATCTTGCATGCTGAGCACTCTCGAGGGGTCGAATACATCGCTCCTGAAAATACTGCTGATGCCTGAAGGCTTATATTGAAATTAAACCAAGCATACTACTTCAAACTTGAACCTCTCTCAGAAGAACAATCATTCACCCAAGAACTGGATTGAGACAACTCAAGTAAGTTGCTTACACCCAGGAGAGATGAAAAGCTTTTATCTGACTTGTAAGGGCTAGATCCAAATAGAACAACAAGATCGAAAGTAATAGTTCTGAGATTAAAAAATAAAAAATGCTGGAAATACTCAATTGGTCAGGTAGCATCAATGGATAAGTTTCTGATTGATGGCCGTTCATTAGAAGATTGATTGAATAAATCTCTGTAACTGTTATTCAGGTATAAAGGACAAAAAGGCTTATTAATGGGGTTAGGTCACAAATAGGCTATTCCCGTTCCCACAGTGCTGCCTCACCGTCTCACAGCTCATGGAAATGAATTCCAAAGCCTCGCATCTCTTCTGAAATAAGTTTTTCTTTAATTCTGTTCTGTTTATTTTACGATTAAGCATCTGATCGTTGCTTCTGGACATCAAATAATACCCGAGTAATTCAACAAAATTCAACAAAAACTCAACTCACTGGAGTCTGGAAGGTTGAGGGGGGACCTCATTGAAACTTACAGAATAATGAAAGGCATAGATAGAGTGGATGTGGAAAGGATGTTTTCACTGGTGGGAGAGTCGAGAACCAGAGGTCATAGCCCCATAATTAAAGGGTGCTCTTTTAGAAAGGAGGCAAGGAGGAACATTGCCACAGAGAGCTGTGGAGCCCAAGTCAGTGACATTTTTAAGGTGGAGATAGACAGATTCTTGGTTAGAACGGGTGTCAAGGGAAGGGGTATGGGGAGAAGGCAGGATAATGGGATCAGGAAGCAAAGATCAGCCATGATTGAATGGCGGAGTAAACTCGATGGGCCGAATGGCCTAATTCTACTGCTATAACTGAACTTGTGAAAATCAAGGACAAAATAGTTAATTGGATCAGCGGCCCAATCTGCTTTAACGTTTAGCAAGCGCCCCGCCCCGCCCCCTCCCTCTGATGCCGCTCCAATCCCCATCATCGACACACAGGCCAGGAGAGGCCACACACCAGCACCATCGAGCTGAGGCCACGGCCAATACGAAGCAGCTGTGTCTAGTTAGATGATATTGGATCGGCCCACCTGAACCTCGTCAGCCTGCTCCTCATAAACACTGGCGAGAGTGGCCCAGCGAGAGAGAGGGGAGAGAGGGGAGAGAGGGGAGAGAGGAGGAAACATAGAAACATAGAAATTAGGTGCAGGAGTAGGCCATTCGGCCCTTCGAGCCTGCACCGCCATTCAAGATGATCATGGCTGATCATCCAACTCAGTATCCTGTACCTGCCTTCTCTCCATACCCCCTGATCCCCTTAGCCACAAGGGTCACATCTAACTCCCTCTTAAATATAGCCAATGAACTGGCCTCGACTACCCTCTGTGGCAGAGAGTTCCAGAGATTCACCACTCTGTGTGTGAAAACAGGAAGAGAGAGGAGAGAGTGGAAAGAGAGTGGAGAGGAGAAAGTAGAGAGGAGAGAGTGGAAAGAGAGGAGAGAGGGGAGAATCAAGGGGAGAAGAGAGAGAGAGGGTGTGGAGGAGAGAGTGAAAGGGAGAAGGGGACTGCCACTGCCTCTTCGCTGCCCACACACACACACTGAGGGACAGCGCCCACACACCGAGGCAAAGACTGAGCCACCAATAAAAGCTGAGCTGCCAGGACAAGCCTGAGACTGCCAGCCCCTTCTCTCCAGTGAACTGCAGGTATAAACTTTTCTACCCTTTCAAAAGACTATATCATCTTGTGGTGTGTCCTAATATTTTACAGTGTATCATAATGTTTGCATAGACTCATTATTCTCTTGGATTTAATATTTCACACCAATGCAATAAAACTTAGACATCTACATTTTGAATTAAACTATGTTATTAATCAAAGCTCCCGGCTTTAATATCTCCTCAACTATTCTGTTTTTCCACAATCTTCCATCCTGAATAGAATTACTGCTGTTTATTTTGTTCACAATATTTTGCCTCAAGGATTGAATTGCATCCATCACCGTAGATTTCATTCCTCTATTCTGGTGATAGGCATCTCCATGCATCTCTGTGCATGACTTTGTATCTTTCAATATGTAGCAGGGGATATTGTCCGGGAGGAATTCTTCTCTCAGATAATTGAGAATCGCTGCAATTTTCCGCCCGAGGATCATAAATTCACTGCATTCTCTGGACGCTTTCGAGAGAGAGCTGGATAGGCCTCTTAAAAATAGCTGAGCCAGGGGATATGGGGAGAAGGCAGGAACTGGGTACTGATTGGGGATGATCAGCCATGATCACATTGAATGGCGGTGCTGGCTCGAAGGGCCGAATGGCCTACTCCTGCACCAATTGTCTATTGTCTATTGTCATTTGGGGTGAGATCAGCATGTGTTTGGGCAGTGAAAAAATACAGAATAGTTTTGGCAGGTGGCAAAGTGCAGTTGATCAGCCATGACTCCTACAACGTGGAGCATGAGCTAAGAGCTGTATGCGCAGGAAGGAACTGCAGATGCTGGTTTATACCGAAGACTGATGCAAAAAGCTGGAGTGATTCAGCAGGTCAGGAAGCTCCTATGGGGGAAAAAAAGAATAGGTGGCGGTTCTGGTCGGAGCCCTTCTTGCAATCTGAAGAAGGGTTCTGAGTCGAAACATCACCTGTTGTTTAGCTCCAGAGATGCTGCCTGACCAGCTGAGTTACTCCAGCATTTTGCGTCTTTCTAAGAGCTGGATGATCTTTCCCAACTCTTAACACTTAGTGCTGGAGAAACCCACCGGGTCATAGTCAGAGTCATAGAGTAACACAGTGTGGAAACAGGCCCTTCGGCCCAACTTGCCCACACCGACCAACATGTCCCAGCTACACTAGTCCCACCTGCCAGCGTTTGGACTATATCCCTCCAAACCTGTCCTATCCGTGTACCTGTCTAACTGTTTCTTAAATGTTGTGATAGTCCAAGACTCAACTACCTCTTCTGGCAGCTTGTTCCATATACCCACCACCCTCTGTGCGAAAAAGTTACCCCTCAGATTCCTATTAAATCTTTTCCCCATCACCTGTAACCTAGCTGTAATCTGGTCCTCCATTTCCCTACTCTATGCATCTACCCGATTTATTCCTCTCATGATTTTGTACACATCTATAAGATCACCCCTCATCCTCCTGTGCTCCAGGAATAGAGACCCAGCCCACTCAACATCTCCCCATAGCTCACACCCTCTAGCTAGGTCAGGCGGCATTTGGAGAGGGTCTCAGGTCGGCTAGAAGGGTTCCAACCCAAATTATCGCCTGTCAGTTCACTCCGCTGATACTGCCTGATTCATTGAGTTCCTCCAACACATGTATGTTTTGCTCAGGATTTCAAGATCTACAGTTTCTTGCATCTTCTTAACACTTATTTACACCTCACAGTGGCGCAGCGGTAGAGTTGCTGCCTTACAGCGCTTGCAGACCCAGGTTCGATCCCGACTACGGGTGTTGTCTGTACGTAGTCGGTACGTTCTACCTGTGACCATGTGGGTTTTCTCCGAAATCTTCGATTTCCTCTCACACTCCAAAAACGTACAGGTATGTAGGTTAATTGGCTTGGTGTATGTGCAAATAGTCCCTAGTGTGTGTAGGATAGTGTTAATGTGCGGGGATCGCTGGTCGGCGCGGACTCGGTGGACCTAAGGGTCTGTTTCCGTGCTGTATCTCTAAACTAAACTAAACTCCAGTTTTCAAAACGATTAGTCAAACACGATATGTTAATATGTTTTTCAAACTTTGTTACAACTTCTTCATCTCTGCAGAACAGTAATTTACAAAACTGCATCTAAATTATGTCAAGTTGACTTTATTATCATTCTGCACAAAGTATAGAGAAGTACAGATATGATGAATGGTTTAGCTGGCAGCAACGTCCCATAGACTCAGACTGGCACAAATTATTCATAAATGACACATACAAGCTCTAAAAGAACTAAGACTGTGTTAAAACACCCAAGACATTAGTGCAAAATCACAATTAGCAAAAATAAATCATGCCATTGTTAGTGCGAGCGGTGGATTGTGGTGTTCCGTTATCAACGTGGGATTAGAGTTACGTAGGTTGGATCAAGAACAGCACGGTGGCGCAGCGGTAGAGTTGCCACCTTACAGCAAATGCAGCGCCTGAGACCCAGGTTCGATCCCGACTGCGGGTGCTGTCTGCACGGAGTTTGTACGTTCTCCCCGTGACCTGTGTGAGTTTTCTCCGAGATCTTCGGTTTCCTCCCACATTCCAAAGACGTGCAGGTATGTAGGTTAATTGGCTTGGTAAATGTAAAACTTGTCCCTTGTGTGTGTAGGATAGTGGTAGTGTGCGGGGATCGCTGATTGGCGCGGTCCCGGTGGGCCGAAGGGCCTGTTTCCGCTCTGTATCTCTGAACTAAACTAAACTAAACAAAGCAATTCCTGAACCTCGTGATGTGGGACTTAGGGCTTCTGTCCCTTCTCACCAATGCTAGCCGTGAGAAGGTCCATGGCCTGTTGATAGATACTACCTTTGTGTGGCAAAGGCTCTTGCAGATGCTCTCGATGGAGGGGTGGGCCATGCCCCGTGATGGACTTTGCTGAGTCCACAATCTCTGCAGCTTCCAGCATTCCTACAAGTTGGAATTGCTACATCGGGCCACAATGCTTTCTACGGTACATCTGTAGAAGTTTGTTAGCGTGTTCAGAGAGGTCATAGAGTGATACAGTGTGGAAACTTGCCCACACCGGCCAACATGTCCCAGCTGTACTCGTCCCATCTGCCCGCGTTTTGCCCGTGTCCCTCCAAACCTGTCCTATCCATGTACCTGCCTTAACTGTTTCTTGAATGTTGGGATAGTCCCTGCCTCCACTACCTCTTCTGGCAGCTTGTTCCATTCACCCACCACCCTTTGTGTGAAAATATTACCCCTCAGATTCCTATTAAATCTTTTCCCCTTCGCCTTAAACCTATGTCCTCTGGTCCTTGATTCGCACTACTCTGGGCAAGAGACTCTGTGCATCTAAGTGTTCTGTTCATCTCTGTGTTGAATCTCTTTAAACTTATTTTAAAAAAGTTACAAACTGCCCTGATAGAACCATTGTTTCTCCCTGATCTTTCCCCCCCCCCCCACCGAACTCGTATCTTCAGACTCAACTGTGTGGCACTCCACTCACTCCACACCAATCCTGACCTCATCACCAAACCCACAGACAGTGGTCTTGTGGACCGACGTCTACCTTGCAAAGTCCAGGCAGCAGGTCTGGGCCCCTGGACCACGACGCTTCAATTAACACTACGTCATTGATGAAGGGTCTCAACCTGCAACGTCACCTATTCCTTTTCTCCAGAGATGCTGCCTGACCCACTACGTTACTCCAGAATTTTGAAGTCTATCTTTGATGTAATCCAGCATCTGCATACGACATCATTATCTCCTGGGCTGCTACAGATCTCTGCACATCAGGAGGTCTCTGAAGTCTGAAGAAGGGTTTCGGCCCGAAACGTTGCCTATTTCCTTCGCTCCATAGATGCTGCTGCACCCGCTGAGTTTCTCCGACACTTTTGTCTACCTTCGATTTTCCAGCATCTGCAGTTCCTTCTTGAACAGGAGGTCTCTCCTCGACAGCCTTCAATCTGATGGCATCCCAACCCCGCACGGCATGCTTCTGTCTCTTACCCAAAATCCACACACAAGACTGGCCCATGAGATCTATTTTTTTTGCCCCATCGAACCTGTATCTTCATAAACCCGATTCCACCAGTCACCATCCAAGTACTGTCTTGGCCACCCCCCTTTTATCTTTACACTGACTATCTTCCCTCCACACTCTCAGGATCAGGATCTCCACCCAAAACATTGACATTCTTTAGTCTCCATAGATGCTGCCTGACCCAATGGGTTCTTCCAGCTGTTCGTTCCAGATCTCAGCATCTGCAGTCGTTTTCTGTATCTAATATAAGTGTCCACATCTGGTTGTGATTCTAAACTCATGCCTTGCTTAAGCACTGACTCAATAGGAATAAAGCCAAATTATTACTTTGTGTCTCGGACAAAGATTAATGGTATATAATCTTAACATGGTCCGATAGCTCTTGAGTCTGGCTTTCCTTTCTAGCTTTGCACCAAAATTGTCATAACCTTTCCTTTGTCCTTGGCCCTTAACTATCTCCTTTAGTCATTAAAGGCAGAATTAGGCCATTCGGCCCTTGTGTCAACTCCGCCATTCAATTGTGGCTGATCAATCTTTCCCTCTCATGCCCATTCTCCTGCCTTTCCCCCCGTAAACTTACAAGGTTAATTCCCGGGATGGCGGGACTATCATATGCTGAGAGAATGGAGCAGCCGGGCTTGTACACTCTGGAGTTTAGAAGGATGAGAGGGCATTCCATCGAAACATGTAAGATTGTTAAGGGTTTGGACACACTAGAGGCAGGAAACATGTTCCCGATGTTGGGGGAGACCAGAACCAGGGGCCACAGTTTAAGAATAAGGAGTAAGCCATTTAGAACGGAGATGAGAAAACACTTTTTCTCACAGAGAGTGGTGAGTCTGTGGAATTCTTTGCCTCAGAGGCCGGTGGAGGCAGGTTCTCTGGATGCTTTCAAGAGAGAGTTAGACAGCGCTCTTAAAAATAGTGGAGTTAGGGGATATGGGAAGAAGGCAGGAACGGGATACTGATTGGGGATGATCAGCCATGATCACACTGAATGGCGGTGCTGGCTCGAAGGGCCGAATGGCCTACTCCTGCACCTATTGTTTATTGACTATTGTAAACTTTGACACCCTTCAACTAATCAAGAACCTGCAAGTAAGAAACCTTCTCCACAGCATAACATTCTTGGATGTGCAGGAAGGAACTGCACTTGCTGGTTTACACCGAAAATAGACACAAAAAGCCAGAGTTACTCAGTAGGTCAGGCAGCATCTGTGGAGAAAAGAATCGGATGATGTTTCATGTCGAGACCCTTCTTCAGTCAGGGGTGAGAGATATGAAAAGGTGCATTGAACAATTTAATGAAAGATATGCACAAAGCCAGACACAAAGAAAGGCCAGCAATGACGATCTTGGATACGTATTTGAAGAGCCATTACCTATGTGACTGCAGACCCAGGGCTGAGAGTTTAAATTTGGCTGGGTAGCTGTGTTTGGACCAGCTCAGACACAACGGGCTGAATGGTTTTCTTCTGGGAGAAAATGTTCTGAAGTTCAGAAGGGTTAGCACAGGAATAGGCCCTTCGGCCCACAATGTCTGTGAGGAAAATAATGCTAAGATAAACTAATCCCATCTGTCCGCACGTGATCGATCCATAGCCCTCCATTCCTTTCCTATCCTTGTGCCTATCTATAAGTCTCTTAAACACCTGCCTCCACCACCACCCCTGGCAACTTGACTCACACGACTACTTTAATCTTTGCTGCGCTCACACTAAAGTTATGCCCTCTCGTCTTTGACATTTCCACCCTGGGGTAAAAGGTTCTGACTGTCTAACCATATAACAATTACAGCACGGAATCGGGCCATCTCGACCCTTCTAGTCCGTGCCGAACACATAATCTCCCCTAGTCCCATCTACCTGCGCTCAGACCATAACCCTCCATTCCCTTCCCATCCATTAACTATCCAATTTATTTTTAAATGATAAAAACGAACCTGCCTCCACCACCTTCACTGGAAGCTCATTCCACACAGCCACCACTCTCTGAGTAAAGAAGTTCCCCCTCATGTTACCCCTAAACTTCAGTCCCTTAATTCTCAAGTCATGTCCCCTTGTTTGAATCTTCCCTACTCTCAGTGGGAAAAGCTTTTCCACGTCAACTCTGTCTATCCCTCTCATCATTTTAAAAACCTCTATCAAGTCCCCCCTTAACCTTCTGCGCTCCAAAGAATAAAGCCCTAACTTGTTCAACCTTTCTCTGTAACTTAGTTGCTGAAACCCAGGCAACATTCTAGTAAATCTCCTCTGTACTCTCTCTATTTTGTTGACATCCTTCCTATAATTGGCGACCAAAATTGTACACCATACTCCAGAATTGGCCTCACCAATGCCTTGTACAATTTTAACATTACATCCCAACTTCTATACTCAATGCTCTGATTTATAAAGGCCAGCACACCAAAAGCTTTCTTTACCACCCTATCTACATGAGATTCCACTTTCAGGGAACTGTGCACAGTTATTCCCAGATCCCTCTGTTCACCTACATTCTTCAATTCCCTATCATTTACCATGTACATCCTATTTTGATTTGTCCTGCCAAGATGTAGCACCTCACACTTATCAGCATTAAACTCCATCTGCCATCTTTCAGCCCACTCTTCCAACTGGCATAAATCTCTCTGTAGACTTTGAAACTCTACTTCATTACCCGCAACCCCACCTATCTTAGTATCATCTGCATACTTACTAATCCAATTTACCACACCATCATCCAGATCATTGATGTACATGACAAACAACAGTGGACCCAACACAGATCCCTGTGGCACCCCACTCGTCACTGGCCTCCAACCTAACAAACAACCATCCACCATTACTCTCTGGCATCTCCCATTCAGCCACTGTTGAATCCATCTTGCTACTCCACCATTAATACCCAACCATTGAACCTTCTTAACCAACCTTCCATGAGGAACCTTGTCAAAGGCCTTACTGAAGTCCATATACACAACATCCACTGCTTTACCCTCATCAATTTCCCGAGTAACATCTTCAAAAAATTCAAGAAGATTAGTTAAACATGACCTTCCAGGCACAAATCCATGTTGACTGTTCCTAATCAGACCCTGTTTATCCAGATGCTTATATATATTATCTCTAAGTATTCTTTCCATTAATTTGCCCACCACTGACGTCAAACTAACAGGTCTATAATTGCTAGGTTTACTCTTAGACCCCTTTTTAAACAATGGAACAACATGCGCAGTATGCCAATCCTCCGGCACTATTCCCGTTTCTAATGACATTGTTATCAGTCAACTGGTTTGGGGAGGAATTGAATTGAATCCTTTATTTGTCATTCAGACCTTTCGGTCTAGAAGTATATCGTATTAAAGATATTGACTTAACTACAATTTTCACCTCTATGATATCACTTCATATTTATCATAAGTAAGCCTTCCGATAACTGCTTTAAATAACATGTTTTCCGTGTCTTTGCAACAAGTGGCGCGCGATGTGATCTAATTCTGCAATTCTCTTTAGGTTTTACATTATCATGATCCATTAGAAAATATACTTCAGGTCATTCCAAACTTGTCAAACAGGTTAGGCAGCATAAGAGCAAGTGAATCTTTCAGTGACCTAGATCTAATGACACACGACAGTCATCTGTAAATATGCTAAAACTGGAGCTTGAAGGCTGCAAGCAGCAAAGGATGTGGTGAATTATCAAATGTGTGCGGTAGCAACTGAGAACCACAGGGTACACAATGTTCTTTTCAAAGCAAGGTACTTTTCCTGGAAGCCGCAGTTGCTAATTTATTTGTTTCAACTCCTTTCAGTGCAATCACGTTTTCCTTCGTTGTCAACTGTTTCCAAAGGTCTACTCCTTTCTCAGTTCCCTCTTCGCTGAGTGGCAAAAACCGATTTACTTTAAAAAGAAACATTCCCCGGCCACGGATGCTATTGCAGGGCTCACCTGGTAACCGAGACATTTCCTTCTGATCGCCGCCTTGCCCAACTGCACACTTGGATTAGCAAGCGGGTGAACTTTCACAGAGCCCTAGTGAGACCACACCTGGAGTATTGTGTCGTTTTCACACAGAGAGTGGTGAATCTCTGGAACTCTCTGCCACAGAGGGTAGTTGAGGCCAGTTCATTGGCTATATTTAAGAGGGAGTTAGATGTGGCCCTTGTGGCTAAGGGATCAGGGGGTATGGAGAGAAGGCAGGTACGGGATACTGAGTTGGATGATCAGCCATGATCATATTGAATGGCGGTGCAGGCTCTCAAAGGGCCGAATGGCCTATTCCTGCACCTAATTTCTATGTTTCTATGTGTGCAGTTTTGGTCCCCTAATTTGAGGAAGGACATTCTTGCTATTGAGGGAGTGCAGCGTAGGTTTACAAGGTTAATTCCCGGGATGGCGGGACTGTCATATGCTGAGAGAGTGGAGCAGCTGGGCTTGTACACTCTGGAGCTTAGAAGGATGAGAGGATATCTCATTGAAACATATAAGATTGTTAAGGGTTTGGACACGCTGGAGGCAGGAAACATGTTCCCGATGTTGGGGGAGTCCAGAACCAGGGGCCACAGTTTAAGAATAAGGAGTAAGTCATTTAGAACGAAGACGAGGAAACACTTTTTCGCACAGAGAGTGGTGGAGGCAGGTTCTCTGGATGCTTTCAAGAGAGAGCTAGATAGGGCTCTTAAAAATAGCGGAGTCAGGGGATATGAGGAGAAGGCAGGAACGGGGTACTGATTGGGGATGATCAGCCATGATCACACTGAATGGTGGTGCTGGCTCGAAGGGCCGAATGGCCTACTCCTGCACCTATTGTCTATTGTCTATTGTCACTGTTATCAGTCAACTGGTTTGGGGAGGAATTGAATTGATCTGAACGAAATGGTCAGAAGGATCTGCAGATGCTGGTTTAAACCAAAGATAGCCACAAAAAGCTGGAGTAACTCAGCGGGACAGGCAGCATCTCTGGAGGGAAGGTATGGGTGATGTTTTTCGGGTCGAGACCATAAGGGTTCTTCTCTCCAGAGACGCCGCCTGTCCCGCTGAGGTACTCCAGCTTTTTGTGTTTATAACTGTTTTGGGAACAGCTCTGCCCACTGAATCAACTGCCCACGACTACTGAATCATCCCACCACAACCAGAGAGCGGTGCCGAACTACAGTCTACCTCTTTGGTGACCCTTGGACTACCCTTGATCGGACTTGGCTGGCTCTACCTTGTACTAAACGTTACTCCCTTATCATGTATCTGTACACTGTAAATAGCTCAATAGTAAGCATGTATTGTCTTTCTGCTGACTGGTTAGCACGCAACAAAAAGGCTTTTCACTTTACCTCGGTACGAGTGACAGTAAACTAAACTGAACTGAACTCTCAGTTTGAACACTCGCTAATCTGCTGATGATAATCTGTTAGTAATCTAAGATGTTCATCAGAACCTCAAAACCCCAGCAGAGGGTAATAACTTCTCATGACTTGATCAATGTTCCCCGTTTGCCTACAAAAAAGCAGATTGAGTACTTGATCATTTTTCTTATGTAGGTTTAGGTTTATTATGGGCCTGTCCGACTTACACAATTTTTTCGGCGACTTGATGGCACCCGTCACAGTCGCAGCAGGTCGCTGAAAATTTTCAACGTGTTGAAAATCCAGCAGCGACCAGAACAAGGATCGACTCTTTGGGCGACTACTCACGACCATACAGGCGTCGCCCCGCGACTTACAATACAATACAATACAAATTTATTATCATTTGAGCCCCAGTGAGACTCAAACGAAATGTTGTTTCCACAGCCATACAAACAAAGACACTGTCTTACAGACATACACATAATTAAATTCACACAAACATCCATCACAGTGAAGCCACTGTGATGGAAGGCAAGTCTTTTCTCTCCCCTGTTCTCCGTGTCTCTCCCGATGTCCAAGCCCCAGGCGGGCGATGATGAGTCCCACGGCCATTTTAGGCCGCGCGGGGCGATTTACGGCCCCGCTCCTGGTCTGAAAGTCCAAGGTTGGAACCCCCACGGGCGATGGTGAGTCCCACGGCCATGAAGCCGTGCCGGGTGATGTCCTGTCCCGGTCCGGGTTGTTCCACCCCCGTGCCACCGGCTGGAGAAGTCGCGTTGCGGGAGCTCCGGGAAGCGGTCTCTCTCTCTCCTCCCAGACCCGCGAGCTCCCGATATCCCAGTCCACCGGATCTGCGGCTGCGTTGCTGGAGCCTCCGAGCCCCAGGAGTCGAGTCGCAGCAGCGAGTCACCGCCGCTCTCCCCACACTCCCGAGGCCGGCCACCCCCCGACGATGGGTGAGTCCGCAGATCCGCAGCTCCGCAGCTCCGCAGTCTCCCGAGCCCCCCTGGTCGTTCAGGCTGGAGGCCGCTCCACGTGCTAGGCCCCAACGACAGCCGAGACCCGACAGGGAAAAAGTCGGGTCTCCCGGACAGGGAAGAGATTTAAACAGTTTCCCCCCCCCCCCCCCCCCCCCCCCCCCCCCCCCCCGCCCCCCACATTTGCACATTTAAAATACTATTGAAAACACCAAACACTACATTTAACTAGACAAAGACTTGTCGGCAGGTTAGAACATTGATGCAGAAGGAGGCCATTCAGCCCTTCGAGCCAGCACCGCCATTCATTGTGATCATGGCTGATCGTCCCCTATCAATAACCCGTGCCTGTCTTCTCCCCATATCCCTTGATTCCCCTAGCCACTGGTGTTCTATCTAACTCTCTCTTAAATCCAACCAGTGATTTGGCCTCCACTGCCCTCTGTGGCAGGGAATTCCACACATTCACAACTCTCTGGGTGAAAACGTTTTTTCTCACCTCAGTCTTAAATGGCCTCCCCTTTATTCTAAGACTGTGGCCCCTGGTTCTGGACTCGCACAGCATTGGGAACATTTTTCCTGCATCTAGCTTGTCCAGTCCTTTTGTAATTGTATATTTTCCCACCTCATCCTTCTAAACTCCAGTGAATACAAGCCTAGTCTTTTCAATCTTTCCTCATATGACAGTCCCGCCACCCCAGGGATCAATCTCGTGAACCTACGCTGCACTGCCTCAATCACAAGGATGTCCTTCCTCAAATCAGGGCGTATTTGTCGCCTGTATTGCCGTCTGTATGGTCGTGAGTCGTCCCCTCGGTCGTCCAAAACGTTGTAGCATCTTTCTGGTCGCCACTGGATTTTCAACATGTTGAACATTTTCGGCGACCTGCAACGACCTATGACGGGTACCAGCAGTCGCCGAAAAAGTCGCATCAGTGGGACAGGCCCATTATTGCCACACGTGCTGAGGTACAGTGAAAAGCTCTGTGTTGCTTGCTATCCAAACGGATCAGATATACCATACATAAATACAATTGAGCCAAACTCAAGTACAATAAGTAGAGCAAAGGGGACGATTCAGAGTGCAGATTATAGTTCTGTGCGCCAGTTCCAGTGACAACGTTCAGTGACTACATATGGGGTAGGGGTGAATCGGACAGCTTCCTAGCTTAAGGATCGTTCTGAAGCTCGATCACAGAGGGGAAGAAGCTGTTTCTGTGTCTGGTGGGGTGCGTTTTCAATCTTTTGTACCTTCTGCCTGATGGGAGCAGGGAGAAGAAACAATGACCGACTTAGTCGATGTTGGATACTTTTCCGAGGCAGTGTGAAGTATAGATGAAGTCAATGGTGGGGAGTCTGGTCTGTGTGATGGACTGGGCTACATCTACCACTCTCTGATAGACTGTATTCTCATTATCAACAATTCATTTCACAACTAGACATATTATCACTTTTTTTTTTTAAAGAGGTGAATATGATTTCAGTATTCAATTTTTTTTGTCACCCAGTTACTTCCAAAACACTGCGCGGGCAGCGTATTTGCAGCTTTTCAGTTTAAATATAACAGGAGCTGAAAATGAAACAGTCAGATCACCAATGAATGGCTATCTTTCAAATTAATTAATGAAGGGTTTTATTTCCCTTTCCTATACTTTGTTTTACTCACTCACTCTCTCAGCTCATATCTTTGTGCAATGCCAAGTTCCACCTTCTCTTTCTCCCCTGTCTCGGTCTGAAGAAGAGTCTTGACTAGCCTACTCAACAACGTACCTCGGTGACTGCCAATCACCCCCCCCCCCCCGGACACTTATTATTTTTATTCAAATCGTATGCTATGTCGCTCTTCAAGGGAGATGCTAAATGCATTTCGTTGTCTCTGTACTGTACACTGACAATGACAATTAAAATTGAATCTGAATCTGAATCTGACTAGAAACCTCTGCCATTCCTTCCCTCCAGAGATGCTGCCTGTCCCGCTGAGTTACTCTAGCATGTTGTGTCTATCTTCTCGTCCTGCCTTGACACGTTAAGCAAGCTGAACGCCTTGTAAACTTCCACCCCACACTCTGCTGCGACTGCCCTGCACATGAAATCAACAGAGATGTTGGAAACTTGGGATCCCCCTGACCAAGGATCCACATCGGCTCCCAACAGTTGGAATATTTAGCTCCACCGCTGCTCAAAGCATTAAACACTCGAGTAACTGAGCAGGTCACGTTTTGGATCGGGATCCTTCTACGGACTGATTGCAGTGGGTGGGAGAAAACTGGAAAAGAGGTGGGAGCGGGATACTGCCTGGCAGGTGGTAGACATACACAAATGAGTGGGGTTTGATTGTTAGATGTATGGACACTGAAACCTGCCACCTGCCCCCACTGCCTTTCTGAAGGATGTCGTTGCAATAGCTGGTCCCAGCATCTTCACCATCATCAACATTTCTCTGGCCACTGGAGCTGTTCCTACCTGCTTCAAGCACGCGGTGGTCCAGCCCCTCCTGAAAAAACCTAACCTCGACCCCACCTTGCCAAGCAACTACAGACCTATTACCAAACTTCCTTTCCTTTCAAATGTCCTTGAAAAGGTCATTTTAAATCAACTAATGCCTTACCTTCACCAAAATATCCATCCTGGAAACTTTCCAATCAGGTTTCAGGGCCCACCACAGCATGGAGTCTGCCTTGTTGAAGGTACATAACGACCCACTTCTCACCGTTGACTCCGGTGACTGTGCAATCCTGCTCCTTCTTGACCTCAGCGCAATGTCACTGACGACCACTGTTTGACACTGTCGACCACACCATCCTAATTGACCGTCTCCGGTACGGGGTTGGTATTGATGGCGCTGCCCTGAGCTGGTTCATCTCCCACCTCAAAGATAGGAGTTTCTCTACTAACATAGGCAACTGTTTCTCCTCCCCAGCCAGCCTTTGCTGTGGGGTTCCACAAGGTTCCAACCTAGGCCCCATTCTCTTCTCCCTGTATATGCTCCCCTTAGGCCAAGTCATTCAAAGGCACGGCATTTCCTTCCATCACTATGCAGATGATACTCAACTCTATCTCCCCCTGAAGCCCAATAACCGATCTAATCTACTCAGCCTTTTCCACTGCCTCGAGGATATAAAGTGTTGGATGGCCCAGAACTTCCTCCATCTAAACGAGAGCAAGTCTGAGGTCATCCTTCTCGGCCCCTCGGACTCCATCAAAACAATAGCAGGCAGCCTTGGAAGCCTTACCCCATTACTCAAACTTTACGTCAGAAACCTTGGCGTGATATTTGACTCCATGTTGAAATTTGACAAACAAGTAAAAGCGAGCTTCTTCCAGCTTCAGACAATAACTAAAATAAAACAAGTCCTCCAGTTTGACGACCTCGAAAAGATCATCCACTCATTTATCTCCTCCCGCCTTGATTACTGCAACTCCCTTTACACCGGCATCAGCCAATCTTCCCTGTCCCGCCTGCAACTGGTCCAAAACGCCGCAGTGAGACTTCTGATGGGCACCCGAAAAAGGAACCACAGCACCCCGATTCTGGCCCCTCTCCACTGGCTCCCTGTGCGGTTCAGAATCAATTTCAAGCTCCTCCTTTATGTTTACAAAGCCCTTAACGGGCTTGCCCCCACCTACATCAAAAATCTGCTTACCCACCGCACCACCTCCAGGTCCCTCAGATTGGCCGACTTGGGGTTACTGAACATCCCGTGGTCTAGGCATAAGCTCAGAGGCGACCGCGCCTTTGCGGTTGCAGCACCTAGACTATGGAACAGCATCCCCCTTCCCATCAGAACTGCCCCCTCCATCAACTCTTTTAAGTCTAGACTTAAAACTTATTTCTACTCACAAGCCTTTCTTGAGGTCCTCTGAGGGAGCGCTGTATGTATGTATTTGTGTATGAATTGTTAGATCTATGTACCACTGTTTGTAGCATGTTAGTACCTGCTCTGATCAACAAGAGTTGTTTTTAAATGTGCTATAGAAATAACATTGAAAATTGATTGATGAAAAGGAGGACAAGAATGCTATCGGGTAAGGCGAAAAGAGGAGTGAAATGTAATGCCAGGGGGAGGGATATAGCTGGAAGATGCTCAAGATTCCAATATCTGATTTTCCCAGTATCTCTGTGAACACTGATGTCATTCAGTTTATACCTTTGCCCTTGGGTTTTAAGATCTATGCTTGTTAGAAACACTTGCGTCTAGTCCATAGAAAAATATTGATGAAAGCACCAGCAGAGCGACCTCAGACTGCACTATGTTTAACAAAATCACTGTTGCGAATATCGTAAATGTAAGACACCATCATGTATCAAGTACATTATTATTGTCATGTTTTGGCACTTTGGCCTTCATCAGTCAGAGTATTGAGTATAGAAGTTGGGAGGTCATGTTGCAGTTGTATAAGACGTTGGTGAGACCATATTTAGAATATTGTGTTCAGTTCTTGGCATCGTTATAGGAAAGATGTTGTCAAGCTTGAAAGGGTTCAGAAAAGATTTACAAGGATGTTGCCAGGATTAGAGGGTATGAGCTATAGGGAGAGGTTGAGTCGGCTGGGTCTCTATTCCATGGAGCGCAGGAGGATAAGAGGTGTATAAGATCATGAGAGGAATAGATCGGGAAGATGCACAGAGTCTCTCGCCCAGAGTAGGGGAATCGAGGACCAGAGGACATAGGTTCAAGGTGAAGGGGAAAAGATTTAACAGGAATCTGAGGGGTAACTTTTTCACACAGAGGGTGGTGGGTGTATTGAACAAGCTGCCAGAGAGGGTAGTTGAGGCTGGGACTATCCCATCGTTTAAGAAACAGTTAGACAGGTACATGGATAGGACAGATTTGGAGGGATATGGACTAAACGCAGGCAAGTGGGACTAGTGTAACTGGGACATTGTTGGCCGGTGTGGACGAGTTGGGCCGAAGGGCCTGTTTCCAGACTGTATCACTCTATGACTCCATAATAGGTGGATAGAGATGAGGGGGATTCGATTTGCAGATGGATGGAGTATGTGACAAAGACTAGAGATGAAAAGGTGACAAAAGGGTGCCAGATATGGAGAGAATGGAAGTGAAAGGTAAATCCAGAGGGAAGGACACAGGTGAAATGGGAAGCGGAGTGGAGAAAGCCTGGGAATAAAAGGGAAATCAGTGACATGGGTGGGAGATGGTGGCAGAAGGAGCGGGGTGACATGGGTGGGAGACGGTGGCAGAAATGGGCGGGCACCAGGGTGGGGGAGGGAGCGCATGAAAGAGACATGGGGTGGGGGTGGGGGGGGCGGGGGGATGGAGTGACTTGAAACTGGAGAATTCAATGTTCATACCGTCGGGGTTGCAAGCTATCCAATATTTAAGTTCAGGCAAGATCCTTGTAAATCTTGGCTGACCGACTCCTGTGCAATCACTCGTATTACCCGAGAGATCACATTACAGGTGTCTTGCACTGTACGGCGTGCTGGAGCTATGCTCTAGCTGGTATTACATACCGTCCCAGCAGAGGCTCCCTGCTGTTTTACTTCATCCCTCTGCTAATTAAGGGAACCATCCCTCGGGTTTATTTAACCACTTTATTTATTCTCCGCAAGCCTGCTGAGTGCACAAGTCTGTAAACATAGCCCCTGCTGAGATGTACTGGAGTGCCATCTGTCAATGATCAGTGACATAAGGAAAGCCCACAAAGGCACCATGACCCCCTGCTGGCTTGGAAGAAAATAAATATCAACAATATCATAATCATCATAATCGTAATCATACTTTATTAGCCAAGTATGTTTTGCAATATACGATGAATTTAATTTGCCATACAGTCATACCTATAAAAAGCAACAGAACACACAAAATACATTTTAATATAAACATCCTGATAAACATTTTAATATAAACATAGAAATATCAGCCATGATCACATTGAATGGCGGTGCTGGCTCGAAGGGCCGAATGGCCTACTCCTGCACCTATTGTCTATTGTCTAGTATCCACCACTGTGACTCCTCCACATTTCTCACTGAGATGGAAGGCAAAAAAAAAAAAGCGCTGGAGTAACTCAGCAGCACAGGCAGCATCGCTGGAGAAATTGGATAGATGATGTTTCAGGTCGGGACCCTTCATCAAAGTCAATGTCATCAATAACATCGATTCTGATGCTAACATGTGCAAGAACTCTGAAACTCAGTCCAAGCTATTCAACTGTAGCAGTCAGCATTGAAGTTTTAATTGGATACACATCTATCCACTTTGGACGAACATCAATAATTGGCAGGAACAATCTTCTCAAGAAAGGTGCAGCACAATTTATGGGGATCTATTCTAGGGAGGCTGGGCCCATTGTGCGGGAGTAGAGGCGGATGGATACCTTCCTGCTTTCCTGAAACTTTTGTGCAAGACCATACTTCTCGTTCAAGGTCAGAGTCCATTTGGGCCACTGTACTATATATACAATCTGGCTAATCATTTCACCCTGGTCATTTCTTGCTGCAGTTGTTTCAGAAGCAACTGTTGGGGATTAAATATCTCTCAGTTTTCCACATAGGCATGATGGTGCACCGGTAGAGTTGCTGCCTTACAGCGCTTGCAACTCCCGAGAACCGGGTTCGATCCTGACTATGGGTGCTGTCTGTACTTTCGCCCCGTGACATGCGTGGGTTTTCTCCGAGATCTTCGATTTTCTCCCACACTCCAAAGACGTACAGGTTTGTGTAAATGGTCCCGTCCCTAATGTGCGTAGGATCGTGTTAATGTTCAGGGATCGCTTGTTGGTGCGACCTCGGTGTGGACCGAAGGACCTGTTTCCGCACTGTATCTTTAACTGAATTTAACTAAACATAATGAATTCATCCTTTATCTCATCTCTAGGTTACAGCAGTGGGAAAGGCATTAACTGTGGCTTGGAGGAGACCAACTATCCACTATCCACTTGCTGCTATATATTCCAACATAAATTAAATTCATTACTAGTTGTCTGGCACTATCCCTATAGTCAGACTCTCTGCAAATTCTATCCTATCTTCCTATCACAGCTCGGAATATATTTCATACAGACTGTGTGATTTCCAAAGATGCTCGCCTTTTAACACTTCCACTTTTATTACTTGATCACAATCAATATATCACTGTCATCCTCTTTAACTACAAAACTATGAAATATATCCCTCCCTCTTTTGTTAAAGCTGGTACAAAGTCTGAAAAAGGGTTTTGAGCCGAAACATCACCCATTCCTTCTCATCAGTGATGCTGCCTTGTCCCGCTGAGTAACTCCAACAATTTGTGTCCATCTTTGGTGTAAACCGGCATCTGCAGTCTCTTCCTGAATTCTCATTGCACTGAGTTCCTCCACTCATCTATATTCTGAGTTTCCTACTATGTCCTGATAATACTCTGGAACTGAACTTCGTGGCACTGACTTGATGGTGCTGCTAATAATTGTACAGCAATTAGTGTTTCAGTGTCGACAGTTTAAGCATTTCACAATTCAGTAATAATACTTTAAAAATTCAATGTTGCATACCGTAAGTAAGTAATATATTCTACGGAATGTTTTCTTTATTACCCATCAGTTATTGAAATGTAGCTACATAGAAACATAGAAAATATGTGCAGGAGTAGACCTTCGAGCCAGCACCGCCATTCAATATGATCAGGGCTGATCATTCAAAATCAGTACCCCATTCCTGCTTTCTCCCCATATCCCTTGATTCCATCAGCCCTATGAGCTATATCTAACTCTCTCTTAAATACATGTATCCTAAAGCCCCTGTCCCACTTAGGAGACCTAAACAGCAACCTCTGGTGACCTTGCCCACCACCCAAGGTTTCCATGAGGTCACCGGAGGTTTTGGCCACTCTCCCCAATTGTTGAAAGTGGTTTCCATGTGGTCGAGGCTTCATCTAGGTTGCTGCTATTTTTTCATCGTGATTAAAACTGCCCTCCACTAAAAATAGGTTGCCGTTTTAAAAATCGATGTTTTTTTAGTCGCAGATCTAGTCGAAGCCAGTTTTCTTCATAGTCGAGGAAGGTTTTCAACATATGCGTGGGAGGTGGTAGGAGGTTGCAGGTCACCTCGACCTTGATTTTTTTTGGGTAGCGGACAAGGTCACCGGAGGTTGCTGTTTAGGTCTCCTAAGTGGGACATGGGCTTAAGTCTACGACACCTATCTTTATCACACTACTAGTAACTTGATTAGTATGGGTTACGGGGAGAAGGCAGGAGAATAGGGTTGAGTGGGAAGGATATATAAGCCATGATTGAATGGCGGGGTAGACTTGATGGGCAGAATGGCCTAATTCTGCTCCTACAATTTACAAACTTATTAGCTATTCCCGTAGCTTCAATCCTCATTCTAGCTCAGGTAGATATCTTGGTCAGCACGGAGGAGTTGGGCTGAAGGGCCTACTTTCGTGCTGTATAACTCCATTCATTCCAAACACTATCTATATCAGCAACACCTTGGGGTCAAGGAAAGAGCGTTCACGTCGCGCGTGGCACTGTTTTCATCAATCTTTCCACCACCACGCACAAGAAGCACAAGGCAGACGCCATTGTGTGTAGATGTGGAGAAGTGTGTTCAGTTCCGGCTGAACAACTTCTAATCTTGTATGTGGACTCGATAGATAAGAAGTAGCAACACCCTGAAGCAAGTAGCATAATCAAAAATGCTGACAGGTCCTTGTTCAAAGTAACACCTATCTAAACATCAAACTTACAAGCAAACTTTTCCACGTTAAACTTGAAACTATCCCTTTTGGTCAACAACATGTAGTCTTGAGAACAGAACATGATGGGAATCATTGCCTCAGGCAGCAGGAGTAAATCTAGGCTCGGATTTTTAGTTGTAAGATATAATGATGCAGCCATTTTGTAATTTACTGCGGAATAATACCTTCTAATATCAGATAATGGATGTTCATTTTTCTGAGTCGTCTAAGCATGTATTATCGCTTATAGGATTGAAATGCATAATGGACTTAGGATATTGAAATGTGTCCTTCGTGCTTTACATGTGCAAGGGAAATTGAAGTATAATAAATCTGTCCCTAAAACTGAATCCATATGCTGAACTTTTAACAAGCTTTTATCAAGTTTAAAGGAGTTGTTAAGACATTTGAAAGGTGTTTATGGAAATGTAATTTTGTTTCTTGGATTGAACATTTGGCTTGGTTCGAACTATTCCACCACTAACTTGGAAGTCTCAAAGTCAAAGTGAAACTAAATGCCAGTCGAGGTGCTTAACACCAGGATTCAAAAATGGCACGGTGGCGCAGCGGTAGAGTTGCTGCCTTACAACGCTTGCAGTGCCAGAGACATGGGATCAATCCCGACTACGGGTGCTGTCTGTACAGAGGTTGTATGTTCTCACCGTGAGTGCGTGGGTTTTCTCCATAGATAGATATAGATATGCCATTTATTGTCACTGTACATGTACAATGAAATTAAAAGCTGCTCGTACTCAGTGCATACATATAATTTAGTACAAAAATCAAGAAACAGAAAACAAAAAGACTACAATGAGCTAGAGTGAAGCTTGGTTAAAAAACAGAAGGGAGAAGGGGGGGGGGGTAGGTGCACAATTCTGCGGCGCTATATACATGTTACTCCATGACCTTCGCTCCATGACCTTCGGTGCTCCATGACCTTCGGCTTCCTCCCACACTCCAAAGACGTGCAGGTTTATAAGTTAATTGGCTTAGTATAAGTGTACATTGTCCCTAGTACGTGTAGGATAGTGTTAATGTGCAGGGATCGCTGGTCGGTGCGGACTTGGTGGGCCGAAAGGCCTGTTTCCGCGCTGTGTATCTAAAACTAAACACTAAAGAAACTAAAAACAAATGTGAATCTAAAGTAGGTCTTGATAAAATAATCTATGTTTTCACACTTAAATGAGGAAAATACTGATATTGCTGTCTGCAAGACTCTTAACGTGACTACATTTACTTGTAAATTACTGTTTGAGAAAGTAGTTTTCCTTTCCTGTTGCTTTAATATTTATTAATCTGCAGAAACCGGCTTTCGTAGCTTGTGAGTCGGTCATTTGTGAGTTTACTGCTCTGCCAGTTCTAACCACGTTTATCCTTCAGGTCATTGATCCAACCATTTACCAGGATGTTGCCAGAACTCGAGGGAATGAGCTGTAGGGAGAGGTTGAGCAGGCTATGGGCTTTATTCCTTAGAGCACAGGATGATGAGGGATGATCTAATAGGGAGGGGTAACTCAAGTAACTGCACAGACTTTTGCCCAGAGTATGAGAATCGAGAACCAGAGGACATAGGTAAAAGGTGAGGAGGATAAGATTTAATGGGAACCCGGGGGGTACGTTTTTTACACAAAAGGTGGTGGGTGTATGGAACGAGCTGCTGGAGGAGGTAGTTGAGACGTTTAAGAAACATTTAGACAGGTTCATGGATGGCGGTAGGTTTAGAGGGATATGGTCCAAAAAGCAGGCAGGTGGGACTAGTGTAGATGGGGCATGTTGGTCGGCATGGACAAGTCGGGTCAAAGGTCCTATTTCCATGTTGTATGGCTCTATGATAGCCAAGTATAGTACATAGAATACATTCAATATACACTGCTAAAACACACCGTTTGGCCTGGTTTATGGGTAGTTTATATGGTACCGATATATTCTTCCACCCCTCAGGTCATCTGATAAGAAAGGTAAGATTTATGCTGTTGTAACATAACCTATACATTATATCATTTGTGTACACATCTAAATAATAATAGCAGAAATGGAACAGTCATAGTCATAGTGTAATACAACATGGAACCAGGCACTTTGGTCCCACTTGCCCATACTGATCACGATATCCTTATACTGTAAGCTGGGCCCATGTCCTGCGAAGCCTTTTCTATCCGTGTAGCTGTCTAAATATCTTTTATATGGTTTTATTAGAGTCATAGTCATAGTGATAGAGTGTGGAAACAGGCCCTTCGGCCCAACTCACCCACACCGGCCAACAATGTCCCAGCTACACTAGTCCCACTTTTCTGCGCTTGGTCCATAACCCTCCAAACCTGTCCTACCCATGTATCTGTCCAACTGTTGCTTAAACAATGGGATCGTCCCAGCCTCAACTACCTTCTCTGGCAGCTTGTTCCATACACCACTCTTTGTGTGAAAAAATTACCCCTCGGATTCCTATTAAATCTTTTCCCCTTCACCTTGAACCTATGTCCTCCAGTCCTCAATTCCCCTACTCTGGGTAAAAGACTCTGTGCATCTACCCGATCTATTCCTCTCATGATTTTGTATACCTCTATAAGATCTCCCCTCATCCTCCTACGCACCATGGAATAAAGCCCCTGCCTACTTAACCTCTCCCGACAGCTCACACCCTCTAGTCCTGGCAACATCCTCGTAAATCTTATCTGAACCCTTTCAAGCTTGACAATATCTTTCCTATAACATGGTGCCCAGAACTGAACACACTATTCTAAATGCGGTCTCACCAACTTCTTGTACAACTGCAACATGACCTCCCAACTTCTATACTCAATACTCTGACTGATGAAGGCCAAAGTGCCAAAAGCCTTTTTGACCACCTTATCTACCTGCGACTCGACCTTCAAGGAACCAGGCACTTGTACTCCTGGATCCCTCTGCACTACAACACTACCCAGAGGACTACCATTTACTGTGTATGTCCTGCCCTTGTTCGACGTCCCAAAATGCAATACCTCACACTTCTCTGTATTAAATTCCATCAACCATTCCTCCGCCCACCTGGTCAAACGCTCCAGATCCTGCTGCAATCATTCACAACCTACCTGCCTCAACCACTAGGGGGGCATGGTGGCAGTGGTAGAGCTGCTGCCCTACAGCACCAGAGACCCGGGTTTGATGTTGACTGCAGGTTCTTTACGGACTTTGTACGTTCTCCCCATGACCTGCGTGGGTTTTCTCTGGGAGCTCGGATTTCCTCCCACACTCCAAATGTTTAGGTTGTATAATTGTAAATTGTCCCTTGTGTGTGTAGGATAGTGTCAGTGTGCAGGGATAACTTGTCGGTGGGCCGAAGGGCCTGTTTCCGCGCTGTATCTCTAAACTAAGCTAAAGCACTTCCTCTGGCAGCTCATTCCATAAGTGCATCAACACTCGGTGTGAAGAGGTTCTTCCATCCGTGCTTTTGATTTTTAGTTTTTGATTCCTGTTCAATGGGAAAATAGGCCGCGTATATTCACCGTATCTATGCCCCTCATGATTTAGTACACCACTGGAACTCACTGGTACACCACAGACACTCCTGGAACTCAAGCCCTCGAGTCCTGGCAACATGGTTGTAAATCTTCTTTGCACTCTTTCCAGCTGAGACCAAGGAGTCACCAAGATAAATATCAGCGAGGAAAAGTATTCAGCGGCATGACTGCACCTTTTCAAAGAGATTTTCCTTCACGTTCTGATTATCTCATATTACTGTGCACTGCAAACTATCTTACATCAGATGATGGATTCATTGTACACCAAATGATTTGTTTTTTTACAATGGAAGGGGGGTTTTAAAGGGAAAATTTAGTTAGCCAGAACGATAGACATAGTACAGAAGAAAAGTCATTCAGTTCATCGAGGCTGATTCTATGATAGAGTGACATAACTAGTCTCAAAATCCCATTTCTATCCCATCAAAAGCTGCACACTTCTCTCTGAGAGTTCTCTGCTTCTAAATCCTTTTGATCGAGTATGTTCTAGACCATACCTGGGGTCACGGAAAGAGCGTTCATGTCGCGGCCCTGTGTCCACCAATCTTTCCACCAGCACGCACAAGAAGCTCAAGAAGTGACAAGACAGACACCATTGTGCAGATGCCGAGAAGTGTGTTCAGCTCTGGCTGAACAACAACTAATCTTGTGTGTGGACTCGATAAGAAGATGACCATACCTTTGGTTATATATGTCTGAAGAAGGTTCCCATCGTGAAATGGGATACTGAGTTGGATGATCAGCCATGATTCTATTGAATGGCGGTGCACACTGGAAGGGCCGAATGGCCTACTCCTGCACCTATTTTCTATGTTTCTATGTTTCTATGTGAAAAGGGTCCGAACCAAAATGTCGCCTTTCCATTCCCTTCAGAGATGCTGCCTGACCCGTTGAGTTACTCTAGTACTTTGTGTTTTGCTCTGCAGTACCTTGTGTCTCCATATAACTTGCTGGGTAAAAAAATATTTTCTTCTTGTCACCTCTGGTTCTTGATCCATCATCCTAAATATCTGTCCTTTCCATAGTCTCCTTTCACCAGTAGAATTACTTTCGCCATCTTAAAGAACAAATATTTTTAAAGCAATGATACCAAATAATACCAAAATCATCAAAATAAATAGATATTCTGGAAAATAAATTACTGGACGCTTCAGATCTAATTTCACCTCGGGTACCAAACAATGAAGATGTTCGCTGTCTGTTTAGATTTCTCAGTTACCTGACAATGATTTATCAATTAAATAAACACCATACACCCCATTATGATGGCTGCATTTACTCTACATTGTCCCAATGGCTTTTATTTCAGCATAATACCATATGTAGTTCAACTGAAGATAACTACAGCACAACTTGAGGGGGGACCTCATTGAAACTTACCGAAGAGTGAAAGTCTTGGATACAGTGACTGTGGAGAGGATGTTTCCACTAGAGGGAGAGTCTAGGACCAGAGGCTACAGCCTCAGAATAAAAGAACATACCTTTAGAAAGGAGATGAGGAGGAATTTCTTTAGTCAGAGGGTGGTGAATCTGTGGAATTTATTGCCACAGACGGCAGTGGAGGCCGTTAATGGATATTTGTATGGTAGAGATAGACAGATTCTGGATTAGTAATGGGGAGGAGAATGGGGTTGAGAGGGAAAGGCCAATCAGCCATGACTGAATGGCAGAGTAGACATGATGGGCTGGATAGCCTAATTCTGCCCCTGTAACTTATCAACATTTTACTAGGCTCGATTTTGAGACAGTGCTCTTCTGAGCCAGAATGGACATGATAGAAATTCTCCTGTCAGTCAAGCCTGGTAATCACACTTTTGCAAGTACCCAAAATGTATTTCATTCACATAATTTAATTCATAGCTATTGAAGCTATTAAAGTCCACACTGCATTTTGGGGGGCAAAATTTCTCTATTATTGGGAAAGCTTTGATGTAGTTCTATTAAATGTTGTTTCCTCTGCTCATTAATAAATTGTATTTCCTATGCTCAAGTGAGACCCTTGGACTATCTTTAATTGGACTTTACTGGACTTTATCTTGCACTAAACTTTATTCCTTTTATCCTGTCTCTGCACACTCAGGACAGCTTGAGTGTGTAGGCTTTCTGCTGACTGCATAGCATGCAACAAAAATGCTTTTCACTGTACCTTGGTACATATAACAACCATGAAACTATCTAATTGATGGGTTGTAGTTCAGTTGACTGGTTACGTTAAGTTCATACCATTAGATATCACGAGATTGTCAGCAGATATCCTGATGTTGCGGACATCACCCTTGTTATTTTAGTATGGAAATTGTTGATTTAAATTCAATTGAATTGAAAGATACAGCTTAGATCTGTTCATAAATATGTTATGAAGCTTTTTTTTCCCCCCCTTTGGTTCATTCATGCATTTCATTTTGATTTGAGTGAATTTTATTTGTTGCAATGGTAGTTTAGAGATGCAGCATGGAAACAGGCTCTTCAGCAAACACCGAGTCCACGCCGACCATCGATCACCCCTTCACACTAGTTCTATGTTGACCCACTTTCTCATCCACTCTGAAGCGTCCACACTAGGGGCAATTTACAGAGGCTATTTAACCTAGAAACCCACACAACACTGGGAAAGGGAAGGAAATCGGAGCACCTGGAGGAAACCATATCCATCACGGGGAGAACGTGCAAACTCCAAGTAAACAGCATCTGAGGTCATGATTGAACCCGGATATTCAGTGATATGAGGCAGCATCTCTACCAGGAGCACCACTGCGCTGCCTTAGATTTATAGGTAAATCCTACACGTTTTTTAATGTTTGCGAAGAAACTTTAAAATATATTAAACAAAAATAATTTCAGTAGGTTTGAATCTTGAGATAATTTAACAAATCCTACCTGTTCAATTTCTTTGAAATGTTATTCTGCTTATGCCTAACCATTTCACAGATCAGATCAGCCCAGCTCATTCTCTCTGTGGTTCTTCAGTGCATTTCATTTTGACCTGGGTGAATTTCATTAGTAATTGTTACAATAGTAATTGTGCCCGGTTTTGCATGCTTATCCAACCAGAACCGTGTTTTAATGCCCTTACTTTCAACTGTGATTTACATTCCAGAGACATTGGCAAAGTTGCTTGTAGTTCGTGCACAAGAATGAGTAATTCAGAAGCAATTCATTATAAACCGAAACAGTCCATGGCTATAACCTCACAGGCCTTATAAACAAGTTGAACTATTGACAACATTCAATAATGCATCAAAGCTGAACCTACTGCAGTGTACTATTAGTATGCTGACTATTATGAACTAGATTCACAGTGGGGAAACCGACCCTTCGACCCAACTTGCCCACATTGACCAATATGAGCCATCTACACTACACTAGTCCCACCTGCCTGCATTTAGCCCATATCCCTCTAAGCCTGTCCTATCCATGCGTCAGTACTTGAAAAGACTACTAGTTTGAATTCATTTACAGTAATATGGATCATGTCAGAAGCCAACTCGTGGCGATCCCCAGAAACGGCGACACGATGCACTTTGTGACATATTCTGTCAACATGTTGGACGACAGTGGGAGCCAACAGCGAGCTGTGTGTCGTCTGACACACGAGCAAACGAACAAACTCTATGGTTACCCTGCACTCTCCATCTTCTGTATTTACATAAGAGTAACCCCCTGTACACTTCACTGTACTTTTCGCTTCAGTTTTAAGAAAGATATTTTATCCAAGCCTCACCCCCCAGGATAAACTAGTTTACGCAAATGGGTGTGTTAGAATAACCTGGCGGGAGGGTGCTGATGGCCATTTGGATGTGTATCCCCACACTGCGTTGTACAGACGTGCCCACGATGATGGAATCTACGGTCATGGTTGAAAGTTTGGGGAGGAATGACGCAGGGAAGGGACAAAGATTTGGAAGAATGGAGCACCCGGAGGAAACCCATGTGCTCACAGGGAGAACATGCAAACTCCTCACAGATAGCACCCGAGGTCAGGATTGAACCCGGATCTCTGGAGCCCGGGTGAGGCAGCACCCCTGCCAGCTGAGCCATTGTACCACCCTCTGAGCAGCGCAGGTATGGAGGTCACAGTTTAGGAAAGAGAAGGAGGCAGTTTTATAACGGACAAAAAGCATAAACAATGGCTAGCAAAAGAAAGATAGAAATGGGTGGTTCATAAATTCATAATTGATAGGAGCAGAAGTAGGCCATCAAGTCCACTCTGCCATTCAATCACAGCTGATCTATCTATCCCTCTCAACCCCATTCCCCTGCCTTCTCCCCATGACCCCTGACACCCGTACTAATCAAGAATCTATCTATCTCTGCCTTAAAAATATCCATTAACTTGGCCTCCAATGGCCTCCAATGCTGGTCATTGCTGACTGAAGCTCATGGGGAATTGGAACACATTCATTTATAGGGAGGACGTAGTGAGGTTGTACTTAGGGACATTAATTGTTATATGCAACTGGTACTTCAAGGTTGCTGAAGTGGCTACAAGCAACATTGTGCATATCATGACTTAGATCAGTTGATTGCTACAAAGACAAATCTCCTTGTTGGTGCTGGTGTGAGTGAGTTATGTAATACTCCACAATAGGAAGAGAAGAAAAACTTAAGGCGCTGCAGGGAAAGAGAAGGACAGAAAATAATACAAATCAATATAGGGATAAAATAGAAGCAGGCAAATCCAACAACTGATTCTTCTCCCTTATGCTAAATTGAAAGGATTGCTTACCATTTGTCAAGAGTCAAGAGCGTGTAAATGTTGTATCGACTGACAATTGAACAATGAAATTCTTACACGCAGCAGCATAACAGGCCTGCAAGCACGATGCACATAATGTGCAGGAAGGAACTGCAGATGGTGGTTTGGACCGAAGTATCTTCAGCACAACGCACATAGTTTATTTTAGTTTAGAGACACAGCTCCGTGGCCCACCGAGTCCGCGCCGACCAGCCATCTCCACACACACTAACGCTATGCATCACACACTAGGGACAATTTCCATGTAGACCCGGCCAATTAGCCTACAAATCAGTACGTCCTTGGGGTGTGGGAGGAAAACGGAGCTTCCCGGAGAAACCCACGCAGGTTATGGTTAGAGCGTATAAACTCCGTACAGCCAAGCACCCGTAGTCAGGATCGGACTCAGGTCTCTGGCGCTGTAAGGCAGCAACTCTATATCTGCGCCACTGTGACACCCATAGATAATATACACTAAATAAAACTCAATCAAATAATAACACCAATACCAGTGCGAAAAATCAATACCCAAAGTCTTTAGTGCAACCATAATTCATGCTCATGGTTGTGGTTAGTGTTGTGTCGTGTTCCAGAACTTGGTAAGAAGCTATTCTTGAAGCAGGTGGTCATAGCTTTCAGACTTCTACACCTTCATCTTGATGGTAGGAGTGAAAGGAGAGCATGGCCAGGTTGGTAGGGGACTTTGATGATACTGATTGCCTTTTTGAGGTAACACCCTCTATAAATCCCTTCAATGGTTTTCTATATACTAGACACAGAATGTTGAGAAGAAATATTGTGTAACATCCATCAGTATCTATGTGATGGACCGGGCATTGTCTACCACTCTGTAATCTCCACTGTTCTTGGGCATTTGAGTTGGCAAACCAGTCAAGCCGTCCCTGTGCTCCCTGCTATTCACCTGCAGAAGTTTAAGAAAGTATTCGTCAACAAATTGAATCTCTATCATGTTCTAAGGAGGTAGAGATGTTGATGGGCTTTCTTTATGTTAGGGCCCAAACAGAGTTGAATTCTTTATCTGCTCCTTTCTTTCTGGCCCTTACAGTCAGAACCTCATCTGTTTCAATAGGGCGACACGGTGGCGCAGCGGTAGAGTGTGCTGCCTTACAGCGCCAGAGACCCGAGTCGATCCTGACTACGGGTGGCACAGAGTTTTACGTTCTCCCTGTGACCGCGTGGGTTTTCTCCGGGATCTCCGGCTTCTCTCCCACACTCCAAAGACGCACAGGTTTGTCGGTTAATTGGCTTCGGTAAAAATTGTATATTGTCCCAAATGTGTAGGCAAGTGTTAGTGTGTGGGGAATCCCTGGTCAGCGCGGACTCCAAAGGGCATATTTCTGCGCTGTATCTCCAAACTAAACTAAACTAAACTAAAGTGTTTCGACCTGAAAGGTCGCCTTTTCTCCAGAGATGCTGTCTCACCTGCCGAGTTACTCCAGCTTTTTGTGGAGTAAAGTGTTTTGCAGCTTTAAGGCCAACCAACAGTTAACATTTATATAATCTCTTTAATACTAAAATATCCCATGGTGCTTTCAAGATGTGCTTTCCATTAAAATGTGACATGTTCCATCAGGAAATATAATTCTAACAGCATGGACAGGCAAAGAATAAGAGTAACGTGTGAAAAATTGTGTGAGGGATAATTGCATCTGCAATGTGTCTTTCCCCACATACACTGAACACCGAGCTAAAAGAACATCTTCTTATGTTGTTGAAGAAAGAGGCAGGAACAATGAAGGTCGAATCTTTTGTGGGAGTTGCAGCACAATTCAATTTGCTGTACGACTTAATTTAAAAGAAGATGACTCAGAAAAGTACTTTCTCTGGTGTTGTAACCCTTCCCTCTCAATGTGTATTAAAAAGATCTGTGGCCAACACTAAGTATAAGGTTAAGGTGCAGGAAGGAATCTCTTGCCCACCTCTATTTGCTGCAAGCCGGCGCCCTGTCAGCAGCGTGTCTGTTTTTTACCAACTTTTTTTATTTTTTTAGTATGTTTTAAAGTTTGTTTTTAATGGTTCTTTGTGTGTCTTGTGTAGGGGGTGGTGGGGGGGGGGGGGGGGGGGGGGGTGAGGGGGAAACCGTTTTGGTCGTCTCCTCCACGGAGAGGCGACTTTTTCCAGGTCGCCTCCCCCGTGGCCTAACAACGAGGATCTGGTGGCCTTTCCCGGAGACGCGCCCGGGGCTTCAGTGGTGGGCGCAGCGTGGACTCTCGGCGTAGAGCGGGCGTGCCCTCGCTGGGGCTCGCTGGAGGGGAGCGCTCCGTTTCGCTGGCCCGCGGCAGCCGGCTGCCTGAAGCTCCAGCTGGCGCGGCGTCTACAGCCCGGGATCCCTCATGGGGGACCCGGGAGAAGAAGGAGCTTCCGCCGCCGGCCCGCGGCCAACTTCTACCGCGGGCCCGGCGTGGACTTACCATCACACCTGGAAGGGAGCTTCGACCGCCGGCCCTGCGGTCTGCGGTGCTTCTGGCTGCGGCGCGGCGGTGACTTTAAATCTTCGACCGCCGGCCTGCGGCCTACACCATCCTGAAGCCACGGTCTCCGGTGGGGAAGAGCCGACTATGGACTGGACTTTGGTCCCGACCACGGGGGGAAATGGAGGACGACTGGCCAATGTTTGTGTTAAATTTTTATTGTGTATTGTGTGTTCTTTCTCATTGTATCGCTGCTGACATATTCATTTCACTTGCACTTTATGTGCAATGTGAGGAATAAACCCGTATTGTATTGTATTGTATTTCCCATCTAGTGAATAACACCGATCGATAGAAACCATTAAACTCAGCAAGCTTTGTTGAAAAGATTCTTCGACTTCCCCTACTTCATGCCTACACTTTCATATATTTCTACGGCTTAATTCACGCCACTTTTCAAGAATCTTGAAAGTTGACTCCCCCCCACCATCGATGGTGTCGACAGGGGGTGCTGCCTCAAAAAGTCAACCAGTATCATCAAAGACCCACACCTCCCTGGCCACTCTCTCATTTCACTCCTGCCATCAGGAAGAAGGTACAGGAGAGTCTCGTATATAGAAAACCGTGACATCCAGTTTCAAGAATAGCTTCTTCCCACCAAACTTGTTGGTAATAATGACAACATTTAAACAACATTTGGACAGGTACATGGATAGGAGGATATTGGCCAGCCTCTGTGTTTATAAGTCTCCCCCTTAAGTGCCTATTAATTATTTCCACACTCATCTTAACCTTATGTCCCCTGGTTCGTGATTCCCCTACTCCGGGTTAAAGACTGTGCATTTACCCTGTCTATTCATCTCATGATCTTAGACACCACAATAAGATCTATAGTGCTGTATTAATAATTCTAAAGAAGCTTAGTGCTATCCAGGAGATGCATGTTTAATTAGTTGCCCAGTGACCATCCTAAGGAATTATCCCCTCCACCACAAGCACACAATGGCTAAAGTGTGTATCATTTAAACATGCACTGTAGTTATTCACCCAGGCTATTTTTTTTTAGTTTAGAGATACAGCATGGAAACTGGCCGTCCAGCCCACTGAGTCCACACCAACCAGCGAACCCTGCACACTAACACTACCCCACACACACTAGGGACAAATTACATTTTTATACTAGGCCAATTAAATTGGAGTGTGTTAAACAGTCCCTACAGTGAAGATGTGGATCACAGATATGTACGAGACACTACATTTGGAAAACATTAGACTTGTCTTGGCGAAAAAACCAGAACAGTTTCTCAAGACATGGACATCCTTCACCGAATTCTTACAAGAATAGCATGGCGCACCACAAAATTAAATTTAAATCCGATCCCGGGCTGGGAAGTGGAGGGGGGCTTAAGGGGGGATGACGAGGGGAACAGAGTATCTCTGGAATCTCTCACCTTTGTTTTTCTCTTTGTCTTGTGGCTTTAGAAGGCAGGTATTTTTCGACCACACATGGTATGTTTAGGGGAATGGTCCCCACAGAATTTACAAGTTCTTTTTCGATCCCAGGCGATCTTTTCACTTCTCCACCTTTTTTTCTCTTTTCTTGTTGGTAGTTTAGGGGTCCCTTTCTTTTTCGCTCTCTTTTTCTCTTTTTCCCTTTCTTGCTTGCTCTCTTTTTCATTTTTTCAGGTTATAAGGTTAAAAATGAAACTGAACAATAATTGTATAATCTTAGATGCCGAATGTTTTATCTTTGTACAATTGCTTCTAATGTGGGAGGAAACCAGAAGATCTCGGAGAAAACCCATGCAGGTCACGGGGAGAACGTACAAACTCCTTGCAGACAGCACTTGTAGTCAGGATCGAACCAGGGTCTCTGGCGCTGTGAGGCAGCAACTCAGCCACTGCGCCACCGTGCTGCCCCTTCTATTCTGACAGCTCCTCCCAAACCCAAACAAGCTCCGTAGTTCTTCAAACATGGCCACTGTTCCCAGAACTCTCTGACCAAAACAAACCTCTCGGACTATCCTTTCCAGCGCACTGCATCAGCTGAAAGTGATAGATCGCCACCGCTTTGGCAAGGGCAGTTTGGATGGCAACAAATGCTGCCCTTGCCATTGACACAGAAATCCGGACAGATGAAGAAGAGAAATGTTAGCGTTGATATAGCCTGACATTTTCAATGTAAGATGAAGAATTAACATGTTCCTAACATTGACAGGTGCTTGAGGCCACAAATCAAAAGAGTCATGACACCTTTAATCAGCAGAAAAGTAACCTACATATTATTCAGTCCCAATTAACTGACTGCCAGTCTCGCACGCTGAGAAATAGAAATGTCAATTCTTTATGAAAGATTAAGTGGAGGAGGTGACCTTCTGTGGATCCGTCTTCTGTAGCCTTTAGGGAAGGTTTCAGATTTCTATACCTTTTTGTTCCACCAGCTATTACTGAGGAGAACTAGGTTGGGAAAGGAGGGCATTAGTTACACCTGGTTGACCAGCCCTCCTCAATGCATGGACATTGTGGGCCAAAGGGCCTATTCTTATGCTGAAGATAGACACAAAAAGCTGGAGGAACTCAGCGGGTCAGGCAGCATCTCTGGAGAAAAAGAATAGGTGACGTTTAGGGTCGAGACCCTTCTTCAGACTATAGAAACATAGAAAATAGGTGCAGGAGGAGGCCATTTGGCCCTTCGAGCCAGCACCGCTATTCATTGTGATCATGGCTGATCGTCCCCCAATCAATAACCTGTGCCTGCCTTCTCCCCATATCCCTTGACTCCACTAGCGCCTAGAGCTCTATCTAACTCTCTGTTGAATCCATCCAGTGATTTGGCCTCCACTGCCCTCTGTGGCAGGGAAATTCCATAAATTCACAACTCTGTGTGAAAACGTTTTTTCTCACCTCAGTCTTAAATGGCCTCCCCTTTATTCTAAGACTGTGACCCCTGGTTCTGGACTCGCCCAACATTGGGAACATCTTTTCCTGCATCCAGCCCTTTTATAATTGTGTATGTTTCTATAAGAATACAAGCCTAGTCTTTTCAATCTTTCCTCATATGACAGTCCCGCCATCCCAGGGATCAAACTCGTGAATTAGGAGACCACTATTCTTATGCTGTCCTGTTGTGTTGTTCTCTTCTAAACCTCGATTCTGAAAAATGAATAAATACAAACAAATATCAATTGGCATTCGCCAGAGGTGGCACAATGGGGAGTCCTCTTGTCTCTGAGTCATAAGATACAAGGTTTAATGTCTAACTCAAGGAGAGTGTTAATGAACAGCAAGTCCTTGGAGCACATAGTTCCCTGAAAGTGGCGAGGCAGGTAGGTAGGCAAGGTGCTGAAGAAAGGGTCTTGTACTCGCTAGAATTTAGAAGATTGAGGGGGGATCTTGTAGAAACTTACAAAATTCTTAAGGGGTTGGACAGGCGAGATGCAGGAAGATTGTTCCCAATGTTGGGGAAGTCCAGAACAAGGGGTCACAGTTTAAGGATACGGGGGAAATCTTTTAGGACCGAGATGAGAAAAACATTTTTCACACAGAGAGTGGTGAATCTCTGCAATTCTCTGCCACAGAAGGTAATTGAGGCCAGTTCATTGGCTATATTTAAGAGGGAGTTAGATGTGGCCCTTGTGGCTAAATGGATCAGGGGGTATGGAGAGAAGGCAGGTACAGGATACTGAGTCATATTGAATGGCGGTGCAGGCTGGAAGGGCCGAATGGCCTACTCCTGCACCTATTTTCTATGTTTCTATGTTTCTATGGTATGTATGTGTTAATCAGCTGAGACACTGAGTAGAGAGGTTAGGACACCATGTTACAGTTGTACTAATTATTAGTTTGGTCACACTTGGAACATTGTGTGCGGTTCTGGGCATCACTCAATAGGAAGGATGTGATGATATGATTAAGTCAGAAACGGTGCAGAAAAGATTCACAGCAACGCAGCCTTGACAGGATGCCTCCAGTTATTATAAGGAGAGGTTGGATAAAGATTGAGACTCTTTTTCCTGGAGCAAGGAAGGTTGAGGGCTCACCTTCTGGACAGAGGGTTATAAACTTATCACAAGCACAGACCGGGTGGATAGTCATAGTCCATTTCCCAGGGTAAAGGAGTCTTTTTTTTTCCACTTAAGGTTTTATTGATTTTTCACAGAGAGATATACAAAACAGTACAACACCATCACCATAAATAAAATAAAATAAGAAAAGCAACAACTAATAAATAAATAGGAAAAGAGAAATCCAAGATTTAAAGCTAAAGTTCGAGTCCATACTTTAAATCTTGGAAGCTCATAAACTCGCCATTTTCTGAAACTGTATACATTGCCGTTATGCCTTTTTGAGCCCATTCATTGAATCTTGAATCATGCACTCCTGGCTTAAACTTTGAGTCATATGCGAACCACTTCAATGTGTGAACCCCTCTTTTTAATTTGTATTTTTTTCAATATAACATTCCATATTTCTAACGTAAATGCTACTATTGGATCCATAGCATGTCTCAAAGCCCCTTCCAGATATTTGTCTCCCACCAAAATCTGGGTCTGGTAACCCTGTATCTCCCTTTCCATTTCTTCCCATGGAGACTCATAATCAGGTCTACACCAACAAGCCAGACGTCTGAGTTGAGCTGCATAAAAATGCTCCCTCAGATTTGGTAAAGCCATTTCAGCAGTTGAAGTGTTGTTAGTTTTATTCCTGTTTTTTTGCTATTCCAAATGAATCTAGAGATCATCTTATCCCAGGCTATGAATTTGTCTCGGGGAACATTAATTGGAAGAGATTGGAATAAATATAGTAGTTTAGGTAGGATATTCATTTTAACCATTTGTATTCTGGCACTGAAGTCTAGAGGAAGGGTAGACCACCTTTCAACATCCTTTTTAATGTTTTCTTCAATTTTGTTATAATTAGTTTCAAACATAGAAACATAGATAGAAACATAGAAAATAGGTGCAGGAGGCCATTCAGCCCTTCGAGCCAGCACCGCCATTCATTGTGATCATGGCTGATCGTCCCCAATCAATAATCTGTGCCTGCCTTCTCCCCATATCCCTTGATTCCACTAGCCCCTAGAGCTCTATCTAACTCTCAAATGTCGAGTGTAAGGAACTAACAGCTTCTGTAGGTCTTTTATAATCTTTTGCACAAGTTAACTTGTCAAAGTTCAACCTGTTGACACGTGAGAATTCAGGAAATAACCGCAAAAACCCTTGATAACAAAATCCATCATCACATTTGTGACCCTGACGTGATTCGAACATGCAACCTTCTGATCTGTAGTCAGACGCGTTACCGTTGTGCCACGAGGCAGACCTGGTTGGAAAGTGTTTAGGTTATAGTTACACCAAGATACTGCATCATTTTAGAATTCCATTTCAGATTATATGCATCTCTGATTTGTTGGGATGGAGAATAATTAAATGAAAGAATTTGTGTTTTTGTTATATTCAGATTATACCCTGAGTAGTATCCATATGTTTCTAGTAGGTTCATTAGATTTGGGAAACATATATCTGGTCCTTCAAGAAAAATAATGACATCATTATTTGTGGTAAGGGAGTCTAAAACCCCATTATTTGTGGTAAGGGAGTCTAAAACAAGAGGGCATAGGTTTAAGATCAGTGCATTTATTATTATTGAGTTTAATTTATTGTCACATGTACCGAGGTACAGTGAAAAGCATTTGTTGCGTGCTAACCAGTCAGCGGAAATACAATAGAGGTACATGATTACAATCGAGTTGTCCACAGTATACAGATACATGATAAAGAGAATAAGATGAATAACGTTTAGTGCAAGATAAAGTCTGATCAAAGATAGTCTAAGGGTCTCCAATGAGGGAGACAGTAGCTCAGGACTGCTCTCTAATCGTTGCTAGGATGGTTCAGTTGCCTGATAACAGCTGGGAAGAAACTGTTCCTGAATCTGGAGGTGGGATCGCCTCCGATGTTAAGTTCACGCCCCACGGTGGGGCTCAAAGTCAGTCCCAAGCAAAGCCTCCAGCTCCATCATGTTAGGCTGCAGAGCGACCAGAGATACGATCCGGAAAACAATCGCATCTCCGGCAGGGTAAGAGAATGAAAAAACAGATTCCCCCGACCCCCTCCCCCACCCCCCACACAAAACAAACTGGAGAACCTTTACACAAATTTTTTAAACACACTAAAAATAACAAAAAACGACGAAGAAACAGACAGACTGTTGACGGGGCTGCCAATCGTGCGGTGCCCCTGGTGTTATGATCCACCTCCACATCAGCAGAGAATCCTATCCACAGCCTGAGGGTATAAAGAAAACCAGACCACCCTCAGAACACAGCCTTTGGCCAATTCTTTCACAGGTTGGTTGTGAAGAATAATTAATACAACTAACCTTGGCCAGGAGATAAGAGGTGTCAGCAAGCATTGGCTCAACAAAGATCTCCCTGCGGTAGGATTCGACAGCTTGTCAGGACCAAACAGGCTTCAGTGCTGTTAAACTGGATAAGGTGCAGAGAAGATTTATGAGGATGTTGCCAGGACTTGAAACATAGAAACATAGAACATAGAAAATAGGTGCAGGAGTAGGCCATTCGGCCCACCGAGCCTGCACCGCCATTCAATATGATCATGGCCGATCATCCAACTCAGTATCCTGTACCTGCCTTCTCTCCATACCCCCTGATCCCTTTAGCCACAAGGGCTTGAGGGCTTGAGCGACAGGAATAGGTTGGGCAGGCTAGGACTTTATTGCCCCTCAGATCTCCTTAAAAATTGCCCCCTTCTCATCTTAAACCTATGCCGTCTAGTTTTAGACTCCTCTACATTGGGGAAAAGTCTCTAACTATCCATGCTTTCAGTTTCCCTTCTTAATCTGATTGGCCCTCTGTTTAGGTTACCGCGTAACTTCCCAAGCTCCATGAGAACAAACCCAACCTGTCCATTCACTGTTTGTAACTAAAACCTTGGGGATCATGATAGAAGCCTCCCCGTGGCGATCCCCGGAAACGACGACACGATGCACTCAGTGACGCACCGGGCGACCAGTTCTGTCAACATGTTAGATATAGATAGATAGATATGCCATTTATTGTCACTATACATGTACAGTGAAACTGAAAGCTGCTCGTACTCAGTGCATACATACAATTTAGCACAAAAGGGGCAGAAGCTGATGGTGTGCAAGGTGTTCTTGGGGTGGCGCAGCTCGGGCTGTGGGCAATAAGAAAGGGAGGTAGAAAAAACAAAAAACAAAACCGACAAATTCTGGAAAAGTGGCTGATGGGGAGAGGGGGGGGGGGGGAATAGGTGCACAAATTCTGCGGCGCTACATACATATATACATATATACAGATGGAAGTCCGTGTTGGGCGGTGAAGTCAGTGCATGTGTGAATTTGAATTTATAGTAGTTATAATTCTCGGAAAGCAACTCTCCAGAGGTTGGACGATGACAGAAGCCAACAGCGAGCTACGCGTCATCTGACACACGAGCGAGCAAACTAAAACCTTACATTTCGCGAAACATCCCGGCGATTTCTCTTCTCCCTTCTCACTATTGTACTTCCTTCCTGTAATATAGAAACATAGAAAAATAGGCGCAGGAGTAGGCCATTCGGCCCTTCGAGCTTGCACCGCCATTCAATATGATCATGGCTGATCATCTAAAATCAGGACCCCATTCCTGCTTTTTCCCCACATCCCTTGATTCCTTCAGCCCCAAGAGCTAAATCTAATTCTGTTGAAAACATCCAGTGAATTGGCCTCCACTGCTTTCAGTGGCAGGGAATTCCACAGATTCACAACTCTCTGGGTAAAAATGATTTTCCTCGTATGACTTCAAGAACTGTACACAGTCCTCTGTATACAGTTTCTTTGCAGCTGTGATCAGGCAACTGAATGAACCAGAGAACGCACAACCAGAGAGCAGTGCTGAACTACTATCCACCTACCTCATTGATGACCCTTGGACTATCCTTGATCAGACTTTGATGGCTTTACCTTGCACTAAATGGTATTCCCTTATCATGTACCTGTGCACCATAATGCCCCAGTCCCACTTAGGAAACCTGAACGGAAACCTCTGGAGACATTGCGCCCCACCCAAGGATGTGGTTCCCGGAGGTTGCAGGTGGTTGCCGGAGGTTGCAGGTAGTGGAAGCAGGTAGGGAGACTGACAAAAACCTCCGGGAACCGCACGGAAACCTTGGTTGGGGCGCAAAGTCTCCAGAGGTTTCCGTTCAGGTTTCCTAAGTGGGACTGGTGCAAATGGCTCGGTTGTAATCATGTATTGTCTTTCCGCTGACTGGTTAGCACGCAACAAAAAGCTTTTCACTGTGCCTTGGTACACGTGACAGTAAACAAAACTGAACTGAACTGAACTCACCAATGAACACAGCTACAATACGACATCCCAATTCTTGTACTCAAAGCCACCGTCTAGGAAGCCAACTTCTGCCAAGCACCTTCTGCACCACTTTATCCACATGAGGCCATCTTCAGGGAACTGTGAACTTGCACCCCAATGTCTCTCTATCTATCAACACTTCTAAAGTCCCCGTTATTTACTGTGTATGCCCAGCCACTGTTTTATATTTTAAACTGCATAACTCATCGGACTCACAACCCAAAACATTGTCTGTCAAGTTCCCCCACAGATGCTGCCTGACCCTCTGAATCCCTCCAGCAGTTTGCTGAATAAATTTGTCCATTGGGTTAATAAATGATAACCATTAAAAAATAAAAGTAAATCAAATGATAGTTATAATTCAAATTATAATGAAAGTAAAAAACAATGGAATGAAATGTCAGAATTATTGAGTTCAGTTGGAATATTTTAAAAAGTTGGTTATTTACCCTCTGAGATCGTAGCCTAGCTGTGTCCCAACAGCACCCATGTGCCTTCTCCCAGTTACCTGGAAACATCCACCAGTCTCGGACTGGAAATTAATTACTGATCCAACAGTACTAGCATTTGCTGACGAGAATTCCAAGTGTCTACCAGATATGTTGTAATCTGACTTGACTCAAAGTAGGGGAATCAAGAACCAGAGGACAAAGAGTTTAAGGTGAGAGGGGATTGATTAAATAGCTACCTGAGGGGCAACCTTTTCACATGAAGGGTGGGTGGTGAGTGTAGGGAACTAGTTATAAGATGAGGCAATTGCTCCTATAACCTATGCACTTATGAACTTGACGTGTTGAAGTGCTTTCTAACTCCACCTCTGCTATTGGAACAGAGAACAGTACAGCCCGGGAACAGGCCCTTCGGCCCATAATATCTGTGCTGAACAAGATGCCAAGATAAACGAATCAAGGTTGAACAAGTTAGGTCTTTATTCTTTGGAGCGCAAAAGGTTAAGGGGGGACTTGATAGAGGATCTTTAAAATGATGAGAGGGATATACAGAGTTGACGTGGATCAGCTTTTCCCACTGAGAGTAGGGAAGATTCAAACAAGAGGACATGACTTGAGAATTAAGGGACAGAAGTTTAGGGGTAACATGAGGGGGAACTTCTTTACTCAAAGAGTGGTAGCTGTGTGGAATGAGCTTCCAGTGAAGGTGGTGGAGGCAGGTTCGATTTTATCATTTAAAAATAAATTAGATAGTTATATGGACGGGAAAGGAATGGAGGGTTATGGTCTGAGTGCAGGTAGATGGGACTAGGGGAGAACACGTGTTCGGCACGGACTAGAAGGGCCGAGATGGCCTGTTTCCCTGCTGTAATTGTTATATGGTTATATGGTTATCTCGCCTGCTAGCACATGATCCATTTCCCTCCGTTCCCTGCCTCTCCATGTGCCTATGTAAAAGTAAAAGCCTCTTAAACACCACTATTGTACTGAATGAATAAATACTTTATTGTCACATACGACAAGTCACAGTGAAAGCCTTTGCTTGCATATCCGAGGTATGCCAATAGGCGCTCATAAAGGGCGTTTACAAAGTTACAAAGTGCCCCCACACCAAGTCCCCCTTTGTTCTCCGTTCTCCCCCTCCCCCTCTCTCACGGCGGTCCCCCCCAATGCCGGGTCCACCATTGTCCATGTGCCTGCCTCTACCACCACCCCCTGGTTCCTGCCACCTCCCACCCCTTTACCTTGTACTAGTCATCGCATGTACACCCCATCAATTTTTTAATTTTATTAACCCACCATCTGTGCGATCAGATTTTTTTTGAAAGAGAAAGAAAAAATGAATTCCACTTAGTAAAGGGCAAGAAGTGTGCGAAATGTGGAGAGGTTCCAGGCGCTATCTGAAAAAAGATGTTTGAACTGGGTGACATTCAGATCAGAGTAGTGGCTGCTTTGGTTCACTTAACGAGATTATTTTTTTTGCTCTTATCTCCTTTCAATCCTTCTTCATCTGCTGTGTTAGCACGGGGGCTTTGCACTGAGCAGCTGTTTGGGTCTAAAGCCAGCAGTCTCAAGTTCCTTCCGCAGTCAGGATTACTTTCTGCAAAACAAGTGCAAAGCAATCTATCGAGGGCAGCAGGAGAAATACGCAACACTGTAGCAGCAATCACCCTTACGGCCCTGTCCCACTTACGAGGACTATGGAGTTGTGCGCGATATCGAACGAAATCTTCGCGCGCCACCGGCCTGTCAGGTAACTGACAGCCAAAGTCGGACAGGCCCAAGAACTTGGCGCGGCGCAACGTCTCACCTCCAACGGCAGCAGAAGCGGGCAAACGATCGCCGAACTCGGCCTGGGGCTCACGGCCGTTGAGGAGCCGGGCCGCCCCCACTTCTACTTCCCGAGCGGGGCCAAGAAAATTGAAGATAGACACAAAATGGTGGAGTAACTCAGCGGGACCGGCAGCATCTCTGGAGAGAAGGGATGGGTGACGTTTCGGGTCGAGACCCTTCTTCGGACTGAGTCGGGGGAAAGGTAAATGAGAAATGTAACCCATTCCTTCTCTCCAGAGATGCTGCCGGTCCCGCTGAGTTACTCCAGCTTTTTGTGTCCATCTTCAAATGACGTCACTCGCTCCAGACGGCTGTGCGGACGCATAATGACGCGCGCGACCTTCGCGGAAACATCGCACAACGCGACCACGAGGTCGCGTAATTATCGTGCCAAGGACACGTAAGTGGGACAGGGCCTTTAGTTTGTCTTTGAAAATAGACACAAAATCACAAAATCACAGAATCGACACTAGGGGGCGCAGCATTGATGGCAGCCTCTGGCGACAGTCTGTCTGTTTCTCTATCTTTAAAAAAATTTTAGTCAGTTTTAAAAGTTCGTTTTGAAGATTTCTTTAGCTTTTCTATGTGGGGGAGGGGGGTAGGGTAAGGGGGAAACCGTTTCCCAGTCACTTCCCGGCGAGGATGCGACTATTTTCCAAGTTGCGTCCTCACCCCCCCTCCTTGCGGCCTACCACCTAGATTGGAGCCGCCTTTCCTGCCGGGGCCCCGGACCAGAGCTTCAGCAGCGGCGGCACAGCGCTGGATACATCGCGGAGCGGGTGATTGCTCACCTGGACCGCTATTTGAGGCTTCGAGCGTTGGGCCTGCTGCTTCAACATCAGAGCTGTGGTTCATAGAGCTTCAGCGTGGGCAGTGCTGACCAACATCGCGGAGTCCTGGGATCCCTTTGCCGAGGGCCGCCAGCGTTGAATCTCCGCCCAGTGCAGCCTGTGGCCTTCAGGAGCCGCGGACTCCGGTGGGAGGTGGCCGATTCGGATGTCCAAGCCACTGAAGATGTCCTCCAGTTCCGACGTCGGACTTCCATCACCCTGGCGAGCGGGCCTGAACATCGGGTCGCCCGTAGCGGCGACAGGGGGGGGGGTTCGGGAGCCCCCCGACCACGGGTGAACAACAGAGGAAGATGACTGAATTTTGGAGCCTTCCCTCACAGTGGGAAACTTTGATCCCGCTGTGTGGGGATGTCTGTGTTAAAGACTATCGTGTTCTGTGCTCTTTCGTATGGCTGTATGGCGACCACACAATCCACTGTATCAATTGGTACATGTGACAAATAAATGTCTCGTGTATCTTGTATCTTGAAAATGCTGGAGCGGACAGGCAGCAACTCTGGAGAGAAGGAACGGGTGACACTCCGGGTCGATACGATAAGATACGACAGAACTTTACTTATCCCACGAGGGAAATTGATCTGCCAGCAGTCATCAAAACACAAAATACATGAAACATGAAATTAAAGTGACGAGCGGAAAGGATTGGGGATGTGCAAAGATTATGTGTGGGAGGGGAGAGGGGGGGAGGGTCAGTCTACCCCACGACAGAAGGAGGAGGAGTTGTACAGTTTGATAGTCACAGGGAGCAAGGATCTCCTGTGGTGTTCCGTCCTGCATCTTGGTGGAACCAGTCTGTTGCTGAAGGAGCTCCTCAAGTTGACCATTGTGTCAAGGAGACTCTTCTTCAGACTTCACCATATACATGAGCCTCTTCATTTCTTTGCCTGAAGAAGGGTCTCAAGCTGAAACGTCGCCCAATCCTTCTCTCCAGAGATGCTGCCTGTCCCGCTGAGTTACTCCAGCATTTTGTCTTGGCCTTCGATTTAAACCAGCATCTGCAGTTCTTTCTTACACTCTTCATTTCTTCACTGTTGTCAATTGTTCTTAACTTTATCTATCATCCAGCTTCCCAAAACCAATTTTTTTATCAAGCTATTCGTTGGTCCTTTTTGCTAACAGCCCCAGTCTCTCTTACAGCTTAGCAACTGGTTTCTTGTTGGTCAGTGTGTGCTAATCGGAGGAAAATGTGTTGTTGTATTAACTACTAAAAATAGTCTCAGGCGGAAGATATCACATTGTAAAAACCATAAACCTACATATTTTACAAATATATTCCTTTTGATGCTACCCGTGTGACGATTCTCTTCTTTTCAGTTTTGTTTAACTTGGTTCTATTTGGCTTCACGCCTTGCATGGATTTGAGCTTTTCATCTCAGCTCTATATGGAAAAAGTTAGAATCTAATACTTGCAAAGTGATTATGTTTCTGTCACCGTAAATCCTTATCCCCTTCTTCCCCCATTCTCAATATCTTTCCTCACTCTTTTTCTCATTCCCCAATCCTCCTGTTAAATATTTGCTCTCATCCCACCTCACTGTTTTTCAGTTGCTTTTCTGTCACATATGTTCCCCTTCTCTCATTTTCTCTTTTGCTCTATCTGTCTGGCTCTCTGCCATTCCCTCTCAAACTCTCTCACTGAGTCTGTGCCTCTCTCATAAGCACCCTTTGTGGCTAGTTACCGCACTCCGTTATTCTCTGTCTCTCTCCCTCGCTCTCCCCACTCTCCTGTGCTCTCCTCCTCCCCTTCTCTCTCTCCTTATTTCACCCTTGTGCATGTGTGTGTGTAGGTGCATGCATGCGTGATTGTATGCATTCTTATGAAGATGCACAAGCGCATGCATGCACATGCCTGTGCTGCTGTCTGAATTTCTGTATGTCTAACAATCTGCATATGTGTATTTCTTTCTCTCCCTCTCATCTCTTCCTCACTCTGCTGGTGATTCTCCCGTCAGTGTCTGAGGGTTGTGTGTGGACCCTTCCTCTCCATGCCTTTTTCTTTTTCCCCATGTATTTCTCCCTTCTCCATATCCGTTTAGAATCATAATGTCATACAGGCTTTTCAGTCCAACGCATTTGATTGTATCCTTTTCTTCTTATGCTTGCCCTATGCCATTTTCTTTCATAGTTTGTTAAGACAAAGAAAAAGGCCATTCAGCCCATTGAGACTATGGTGACTTTCAGAAAATCTCGCATCAAATCAATTGTGCTACACATTTCCTTGTAATCATGTTTCTGTCCCCAGAAATATTCCTGTGATCTGCAAACACATTTGCAGATGTTAATTAATCAGTGGTTCTTTGGAATGTGGGAGGTGATAATTGTATCCCTGGGAAACCTATGTAATCAATGGGCGATCATGCAAACTCCACACAGGCAGCACCTAGGTCAGGATTGGGCCAGGGTTACCATAGCCATGCATCAGCAACACTAACTGTTATATCTCTTTCGATGGCTTTTGTTTTCTCTTTCTTTCTCCTCGTTGTTTTTCCCTTTCCATCTATCGCGCACTTCTTCACCAGAAATATCTTCCCTGGTCCCTTTGCTTCGAGGATTTCATTCCTGTCCTTATTTTGCTTCTCCCGCTTCATCTCACTCTCTCGCTCTTTCTAACTCTCAGTTTCTCTCTCTCATGTCTTCCTCCCTCTATATTTTGCACCTGATAACATTGGCAAAATGTAGACTCAATAAACAAGATGCAAAGTGCTGGAGTAACTCAGCGACTCGGGCAGCATCCCTGGAGACCATAGATAGGTGATGTTTCGGTTTGGGACCCTCCTTCAGTCCATAGGAAGGATCCCGACCATGTTCTCCCGGGATGCTGCCTGATCCATGGAGTCACTCCAGCACTTTGTGCCTTGGTTTGCAAATTAACACTTGCAGTTCTTTGTTTCCACATTTACACCCGCTATTTGTAATGAACACAGATTATTTGGAGTTAAGTGCAGTCGTGATTAAATAAATGTGAAAGGTAGACAGAAGAGAGACGTTGATAATATTGGCCAAAAAAGCAATAATCTTAGAGGACTGGGAAGATTTGTCCAAGGAATTGGTGGAGAGAGAACATAAAACTTGAGAGGCCAGATGTAGACAGATTGTAAACATTTCAAGAGGTATGTAAAATGTGGAGGTTAGTGAGTGCAAGTGTAGGTCCCTGCAGACATCAGTATTAGAATCGAAACAAAAAATTCAATGCAAGCTTTGTATCCGCTATCACTGCAAAAGACAAGAAAATATTTTGGATAAGGTGCGGATTTATTCAGAGTGGGAATTTGTTTTAAATTAGGGCTCGTAAGGCATTAATAAAATGTGTAATGACATTAATAGTCAATAGCTCTATTGGACAAAGTCACATATCCTGTGAATTCAAATAGATTTTGACAGAGACGTTGATTCCATTGGTTTGAAACTTCCATGGAGTATTGAGTACATTTGAAAGTTGATAAATGCCTTCCTGTCCTTCAAGAAGATTGGAAATGGAACTGCGTATCACTCAACCTGCCTTCAGTGCGAGAGAAAATGGTGAGATCTATTTGGAAGGCACCAAGACACTTAGAAAATCAGGACATGATTGATAAGGATCAGAATGGGCTTAAGGAAGGGAAATTGCATTGGACATATTAGGCGGAAAATATTGAGGCTGGGAAGATAGACGTGGCTCTGTCTGCCTGCCTCGCCACTTTCAGGGAACTATTTGCTCCAAGGATGTGCTGTTCATTAACACCTTGAGCTAGGCGTTGAACCTTGTACCATATGACTCAGAGACAAGAAGACTCCCCCATTGAGCCAGGACAGGCAAATGACAATTGATGTGTAGGAAGGAACTGCAGATGCTGGTTTAAACCGAAGATAGACACAAAATGCTGGAGTAACTCAGCGGGACAGGCAGCATCTCTGGTGAGAAGGAGTGGGTGACGTTTCGGGTCGGGACCCTTCTTCAGACTTAAACGTGGCAGTGAATAAAGGAAAGATACTTGGCTGTGGAAGTGAGTTTTACTCAATGCCACGATAGCCAAGACAAGGTAGCCACAGAGAGTGAACAAGGCAAGAGAGACAGATTGATTGAAGAGAGAGAGATTGTATGTATGACTGCAGAAACAACATTTCATTTGAACCTCTATGATGTTCAAGTGACAAATAAATTGTATTATGTATTGTGTATTGTGTAAATCCCGACAGAGAGCAGGGATTCAGTGTAGGCATTACTGGTAGGTAAAAGTGGGCCAGCTGATTTACAGGAAGAATTGGTTAAGATGCCATCCAAGTGGTTAGAGTCATTGAGGTATACACGTGTGAAAATGCACACCTCCAGATTCAGGGACAATTTCTTCCCAGCTATTATCAGGCAACTGAATCATCCCACCACAACCAGAGAGCAGTGCTGAACTACCTTTTGGGTGACCCTCGGACTATCCTTCATCGGACTTTGCTGGTTATACCTTGCACTAAACGTTATTGTAAAGTTAAAAATGTGAATAACTTGTAAAATGTAACATCAATCTGAACGAAACTTGATACACCACACCACAGGACAATTGTGAGTAAAGTGGTCCAAAAATTGTAGCGCTATCATGTACGTTTTGGCGTAGTTCCAGGATCACATAGGCACAGGCATACACACACATAGAAACAAACAAGATAAGAGTTTTCGTAATATATAGATGGGTCAAACGCAAGCAAATGGGATTAAAAAAGATAGGTATCTTGGTCAGCATGGGCCAAATGTCCTGATTCTGTGCTGTATAACTCCATGAATGACTACAAATTTATGTTCTTATTGCAATGCAGTTGGACAATCCTTCAGTGCTGGGCGTATTGGGCGTATTGGGCGTATTGTGCTTCAAGTGAGAGGTAAAACCTGAAGAAGGAGCAATGTGCTGCAAATGGGTTAAAGAGGTGAATGTGGGAGTTGTTGTTAGTTGAACCTAGACCAGTGGTTCCCAACGTGGGGCATACGCCCCACAGGGGGGAAATTTGATGTTTAAGGGGGGCAATTGAGCGCGACTGAGGAGGTCTGGGTCCAAATTTTCGATTTTAATTTTTTTTACAATTTTTTAGTAATTTCTTGCTCAGAACTTTAACTGTCTTTTGTTTATTTCATGTTTCTTTTTCATGGATGCCATGTTCTTTTGAAGCTTGTTTAAACCAAGGTATTGGCGTTTTAAGCTTCTTCAGCTGAAACGGAGTTCACTTTTTAAATTATAAGAATTATATATCACCACATGGGGGGGGGGGGGGGGGGGGGGGGGGGGGGGGTGGCATCGGGATGGATTTTAGAGGTGATTAGGTGGGGCATGGCCAAAAAAAGGTTGGGAACCACTGACCTAGACTAATTATCACAATGCATTTTGTTGGTGGTACCCACTCCAGTATACTGGTGCTGGTGGGAATGAATGCCTAAGATAATGGGTGGGATAACCTTTACCAACCTCCCATCTTCCTCCAACTCCTGATCGCATCTGGTAACCCCTTGTCGAGCGCTTCAATGCCAACTGTGACCGTGGTAGATATATCCAGCAGGCTTTCGTTTAGGCTGCTTTGTCGTGGATTGTAAAATGCTCTCTGGAATGTTGTTACAGCTGTACTCATCCCAGGGAAACAGAGCTTTCCATCCTGTTCCTGGCTAACAGTTTGTTGATGGTGGAAGCACTTTCGAGCATCAGGAGGTGAGTCACTAACAGCAGAGTGCCTAATCTCAGACCTGCTCTTTGTTCGTAAATTCAGGTTCAGGTTCAGATTCAGATTCAGATTCAATCTTTATTGTCATTGTGCAGTGTACAGTACAGAGACAACGAAACGCAGTTAGCATCTCACCCAGAAGAGCGAACATAGAATAATGGAACAGTAAAATATATATATGTACATACAGTAGCAGTAGTGCGATTTTTCTGGGGGAAGGAGTGTCAGCAATCACCAGGATGCAGAATTAAGTTGTGTAACAGCCGCAGGGAAGAAGCTGCTCCTGAACCTGCTGGTCCGGCAATGGAGAGACCTGTAGCGCCACCCGGATGGTAGGATGGTAAACAGTCTGTGGCTGGGGTGAGAGCAGTCCTTGACAATGCTGCACGCCCTTCGCAGACATTCATAAGTTCTAGGAGCAGAATTAGGCCATTCGGCCCATCAAGTCTACTCCGCCATTCAAATCATGGCTGATCTACCTTTCCCTCTTAACCCCATTCTACCGTCTTCTCCCCATAACTAACACCCATGCTAATCAAGAATCTATCTCTGCCTTAAAAATATCCACCGAGTTAGCCTCCACAGCCTTCTGTGGCCTATTATTTCTGTGGCTGGTCAAATTGATGAGCCCTGGGATGTTGCCAGTGGTGCATTTGTCAATGGTAATGTCATTGAATGGATGGTTATATTAATTTTTTGTTGGGGAATAGCCAAACATATGTGCGTGGAAAAATACAGCCTAACATCATCATATGTTGTGAGACACTGACGGAGAGATGATGGCTCATTTTAGGGCATTAAATAAGTCTCGATTTAGGACTTTATTCCATGGAACGTAGGAGGATGAGGGGTAATCTTTTAAAGGTGTACAAAATCATGAGAGGAACAGGTCGGGTAAATGCATGGAGTCTTTTGCACAGAGAAGGCGGAATTAAGAATCAGAGGACATGGGTTTAAGATGATGGGGGGGGAGGATGATTTAATAGGAACCTGAGGGGTAATTGTTTTACATAAAGGGTAGTGGGTGTATGGAAACGAGCTGCCGGAGGAGGTAGGTACTATCGAAACCTTTAAGAAACATTTAGGCAAGTACATGGATAGGAGATGTTTAGAGGGACATGGGCCAAACACAAGCAGATGGGACAAGTGTAGATGGGGCATGTTGGTCAGAGGAGGCCAAAGGGATTGTTTCCACGTTAGATAACTATAGATTGGTTATTTTCCCACTAGCCAATTGTAATGCTTGTTGGTAGTTACTTCGCCCAATATACGTTTTATTAGTTGTTTTGCGTTTCGGACGGCAAGTCCGTTGGACTGTGGGAACTCAGGGCTGCTGGTAATATGTCGGAAGTTCCATCGTTTTGCAACGTTTTTGACAGACTGGCTGGTGAACTGTCTGCCGTTGTCGGACAGAAGACGTGCAGGGGAGCCGTGCACGGAGAAGTGACGCTGCATACGTGACAAAATTGAAGTCTGCGCCGTCTGCAAAAGCGTGACGCCACATCAGCAGAAGCAGCCCCATATGAGTTATTAGCGTTCCGCTACCCACATTGCTTAGCCACCATGTTCCTAAGTACAGGGCCTTGGTGAGACCACACCTGGAGTATTGCGTACAGTTCTGGTCTCCTAATCTGAGGAACGACATTCTTGCCATAGAGTGAGTACAGAGAAGGTTCACCAGACTGATTCCTGGGATGGCAAAACTTTCACATGAAGGAAGACTGGATAGACTCGGCTTGTACTCGCTAGAATTTAGAAGATTGACGGGGGATCTTATTGAAACTTCCAAAATTTTTAAGGGGTTGGACAGGCTAGATGCAGGAAGATTGTTCCCGATGTTGGGGAAGTCCAGAACAAGGGATCACAGTTTAAGGATACGGGGGAAGGAAGTCTTTTAGGACCGAGATGAGAAAAACATTTTTCACACAGAGAGTGGTGAATCTGTGGAATTCTCTGCCACAGAAGGTAGTTGAGGCCAGTTCATTGGCTATATTTAAGAGGGAGTTGGATGTGGCCCTTGTGGAAAAAGGGATCAGGGGGTATGGAGAGAAGGCAGGTACAGGATACTGAGTTGGATGATCAGCCATGATCATATTGAATGGCGGTGCAGGCTCGAAGGGCTGAATGGCCTACTCCTGCACCTATTTTCTATGTTTCTATGTTCCTATGTACCGATGCTTTATTTTTGTTTCCACAAGGAAAGATGTAGTGGACTGTTATGTCCTGCAGACTGATTCTGTAAGTACATTTACTAAACATGTGTCATACCCTGATATGTGTTTGACTCGACTCATTACAATAACTGTATGACTCTAAGTACAAACACCCTCCCTTGCAGAAGGATACATAACGTGGGGGCAGGATGCATTTATGAAAATATATGACTGATAACGGATTCTTCAAGGGACACAATTAATAACAAGTCCGGAGGCTGCAAGCTCAATCCACAAAGCACTGCAGCTGCATCTCTTACCATCCCTATGGATGTGACCACAAGCTCAACTCTACTAGACACACCCTTCATTCTGATTGTCACTATATTCCATCCTGATCGAAGATAGACACAAAGTGCTGGAGTAACTTAGTATTAATGTTTAAGAAAGAACTGCAGATGCTGGAAAAATCGAAGGGAGACAATAAGCTGGAGAAACTCAACGGGTGAGGCAGCCTCTATGGAGTGAAGGAATGGGTGATGTTTCGGGTCAAGACCCTTCTTCAGACTAACTTAGTAGGTCAGGCAGCATCTCTGGAGAAAAAGAATAAGTAAGTAAGCAAGTCTATTGGCCAAGTATTCACATACAAGGAATTTGCCTTGGTGCTCCGCCCACATGTAACAACATGACATACAGTGACAGTTACGAATGACTCAGAAAACACTGAACATTAATAATAATAAAACATTAATGATAAAACATCATTGATCAAGCATCTTAACCCTCTGGGTAAATAAGTTTTTCCTCATCTCCGTTCTAAATGGCCTGCCCCTTATTCTTAAACTGTGTCCCTTGGTTCTCAGCGTGAGTCAGGCAGCATCTCCAGAGAACGTGGATGGGTGACGTTCCGGGTTGGGACCCATCTTCCTTATAACACGATCGATCGGTTACGAGATGCAAGCGGGGAGATTAAACTAAGCTGTCCAGTGTTTCCTTTTGTGTTGGCAGAGGTGATTGAACGGGCTGAGGGGAAATCTCATTGTCAAGTTCTTTTCCCATTTGTCAATAGTAGAGCTAATAGGACTTGATGTTTCAATCCCTGTAATAGGTAAGTCGGCACTCTTGCTATTTGCAGTGGGATTGGAGTGGTGAAAGGTAGGGTAGGTACGTTATTGGGGCCATCAGGTGGGCACCCTCCTTCGTTGACGTTTCATTGATAAGCCCACAACCCACAACAACTCCAGGGAATAGATGATGTTTTGGGTTGGAAGCCTTCTTCAGACGGTTAGATAGAGGTGCGGGTTGGGGGGGGTGGGAGGGTGGGGGGAGGGAGGGGTCGGGAGGGATCGGGGAAGGAGAGGGGGTGGGGGGTGGAAATGGAGGCAAGAAAATGCCAGAACAATACAGGGCCAGCATCAGAAGATCTCGGGAAGGGTGGTCCATAATGGCCCAAATGTCACCCATTCTTTGTCTCCAGAGATGCTGCCCGACTCGCTGAGTTCCTCCAGCATTTTCTGTCAGTCTTCGGTGCAAACCCACATCTGCAGTTTCTTCCTACTCATCCTGAACAATCCTCTCCCAACCCCTCACCTTCATCATGTAGGAAGTTGCTGCAGATGCTGGTTTAAACCAAAGGCAGACACAAAATGCTGGAACATCTCTGGTCTCGACTTGAAACGTCACCCATTCCTTCTCTCCAGAGATGCTGCCTGGCCCGCTGGGTTACTCCAGCATTTTGTGTCTCCCTCACCCTCATCCCTCGCCCCAGTTGCATCCAGTAACTCCTTCCCTAGATTTTCCAAGGAGCCAAATCTGGTCCCAATGCTTTTAAAATATGTATTACTGAGCAAGCTTTCAATTAATTAAATGGTGCGACTTTGTGTAATACGATGAGTTCTTGTGCCTGTCAATACATTAAACGATGAAGCAAACAGCAGAGCAGTTTGATATTTCACGCATTAGTCGACCTTCTTGGTCGCCATGGGTTACCATGGCTGTTTGGCCCTGCAACATAATTCTCTGTTTTTATATTTTCTGGTATTGTTTGTGAACTGTTGTGCATAGTTCCTCTTGATGTTGCTCTGGCAACTGACTCGCAGGAGTGGAAGGTTCTGCAGCGCCCAGTGCTAAGATGTGAGGCAACTACTTATTGGATTTGTTGCTACATCTATGACCAGGCTATTAAAGAAAATGGGGGGTGAGGGGTCGCTCCCTCCGACAAGCAATCAAGTCGTTATCAAATTCTGCAGAAAAAAGCAGCAATTGGGTTTGGATCAAAAGGAGAGGCAACAATTGGGCTGCAAGATGAAGGCAGGAGGTGGGTGTACCTGGGATGCCAGGTATCACCGTTGAGCCCTCTGGAGATGTTGTGGGATTATCAATGAAACGTCAACGAAGGAGGGTGCCCACCTGATGGCCCCGATGACGTACCTACCCTACCTTTCATCACTCCAATCCCACTGCAAATAGCACGAGTGACGACCTATTACAGGGATTGAAACATCAAGTCCTATTAGCTCTACTATTGACAAATGGGAAAAGAACTTGACAATGAGATTTCCCCTCAGCCCATTCAATCGCCTCTGCCAACACAAAAGGAAACGCTGGACAGCTTAGTTTAATCTCCCCGCTTGCATCTCGTAACCGATCGATCGTGTTATAAGGAAGATGGGTCCCAACCCGGAACGTCACCCATCCACGTTCTCCGGAAATGTTGCCTGACTCACGCTGAGAACCAGGGGGCCACAGTTTAAGAATAAGGGATAGGCCATTTAGAACGGACATGAGGTAAAACCTATTTACCCAGAGGGTTGTGAATCTGTGGAATTCTCTGCCTCAGGAGGCAAGGGAGGCTAATTCTCCGGATGCTTTCAAGAGCTCTTAAAGAAAGCGGAGTCAAAGGATATGGTGAGAAGGCAGGAACGGGGTAGTGAGTGTGGATAACCATATAACCGTATAACAATTACAGCACGGAAACAGGCCATCTCGGCCCTACAAGTCCCCTGCCGAACAACCTTTTTTCCCTTAGTCCCTTATACCTGCGTTCAGACCATAACCCTCCATTCCCTTCCCATCCATATAACTACCCAATTTATTTTTAAATGATAAAAACGAACCTGCCTCCACCACCTTCACTGGAAGCTCATTCCACACACCGCTACCACTCTCTGAGTAAAGAAGTTCCCCCTCATGTTACCCCTAAACTTCTGTCCCTTAATTCTGAAGTCATGTCCTCTTGTTTGAATCTTCCCTATTCAAAGGGAAAAGCTTGTCCACTGATCAGCTACGGTAGGGTAGGGTAGGGTAGGGTAGGGTAGGGTAGGTACGTCATCGGGGCCATCAGGATGATCAGCTATGATCACAGTGAAGGCAGTGCTGGCTAGAAGGGCCGAATGGTGTACTCCTGCACCCATTGTCCATTGTCTATCGTCTAATGAGTTACTCCAGCACTTTGTGTCCATTTTTGTAAACCAGCATCTGCAGTTCTTGGATTCTTCATTATAATTTCTTACTCTTATCATTGGCAGTCAGTCCTACTAATAAAGAAACAATAAGGCTTGGTTGGGTTGAATGCCTTCCCCAGGCTGATTCCACTGTATTGTTGTTGATCAGTGAATGACTTACATATTTAGTCGAACATTATTAGTAGGCTGATATGAGTAACAAGTAGAAAGGACCCACACAGTGCATGGAAGGGCTCTGGGGAGTGTTGTACAGCAGAGGGATCTAGGAGTACAAGTGCATGGTTCCTTGAAGGTGTAGTTGCAGGTAGATAGGGTGGTCAAAAAGGCTTTTAGCACATTGGCCTTCATCAGTTAGAGTATTGAGTGTAGATGCTGCAGTTGTATAAGACGTTGGGGAGGCCACATTTAGACTATTGTGTTCAGTTCTGGGCACCATGTTATAGGAAAGATGTTGTCAAGTTGGAAAGGGTACAGAGAAGAATTACGAGGATGTTGCCAGGGCTTGAGGGTCTGAGCTACAGGGAGAGGTTGAGTAGGCTGGGACTCCATTCTTTGGAGCGCAGGAGAATGAAGGGTGATCTAATAGAGGTGTATAAAATCATGAGAGGAATAGATTGGGTAGGTGCACAGAGTCTCTTGCCCAGAGTAGGGGAATCGAGGACCAGAGGATATGGGTTTAAGGTGAAGGGGAGAAGATTTAATCGGAATCTGGGGGGTAAGTTTTTCCCAAAAAAGGTGGTGGGTGTATGGAACAAGTTGCCAGAGGAGGTAGTTGAGGCAGGGACTATCCCAATGTTTAAGAAACAGAGAGACAGGTACATGGAAAGGACATGTTTGGAGGGATGTGGACCAAACACAGGCAGGTGGGACTGGTGTAGCTGGGGCATGCATGTTGGCTGCCATGGCCAAGTTGGGCCGAAGGGCCTGTTTCTACGCTCAATGGCTCTATGACTTAGTTTAATCTCCCCGTTACATCTCATAACCGATCATGTTATAAGGAAGAAGGGTCCCAACCCGGAATGTCACCCATCCACGTCCTCCAGAGATGCTGCCTGACTCACACTGAGTTCCTCCAGCACTTTGTGTCCATTTTTGTAAACCAGCATCTGCAGTTCTTTGATTCTACATTATAATTTCCTTCTGTTATTATTGGCAGTCAGAGCTATGAATAAAGAAACAATAAGGCTTAGATGGACTGAATGCCTTCCCCTGCCTGAATCTATTGTGTTGTTGATCAGTAAGTTACTTATATATTCAGTCAAAATTATTAATAGGGTGATATGATTAACATAGTCCAACAACTTGTGGAACAGATGCACTACAAGTTGTGAATTACCTCATATTGTCAAATACTTTGTGATGTTCCATCAGGTCATAAGGTCACAAGTGATAGGAGTAGAATTCGGCCCATCAAGTCTACTCTGCCATTCAATCATGGCTGATCTATCTCTCCCTCCTAACCCCATTCTCCTGCCTTCTCCCCATAACCTCTGACACCCGTACTAATCCCACAGGCCCAGGCAGGCAGTTGGTACTAGCTTATCTAAGTCTGTGGAATTCTCTGCCTCAGAGGGCGGTGGAGGTTCTCTGGATGCTTTCAAGAGAGAGCTAGATAGGGCTCTTAAAAATAGCGGAGTCAGGGTATATGGAGAGAAGGCAGGAACGAAGTACTGATTAGGGATGATCAGCCATGATCACATTGAATGACGGTGCTGGCTCAAAGGGCCAATTGGCCTACTCCTACTCCTATGGGCCAGGGCATTGAGTATTAGAGTCAGGAAGTCATGCTGCAGCTTTATAGGACTTTGATTGGGATACAGTTGGAGTATTACATGCAATTCTCAGCCTCCAATATTACATGCTGGAATCGAGGATATTAACTACAAGGAGAGGTTGGCGGACTAGGATTGTTTTCCCTGCGATGAAGGAGGCTGTGGGAGAACGTGATAAAAGGACATAAAAATTATCAGAGGTTTGGATGGACAGAGAGGATGGAAATGTCAAAGTGGAGAGGGAAGAGCTTTGAAGAGAGCGAGGCATTCCTTAAAGAGATGTGTGGGCCAAGTTTTATTTACACAGTGTAGCGACTTCCTGGAATGCACTGCCTGGGGCAGTGGTGGAGGCAGATTAAACAATAGGGATTAAGAGGCTATTAGATAGGTCCATGGATAAACAGGGAATGGACATATATGGACCACACGCAGGTAACGTTTAACTTGGCATCATGTTCGGCACAGACATTGTGGGCCGAAGGGCCTGTTGTTGTGCTGCACTGTTCAACAATCTATGGGCAACATTTCTCACGTCTTTCCAGGTTGAAATCCTCGAACCCAACAGTGTTTGTGGTCGATGAAAGGAAGATTTCCCTTATCCACGATGGCTCGTTCCAACACCAAGTAAGTCAGGCGAGATGTTCATAGCGTTTTAAACGAGTACCACCAACAAAAACCCTGCTAATGAATTTGAAGTATAGAGGAATGTGGTGTTACTTCCTGTTGGCACACAGAGATTCATACTGCACACAGGACCAATATATTTCGCAGAGCCAAATCTATTGTTTTCCCAGTGTATAGGTTTTAAAAAAAAAAAAGTAGGTCTGCTCTGAGGATGACTTAATGCTGTTACAAAATGATAAACGTCAACAGATCGTTGTACAAATAAAAACATATGTGGAGCTGCTGGTGATATATCGTGCACAGAAATTGCAAGCTGCAAGGCAGGAGTTTTTCTTTCTGAGATCAGAGGAGGGCATGTTTTGGCATCTTTCTGTTTCTCTCATTACTTCACTGCGGCGAGGATCCCAGAAGTCTGGCTTCGGACGTGTCAGTGTAGAGACTGCGAAAAAAAAATCCCCCCCAAAAAAAAACCATCAGAGCATTCAGAACACTTTCGGACATTATTTTACAATCAGATAATTGGGAAAATGGTAGCATTGCCACCATCCCCTTCCCTTCCCTCCCCAAACCTCAGAACCGAATCTCAGGTCGATTCATGGTGAAATAAGGAGCATTTAAAATAGTCGTCTGCAGTGTAAAAACGTGAGGGGGGGGGGGGAAATAGCAGCACAAGTACAACTTGGATTTCTCAACTACGCTGCAGCACATGATTTGGCACAGGCACCTGTTTTATGTAAGTGCAAACATTTTGCCAGCTTGCTCGATCAGTAAAGTTTCTCTTCAGCGGAGCCTAAAGATCTGCGATGTGTTTTATCTGTCGGGTGGATGAGCAGAGAGAGGAGTGCCGTTTGACAGCTAACACGAGTTTGTTTTTAGGTCAAAGCTAAGGGGGAGACTGTAGACAAAAGTGCTGGAGAAACTCAGCGGGGTGCAGCAGCATCTATGGAGCGAAGGAAATAGGCAACGTTTCGGGCCCGAAACGTTGCCTATTTCCTTCGCTCCATAGATGCTGCTGCATCCCGCTGAGTTTCTCCAGCACTTTTGTCTACCTTCGATTTTCCAGCATCTGCAGTTCCTTCTTAAACAGGGAGACTGTACATATGTCTCTAACTGACTCAGAGCCAGCCAGAAAACTGTTTCCGATGTGAACTAATCATTATTTTCGAGCAACCCACTCAACCCACCGGTTTCCTTTTGTAACGACTCTGCCCCCCTTTGAAGCCCCTTAATTTCCTTTGCAGGATTTTTCTTCTCACCAACGGGGGAGAAATGTTATAATTTTCAGAAAAAGCAGACAACTTTCTATCCTCACAATCACTTGATCAGCCATGATCACATTGAATGGCGGTGCTGGCTCGAAGGGCCGAATGGCCTACTCCTGCACCTATTGTCTATTGTCTATTGTCCATTTATCACTTATGGAATGAAAGGAAAGGATCTTAATTGATGCTTGAGTCAAACACAAAATGCTGGAGTAGTGGCTCAGCGGGTCGGGCAGCTTCTGAGGGAGACGTGGATGTTGTGGGTCAGGCCCTTTCTTGACACCTGTCCATCTCCTCCAGAAGTGCTACCTAACCTGCTGAGTTACTCCAGCACTTTGTGCTTTACTCAAGATTCCAGCACGGGCAGTTCCTTGTACCTCTGTCTTAATTGATGTTTCATTAGTAGGCTGAACATTGTGATAAGGATTTTTCAGAAGTTAAGCAGGAAGCTGGGAGAAAGTATAAATGCAATCGACCCACCGCATTCTGATGGATTGAGACAGCCAAAATTGCTACAGTCGGTGACTGTCACGGTTGTAGCAGGTCGCCGAACAACCGGCGACTGGACCCCCGCCTTCGACATAAAATTTGAAAGAGAATCATTACTTTAACAGCAGAAAAAACCCGAAGTCACCACTGGCGACAACCTACGTTAACCTGGCGACAACTACGACAGCACCTACGTCAGGAGAAGTCACGCTGCGCTCATTGGCGGCAAAGCCGCTGTCGCCGACTGTCTGTCTCCGAAAATGTTTCAACATGTTGAAAATCCAGCGGCGACCAGAAAGACCCTACGACTCTTTGGGCGACTGAGGAGACGACTCACGACCATACAGGCGACACCCCAGCGACCATGTGGCAACAGCCTAGTCGCCTGTAGTTGCCTGAAAAATAGCCTAAGTGGGACAGGCCCTTGACATTTTCAGCATAAACGTAGCAGTACCTCCGAGTGAAGGAATATTTAAAAGTAGGCTGATGGACTTTGCAGAAGGTCTTCAGATTCAATTGTTTCCAGGTGATTTATCAATGATCTTCCTTGCAAAGCAAGGCTGATGTGGATATTTGCTGATGTTGTACGAAGGGCAATCCCATTTGCAGCTCGACAGAATAAAAAGCCCCATTCCTTCCCTCCCCATGACAGCCTGTAGCAAGACATGGTCAATATACAGGGCTTGGCAAATATTATTCATGCTGCACAAGTGTCAGGCAATGTACATCTCTAGTAAAAAAGAGCATTTCAATTAACCGCAGGAATGAATAAAGCACCAGAGTAATCATCTGGAAAGAAATTAACTCCAAGAATTGAGTCTGAAGAAGGGTCTCGCCCCGAAAACGTCACCCATTCCTTCTCTCCAGAGATGCTGCCTGTCCCGCTGAGTTACTCCAGCATTTTGTGTCTATCTTCGATTTAGACCAGCATCTGCAGTTCCTTCCTACACATTAACTCGAAGAATGGTGGGTTGATGAAAAGCCTCTGGCAATTTGTCAGCAACATTGGAATGAAAATTGGTTCAGGAGTGTGTTGAGTTGGTGAAATTAAAGCATGCATTACTTGGTCTCAATGCACCACAGCACTGCCTTTGAGCTCCTATAAGCCCACCTGAATTGGATACACTTTATTTTCCTATTTTGCAACTCAAAGGGGGGGTTCAGAGGTGAGGGGACCAAGGAAACCTTCTATAGTTGGAGGTCCATTCAGGGGGGCAGAGATGTGACAGATTTTGGTTGAACCTATAACAGGAACTGGAGTAGTGACAATTAAGTTGAGACAATGAAAGATCAGGGCTTCTGTGGGAAGCCGTACTATAGGAGGACTGAAGAAGGGTCTCGACTCGAAACGTCACCCATCCCTTCTCTCCAGAGATCAGAGATGCTGCCTGTCACGCTGAGCTATCCCTGCTATTTGTGTCTATCTTTTGTTGAAACCAGCATCTGCCGTCCCTTCCTACGCATAGGACTAGTGTTTCATAACGGGTGGAATGGAGGCTAGGATATCCACTGGGAGATTGGAGGATAGAGACCAGGTAATAGGGTTGTAAGGGCAAAGTGTGGCCAGGGACAGAGGCATCTGGAAGACTTCTTAAGGCAGAGATGGATACTTTCTTGATTTGTACGGGTGTCAGATTTATGGGGAGAAGGCAGGAGAATAGGGTTAGGAGGGAGAGATAGATCAGCCATGATTGAATGGCGGAGTAGACTTGATGGGCCGAATGGTCTAATTCTGCTCCTATCACATGACCTTATGATTCTGGTGTGGGGAGGAAACAAGGATTGAAGAAATCAATGGCATTTAACTTAATTATAACCTTGCCTGGTCCAAAGTCAGTAGAATGACCAACAATAATTGTTCCGTGAGTCATCGATAATAGTTGCTCCATGGAACAAAGTGTCTAACTTCCCCGGCAGTGCTGAAGAAAAGATAAATGTGACGCACACCAGGATGTAAATGGTTTATTCTCCAAATGGCCATGAAATGAGCCAGAAATAATCATCATCCCAGTTCAGTCGGGGAAAATGCGACAAATGTGAGCACATTTCGATATCCTGATGTATTTTTGGATGGACGCAAAGTATTTCTTTTTTTTTTTTTTTTTTTTTTTAATTTTTATTTTTATTAGCAGTACAGTAATTCCCATTCATACATCGCATATATCTTATTACATTATGTTGTACCACTTCATTTTATGAGCTTTAAAAAAGATAGAAATAAAAGAAGTAAGGAAAGTAAGCAAGAATCGTGAAGGTGAGTATTTCTACGGTGTTCTTAACTGTTCTCTCAGAGTGAGCACCAGAAAGTGTTTTTCTTGATGTACGTTAATGATGTGTTCAGGACATCAATCCAAAATTGTCAGTTCACACAAAAAACTGGAAGTGCAGTTCGTGAGGAAGAGAATGGGGATGGTCTTCAAGTGAGCGGAGTCATATGGGGGAATGATTGGAAACATAGCAAATACAATTCAATACAGATGTGCACTACAGATGTGCAGGTAGGAGCAGCAATCTAATCTGAAGGTTACAATTCCGCAGGTGGTACAGGAATAGAGAGGTTAGCTTTTAAATCTGTGTAGAGGCTGAACATGTGACGGAGAAATATAGATCCAGGATTCTTTCAATTCTTTCATTTGGGGTTTTTACGGGGGTCATGATGGGGTCATGAATAACAGATCATTTTGTTGAGCCCATTTTTAGGTGCCTAACAAAGGTACATATACCACACGCAGTATTTTGTTCGCGTAGACAATAGACAATAGGTGCAGGAGCAGGCCATTTGGCCCTTCGAGCCAGCACCGCCATTCAATGTGATCATGGCTGATCATCCCCAATCAGTACCCCGTTCCTACCTTCTCCCCATATCTCCTGACTCTGCTATTTTTAAGAGCCCTATCTAGCTCTCTCTTGAAAGTATCCAGAGAATCTGCCTCCACCGCACGTATGCGTGTACGTATTCTACACGCGTATTCGCACACGAACTGTGTGTGGCCTGGATCATGTGCGATCGAAGCTCATGCTTGTCAACTGCCGTGTGTTAGCGTTTGTTCATGGCCAATCTGTGAGTAGACCTTACTTTTCCCCATTTTCACAATCATTTCATAATGGCACTTCAGTCTAGGTCACATAGAACAAATTTGTGTAGTATTGATCGATAATTCTCACAAATCACGGTCGTTTTGAGGCCACGAGTGTGTGCTACATTTATAGCATAACTAATCATACTGAGTGTAAAAGCAAGAAGGTGATGGTGAACTTCTGGAAAACACCGGTTTGGGCACAAAGAGAGAATTGCCTCCATTTCTGAGCACCACACTTTAAGAAAGATGTGTACACCCAAGAGAGGTTGCAGAGTATGTTTACCAGAACAGTTCCAGAGATGAAGTACTTCAGCTTCAATGGTTCAATGGCCCTTTATTGTCACGTGTAGCATAACGTACAGTGAAACTCGATTTACCGTACAGTCATACCAGAAAAAAAGCACCAAGACACACAACAACGTAAAAGTTAACATAAACATCCACCACAGTGGCTCCACATTCCTCACTGTGATGGAAGGCAATAAAGTCTTATCTTCTTTCCTCGTTATTCTCCCACGGACGGGGCGATCGTAGCTCCCGTAGCTGGCGATCGAAGCCTAATTGATGGGTTAGATGCTTTATTATACGTCTGAGAGCTGAGACGGGAATCGGGTTTGATAGAGATGTCCAACGTCATCAAGGATCTAGTTTAGTTTAGTTCACTGTAGTTTCATTTAGAGATACATCGTGGAAACAGGCCCTTCGGCCCATCAAGTCCACGCCAACCAGCGATCCCCACACACTAACACTATCCCACACGCTCGGGCCAATTTTACAATTTTAACAAGCCAATTAGCCTCCAAACCTGTATGTCTTTGGAGTGTGGGAGGAAACCGGAGCACCCTGGAGAAAACCCACGCAGGTCACGGGAGAACGTACAAACTCTGTACAGACAGCACCCGTAGCGAGGATTGAACCCGGGTTTCTGCCGCTGTGAGGCAGCAACTCTACCGCTGCACCACCGGGCCTTCTGGGCAACATAAAGGAGAAATGGTGTCCCTTCGTCTTCTTCTTCTTCTTGCGTATGGCGTGCACAGCCCACAGTTGCGGGACAACTTGTTCTATTTGATCTTATTTGATTGTACAGGCCAGGTTGATTGCATTCACATGAAGGTTGCAATCTCCCACCCCAATGGTCTCCCTTGAGAGACAAGAACAAGAGGACCAGGTACAACCTCATTGATACAGAGTAAATCTTTTGTTTGCATGTTACCCAGTGATTCTCCTTTTAAATAATAATTAAAGCAACCAAGTACAGCGACGCACTGCATTGTTGAGACTCCGTTTATGCTGGCAAGACTGGACATGGGCTTGATGCAAATAGTGACATCACGAGCTCACACTTGATGCCAAAAAAAAACTGCAAGGTTTGGTCTGATTTGAAACTTCAAAGTGGATAATCTACCAGTCTGCGCAAGAACAGTGAAAGCATTCATATCTTAGCTTAACCCAGAAAGGATCCTGAGATATGTAAAAGCAGAAAGATTCTGTAAATATTCTGCTGGTGATGCAGCGTTCTGTAGAGGTTTAAAGTAGAGTTTTAACCGCAGACCAATGTCCCTTCAGTAGATCTCTGGATGCGATGCCTTTTCCTACAATAGGTAGCCAAGTATTCAACCATGTACATAGGAACTGCACCATTCTGGAAAGATAAAGATAATTATAATACCACCTAATGTTAAACCTCACAATATGTTATAGAGTCATAGAGTTTTACAGCATGGAAACAGGCCCTTTGGTCCAATGTCCACACAGGCCAACATGTCCCACCTGTCTGCATTTGGCCCATATCCCTCGAAACCTGTCCTACCCATGTGCCTGTCTAAATGTTTCTTAAACGTTGCGATAGAACCTGCCTTAACTATCTTCTCCAGCAGCTCGTCCCATACATCCATCACCCCTTGCGTGAAAAAAGTCACTCCTCAAGTTCCTATTAAATCTCCCCCCCCATCACCTTAAACCTATGTTCTCTGGCTCTCCATTCCCCCAATCTGGGCAAGAGACTCTCGATCCTATTCCTCTCATGGTTGGTAGAGAGGCAAGCCCAGTAAATCCATCAGCTTGACAGCATTTGTTCTATTCACCCTTTCTCTAGGCATGAAAATGGAGAACAAAATGAACTACTGGCAGACGACATCTAGTTGTGAATTAAGAAGGGTGTCGGTGCCAAGTTTCTGATTTACTGTGGTGGAATATTAGTTAGTTTTACCGCATCTTGAGTAAATATAAAACCCAGCCAAGACACATATCAGCATGGATTTGGGAAGTAAATTGTCAAATCTGGAATCAATATCTTCCATGTTTCAGTAATGGAATTCCACTGGAATAAATCCGTACATATTGTTATGGCTTTGTAGCTTATAACAGATCTTGAATGGCTCTGGTGTGGGTTGCTCTACAGTTGGCTGCTGATGCCCATTTCGACTCATGAACCACACTCACAGGGCAGGGGCTTCAGCATCTAAGCGCTAGTCTGTAACTTGGAGCAAAGCTGACACTAAAAACTAGGGCTGAATATCAGTGCTGACTAGGAGAGCTGAAGAAGGGTCTCTTTTCATGAGAGAGTTGGAGTTAGATTTAGATAGAGTTTGATTTGGCTCTTAGGGCTAACGGAATCAAGGGATATGGGGAAAAGCAGGTACACGGTACTGATTTTCGATGATCAGCCATGATCATATTGAATGGCAGTGCCAGTTTGAAGGGCCGAATGGCCTACTCCTGCACATATTTTCTATGTTTCTATGACCCGAAACGTCGCCTATTCCTTCTCTCCAGAGATGTTGTGTGCTAACCAGTCAGCGGAAGGACTGTACGTGACTACAATTGAGCCATCCACAGTTTACATGATAATGGAAATAACGTTCACTGCAAGAAAAAGTCCAGGATATTGAATACTTTTGTATCTTTGTCGGTGCCCTATTTGTGGCCACCCTTTGCATACTTTGTGTATGGTGTGCAAAACAAAGAACTTCACCGTGACATGTCACTTTTGATAAGACAGTATTGATCGACCGATCGATCAATACAATACAATACAATACAAAACAATACCATTTATTGTCATTGTATTGATCGATCGGTCGATCGATACTGTATTATCAAAAGTGACATGTCACTATTCAGCCGACCAACCGATCGATCGATCGATAGATAGATAGATAGATAGATAGATAGATAGATAGATAGATAGATAGATAGATAGATAGATAGATAGATAGATAGATAGATAGATAGATAGATAGATAGATGGATAGATAGATAGATAGATAAATGTGCTGGAGATACTCAGCTGGTGCGGCAGCATCTATGGAGCAAAGGAAATAGGCAACGTTTCAGGCCGAAACCCTTCATGGTCCTAAACGTTGCCTATTTCATTCGCTCCATAGATACTGCTGCACCCGCTGAGTTTCTCCAGCACTTTTGTCTACCTTCGATTTTCCAGCATCTGCAGTTCCTTCTGATAGATAGATAGATAGATAGATAGATAGATAGATAGATAGATAGATAGATAGATAGATAGATAGATAGATAGATAGATAGATAGATAGATAGATAGATAAATAGATAGATAGATAGATAGATAGATAGATAGATAGATAGATAGATAGATAGATAGATAGATAGATAGATAGATAGATGATAGATAGATAGATGGATAGATAGATAGATAGATAGATAGATAGATAGATATGGATAGATAGATAGATAGATAGATAGATAGATAGATAGATAGATAGATAGATAGATAGATAGATAGATAGATAGATAGATAGATAGATAGATAGATGGATAGATAGATAGATAGATCAATCAATCAATCCTATTTGAAGTGCATTTGCTCTCGGCAGTGGGATAACCATCTGTCTCTTCTGCTGTGTCCATGGTGTCCTTGATCAGGTATCTCACTTCTAATCCAACATTCTGAGACAGATTTTTTTCTTCTCTGCTGGTAGATTTTCACCATCTCCTATTTATCTCTTCTTCACAGCTACCTTTCTTATTAACTGATGTCGTTAAGACTATCTCTGACCCAGCTCCACCATTCCCCTGGTCCCATTAATTTTTCTTGCTTTCCACATACTAGAGCAGATGATTTATCTACCGTCAATGCAGCTAGACTTTCCAGAAGTGCACAAAGGAACTGCAGGTACTGGTTTACCGTGAAGATAGACACAAAATGTTGGAGTAACTCAGCGGGCCAGGCAGCATCTCTGGAGAAAATAATTGGTAATGTTTCGGGTTGAGACCCTTCCTGAGATGCTGTCTGTACGGAGTTTGTACATTCCCCCTGCCACCAAGTTAGGTTTTTCCAGGTGATCGGTTTCCTCCCACACTCTAAAGTCGGACTGGTTTGTAGGTTAATTGGCTTAGTAAAATTGTAAATTGTCCCTAGTGTGTCTAGGACAGTGCTGGTGTACGGGGATCGCTGGTCAGTGCAGATTTGGTGGGCTGAAGGGCCTGTGTAAGCATTGTATCCCTGAACTAAACTAAACCCTTCCAACCCTCTTCCATTTTTTGTTATCACAGAGGAAAGTTATTTTTAATAATTTGGCAGAGTGTCAAGTCACAGAGTCCGAGATGAAACTAAACTGAAGGAGATTAGATTTTCCAATGTTATTTTGGTGATAAAGAGCGTGTTCTGAATGTGAGATCTCACAGAGCTCAGCTTTATGTGTTTGGAATGCATTACAGCAATTTATCAGCAGAAATGATCATAGCCCAGCAAAATGTCCATCAATTAATTTTACAGGAATGAAATTTGTATGTGCCACACTGACCTTTGTAGTCCTGAGGTCTGACACTACCCAGTTCTGATCATATTGATTCATTACAAACTATCCATTTATTTGATTGCAACATGTGAACAATTTAAACATAAAAATAAAATAGTATGTGTAGGAAACAACTGCAGATGCTGGGTTAACCCGATGATAGACACAAATAGCTGGAGTAACTCAGCGGGACAGAAGGAATGGGTGATGATTCGGGTCGAGACCCTTCTTCAGACAGAGAGTCTGGGGAAAGGGAAACGAGAGATATAGAGGGTGCAGTAAAGAGATATAGAACCACTGAAAGATATGCAAAAAGGTAACAATGATAAAGGAAGAAGGCCATGGTTAGCTGTTTGCTCGAATGGAAAAGAAAGTAGTTCTTTATAGGATTTTACAGCCCGTGGATAACATCATATTCCGATCATTCAGCAATATTGTGCATTTGGTGAATTAATATCGTTGTCACCAATATAACGAAAGAGGTCTTTGAATTTATATGGCAATTTTACACCTCACAATACTCCCTAGTTAATTCTCAGCCAGTAAAAACAGGAGCAAATTCCCAGTCTAAATTCTTTGGGACAGAGCAATTTTAATTTGTGTGTTTGTGTTACTAATATAAGTAGTGAATGTTATTTGTATTATTTATTTATTTGTATTATGTTGTGAATCTATATAAAACATTAATTTAATAACATTTGTATTTCTTGGGCAAGCACGTACTTCATGAATAATATACTTTATGTTTTTGAAGTGCGTACATCCAGATTGGTCATTTGTTTTTATGGAGCGGGTCATGGCTGTAATGCCAGCAATTTTTCATTTTGGGCACAACATTGTACTAAATCTAGCAATGTGATAATCAGAAGATCAGTTAAATTGAGGTTGGTTTGAGAACTAACTAACCAACTAAATGGTGGGGTGATAAGTAATATTGCCTGGAAAAATTAAGTCCACAGGTCCATTCTACTAGATGTTTCTTTAATATCTTTAGACTTTAGAGATACAGCGCAGAAACGGGCCCTTCGGCCCATCGAGCCCGCGCCGACCAACGATCACGCTGTACGCTGTACGCTAACACTATCCTCTACACCAGTGACAATTTACAATTTTACCAAAGCTAATTAACCTACAAACCTGTACATTTTTGGAGTGTGGGAGGAAACCGGAGCACCCAGAGAAAACCCATGTGGTCACGGGGAGAACGTACAAACTCTGTACAGACAGCACCCGTAGTCAGGATCGAACCTGGGTATCCGGCGCTGTAAGGCAACAACTCTACCACTGCCCCACCGTGTTGCCCCATCTTTCATCAATGCTTATCTAACTATTTAAGAACATAGGAAGTAGAAGCAGGGCAAGACCATTTGGCCTATTATGCTGCTATCTCAATCAATAAGGCTATAGCTGTTCTTTTAACTCAGAATCATTTTCCAGTTATTAACTCCAAATACCTTGACATTTATCAAGATCTTGAATATACTCAGTGACAGAGTACTACCCCTTTGGGCAGAAGTTTCAGATGCGCTACCCTCAGGGTGAAGAAATTCCAACGCTTCTGTGCCACAAATTATCTAACCTAATTTGAGATGTTACTCCTGGTTCCTGACACCCAAGGCATAAGAAATATCAATGCTGTATCTGCCCTCCTCCCACCCTGTGAGAATATTGTTTGTTCATGAAAGCAGAGTGAGAAATCACTGGTGCAAGGGTTAATCTAAGGGCTTTAATTTCACCACTGTCAGAAATTCCATGGTTGGAAGGTATAGATTGGCCTTCAAATTGAGATCGATGCATTTGGAAACTTTGATGTCATCATATTCCCGTTTAAGTTGTTCTTGCTGCAGGCTCGTGGGGATTTTCTTTGAAATGTATTTTTGTGGTGAACTTTCATTTGGCTGGCTTTGAAGTTGGCACAGAGGCTCTGTAGAATAAGTAAGATCATCGCTCTTCCTTCTAAGCTCCAATGACCATAGGCCCATCCTGCTCAACCTCAAAGGACTACTAATTGAGCTTTCTCTGCCTTGCCCCTTTTCAATAGAGGCTACCATTCCACTTACTTTCCCAACCACTCGCCTGATGTACCTGAAAACCACCTCTCTGTGCCTCCCATCTCAGAAATTGCCGAGGGCTGCCAGCGTCGAGTCTCCGCCCAGCCCGGCCTGTGGAATTGGGGAGCCGTGGTCTCCGGTAGGAAGTGGCCGATTCGGAAGTCCAAGCCGTTGAGAATGTTCTCCCATTCCGACGTTGGAGTTCCATTAGCCGGCGAGCGGGCCTGAACATCGGGCAGCCCGTAGCGGCAACAGCGAGGGGTTCGGGAGACCCCCGACCACGGGTGAACAACAGAGGACAACAGAGTGGGAGGACTGAACTTTGGTGCCTTCCCTCACAGTGGGAAACTTTGATCCCGCTGTGTGGGGATGTTTGTGTTAAAGACTATCGTGTTCTGTGCTCTTTTTATTCGTTTGGCTGTATGGCGACCACACAATCCACTGTATCAATTGGTACATGTGACAAATAAAAGTCTCTTGACGACTTGTCTTGTCTCTTGAACCACATCATTCTGTCGTATCTCCCTTTCTAAAAAATGTTCTGAGGGAGCTTGTAAATTTTTTTCAGTTAGATTAGTTTAGTTTAATGTACCATTTGTTGGTATGAGACTCGTCTTAGCAGTAAAATCAGAGCAATTTTTAAAGACATGGTCTCCTTCCATTGATTTATTACAAGTATAGTATGGTGCAACACAACTCTGGAAATAAACCGATTCACGAACCGGGTGGTGGGTGTGGTGAGATATGAAGCAGGTATATCCCTACACAAGGGCCCCTTTTTTTCCTCTTGTTTTCTGTTTCTTTTTTTTCTTCTTCTTTCTTTTTTTATATAATTTTTTATGTGTTATTGTCTATTATTCAACAGGCTATCAATCAGTTTTTCACCCCTGGACAACAAATCAAGTCATACACATAACGGACTTACATTATATCGTGTCATTATAGTACAACATTACAATCATTATTCACAATACTCTCAACCCCACGCGGTGACCAGCGCCCACGGAATACCTCCAAAGTCTCCGTGAACACCGCATGTTCCCTCTCCAGGGACACACGTGCACGGACGTAGGCCCGAAAGAGGGGCACCTTCACTCTTCACACTTTCCTTTTCTCTCTCTCTCTCTCTTGCTCTACCTTTTTCTTGTTAAATTTAAAAGAGAAGTTGTACACAAAATGTATTTTGTCATATGCTGCGGTTTATACTATTTGTACATCGCTTCTAATAAAAATACAAATTATTATTTTTTTTTTAATGTACCATTTGTTGCATGGTATCCAATCTGTGGAAGGACTATACATGATTACAATCAAGCCATCCACAGTGTACAGCTGCAGGATAAAGGGAATAATGTTTAGTACAAGATAAAGTCAAGTAAAATCCAATTAAAGATAGTCTGGGCCTCAGGGTTTCTAATGAAGTAGATAGTAGGTCAGGACTGCTCGCTAGGTTTGGGTTGTGGACTTCACTGGTACGGCTGGTTTTCTCAATTGCCCCGGAGAGGTTGATGGGACTTTGAACCCCCTGTAGTCTATGCAATGAAAATGTTGTCACAGGTTTATCAGATCATGAGTAACATGAACGTTATTGGGACTTGCTTCTGAAGGAACGTGGCAGCGATCGTCATCTCACAGCTATGCTATTTCTTTGATGAAGGGAATGGATTTATGGCTCACTGCACAGGCTACTTTGACTTCACTTATGTTGAGTTTTTCAAATGTAATTATATTGAGGCAAGTGACTTTGGAATGCATTCCTGGAACACCAGTGGTCGAGGGGAGAGCGGAGAGAAGTATATCACATATAAACAATCGGAACCTGTTTTCCCAGGGTGGGAATGTCAAAGACTAGCGGGCATAGCTTTAGGGTGAGAGGGGCAAAGTTTAAAAGGGGTGTATGGGGCAATTGTGTTACACCGATGGTATAAGTTTTCACACCCACTGGATAAGGTTGGTTGTTGATGTGGAGTCAACAGTGGCATTTAAGAGTTTTTTACATAGGCATGTGGTCATGTAGGGAATGGAGGGATATGGATCACATGCAGGCAGAGGAGATTAGTTTAACATGGCATCCTGTTCAACATGGACATTGTGGACTGAAGGGTTTGTTTCTGTGCTGCCTTGTTCATGCGTTCATAAGTTCTAGGAGCAGAATTAGGCCATTCGGCCCATCGTCTGCTCCACCATTCAATCATAGAAACATAGAAACATAGAAATTAGGTGCAGGAGTAGGCCATTCGGCCCTTCGAGCCTGCACCGCCATTCAATATGATCATGGCTGATCATCCAACTCAGTATCCTGTACCTGCCTTCTCTCCATACCCCCTGATCCCTTTAGCCACAAGGACCACATCTAACTCCCTCTTAAATATAGCCAATGAAATGGCCTCAACTACCTTCTGTGGCAGAGAATTCCAGAGATTCACCACTCTCTATTTTTCTCATCCCCTTTATCCTTAAACAATCATGGCTGATCTATCTTTCCCTCTCAACCCCATTCTCCTGTCTTCTCCCAATAACCCCTGACACCAAAAGGTGGCCCAAAGGGCTTGTTCTATCTGCCCCCTTTGTCACTCACTCTCTTCCCCGAATGTCCCATTAAAGCTCTGGCTTCCACCACTTAGGGTCCTTATTTCCTGCTGTCTGTTCAGGGTGAGTGATCTCAATTCCTCGATTTACTAAAGGGAAGCATTTTGTTCAGCAAAAAGATCTGCAAATTAAGAAGGCTGTGTGAAATGCAGGACGGGCATTTCAGTTTATTTTATTCCTTTTCATTGCGAACAGTGAATGTTGCATTATCACTAAAATAATTCAGAAATTGAAGACAACTATCTTCAGGCCCCTAGCGTGAAAATTAATAATCAGGAATTATTGTACATGAAGTCATAGAGTCATGGAGTTGTAGTATCATACAGTATGGAAACAGGCCCTTTGGCCCAACGTGCCCCATCTATACTAGACCCTCCTGCCCGTGTTTGGCTCATATCCCTCTCAACCCTTCCTATCCATGTACCTGTTCAGGGGTTTAGGAGGCACAGATCTCCCATTCAACCACTGACGAGACCAGCATTCCAACTGAGCTTCTGAAGTTAGAGTCAATACCAGCACATGTTTCTGTCGATTTTTCATTGTTTAAGTTGTACTGTATTGGATGCACGGTGAATGCTAAGTGTATGGATCAAAGGTACGGAAACTGAGAAAGTGAAATATTAACGGCAGAATAATTATCCAGGAGACATTTCACCTCAAACCCTCACTGGTTGGCACGCAACAAAAGCTTTCTTCAGTACACATGACAACACATAAACTAAATGGATAAACTAAATAAGACAAAACTAAGCCCATGATCCAAGTGACAAGAGAAAGCCACTGGGCTGAAGACTCCATATAACCACATAACAATTACAGCGCGGAAACAGGCCATCTCGGCCCTACAAGTCCGTGCCGAACACTCATCATAAAAATAATTAGATGAATAACAGCCTTTTATCCAAGAGAGAAAGAACGAGCTACAATATTTTCACACCATCTCCAGCTTCAGGCTGTGCCAAAGCTTTTCACGGCCATTGAAATACTTTAACTGTGTCGTCACTGCTATAATGTAGGAAACCTAGCAGACATTGTCAGCACCTTTCACAAAGCCAGAATATGCCAGACGTGTTCATCTGTTGCAGTGTTGCTGATTTTGGGGTAAATGTTACTGGTGTTCCGTGGAGCACTCCCCTGCTCTTCTTGAATACAGAGCTGGGGGTTATTTTACTCCACTGGAGTGAGGAAACGTGTCTAACCCCTCCTCTGATGTTTGCTGCACCCTCTTTTGGGTCTGTCCCACTTAGGCGATTTTTGGGCGACTAACTACAGGCGACACGTTGAAAATGTTTCACCGACAGTGGTGACATTTTTTGCTGTTGTAGGTTGTCACCAGGTGTCGTAGGTAGGTTCCATTAAACCTAGTCCCTGGCAATCGCCCAAAGAGTCACCTAAGTGGGACAGGCCCAAGAGTCACCTAAGTGGGACACCTGCAAACTGCACCTCAGACAGTTGGGAACTTCAAGCCCTTCCACCATTCCCAACAGCCTTTATTGTGTAATAAATGCCCCCGCAGAGTGCCGGGCTATAACTTCCTCTGACAAGAGAGTGCCTTACCCCCATCCATACCGTTTTGTGGTATTATCAATGCTGAGTCCCCCATTAATGTATCGGTGGAGGGCAGGTCCTGTGTTCATCTACAATCCATCGAGTGTTTACATGGGACTTATAAATGCCCTTGGTTTCTCCCGAGGGGAAGAAGCTCGATTCCCGGGTTCGATCTCAACTCCGACGCACCCCTTTCCGAAGCAGGAAGAAGCATAGAAACATAGAAAATAGGTGCAGGAGGAGGCCATTCGGCCCTTCGAGCCAGCACCGCCATTCATTGTGATCATGGCTGATCGTCCCTTATCAATAACCCGTGCCTGCCTTCTCCCTATATCCCTTGATTCCACTAGCCCCTAGATCTCTATCTAACTCTCTCTTAAATCCATCCAGTGACTGTGGCAGTGAATTTCATAAATTCACAACTCTCTGGGTGAAAACGTTTTAACGTCTTAAATGACCTCCCCTTTATTCTAAGACTGTGACCCCTGGTTCTGGACTCGCCCAACATTGGGAACATTATTCGTGCATCCAGCTTGTCCAGTCCTTTTATAGTTTTATATGTTTCTATAAGATACCCCTTCATCATTCTAAACTCCAGTGAATACAAGCCTAGTCTTTTCAATCTTTCCTCATATGACAGTCTCACCATCCCAGGGATCAATCTCGTGAACCTACGCTGCACTGCCTCAATCACAAGGATGTCCTTCCTCAAATTAGGAGACCAAAACTGTACACAATACTCCAGATGTGGACTCACCAGAGCCCTGTACAACTGCAGAAGAGGGAGAGACAGGGATCGATCTGGGATTTTTCCCAGCAAGAAAGCGGAAAAGAATCTCATCTGTCTGTGTTGGTTTCTCAATCTGTCTCCAAGATATCGTGGGACGAGAGGGTAGGGGAGGGGAGGAGGGGAGGAGGGGAGGAGGAGAGGAGGGGAGAGAGAGGGAGGAGAGAGTGGGTTAAGGTTTAGGCTTATTGTTGCCTCGTGTAGCGAGGTACAGTGAAAAGCTTTGTTCTGCATGCAAACAGATTAGATAATACTGTAGATAAACTGTCCCCCCCCCCCTCCCCCCTGGGCCCCTACACCCCCCCCCCCCCTTATGAGAGGGGGGGGGGGGGGGGGGAGGAAGAATCATTTTTTAAGCCTTGTATCTAAAAATAAAATTGTTTGAATAAAGAGGTATTCTCTGTACGTAATTCAAGGAGATGTATGGACCAGAGGGGAGGGTTGGGAGGGAGAGATAGATCAGCGGTGATTGAATGGCAGAGTAGACACGTTGGACCGAATGGCCTAATTCTGCTCCTAGATCCTGTGAATTAGCCACTGCCCAGAAACCCGGACTGGACCAACGAATTAGAGTCTCACGAATCTGATCGAGTTTTTTTGAAAGTGGGACCACAACGTTTCTGAGAGCAGAGCTGTAGACCTTTTTGTAAGGGATTTGACATGGTTCTACATGGTAGGCTGCTCTGGATGGTTAGATCGCTTGGGATCCAAGGACAGGATAGAACTGGATAGAACATTGGCTTCATGGAAGGAAGCAAAGGGTGATGGTGGAAGGTTATTTCTGATGCAGCTCTACCCGCTGCACTGCTGGGATGCCCAATATTGTCCTTCTTCTCCATCGAAGACTCAACAAACAATACCTTAGCTTCCAACTATACATATTGCAATGAATTCAGCAATTTCAGATAATCTGCTATTGTTCTCGCGTTTCCACCACTCAGCTATTAACTCTCTCATTTTCCACTGTTACAGATTTCATTCCTATCTGTCTATTTAGAGGGTCTTCAGAAATACCCTAATCACCCTATTTCAACTGGCACCAACACCACTTATGTCATTTACAGTCGTTTCCCCCAGTCACCAACTCAATAACAGACCTGTTCTGTTGTTCTCTGCGCACCCCACCTCCTCTCTCAGTATCTTACCGTTTGTTAGATTTCTAAATGTTCCCAGTTCTGATGGGAAGGTCATTGACCTGAAATGTTAACTCTTTCTCTCTTCACAGCTGTTGCCGGAGTATTTTCCACGTTTTCTGTTCTCATGTCAGATTTCCAGCGTCTAATGTAACGCCGTTGGATTGCTTTCATTGGTACAGCTAGTGTTCAGTTAAATGTTAAAGTGAGAAGCTTTCTATTTACCTGCATGATCAGATTGAGAAGGGTTGGGTTGGACAGATCCCATGTTCAATATCTAGACTGTCTGTGCTATGTGTTGGTGGATGTAAATCAATTATATTGTAGGCCGGGAGTTGGAAAGGAAAAATATATGGAATTTTAATCATTGACACCTTTGAAGCAATTTTGTTTGGCACAGAAATGAAGTTGCAACATTCTATACAATGCTCTAAACTCCAGAGGTCCAAAAGATTTTTCTGTGATGGATTTGTTGGTGTCCATGAGACACCTCTGGTCCATTGTGGCCCAGTAAACACCCCCATGTGCCTTCCGGATCTTCTCTTCCACCACTGACGTGCTCCTCAATTCCCTGGCTCCTTTGATAGCATCATACAGCGTGCAATCAGCCCCTTCGACCCAAATTGGTCACACCCACCAACATGTCCCATCTACACTAGTCCCAACTGGCCCATATCGCTCTAAACCTATCCTATCCATGAACTGTACCTGTCTAAATGTTTCTTAAACGTTGCGATTGTACCTGCCTCAGTTACCTCCTCCAGCAGCTCGTTCTATGCACCCACCACCCTTTGTGTAAAAACCGCTACCCCGTGGGTTCCTATTAAATCTTTCCCCCATTGGTCGATTCCTACCAACCATACACTGAGCCAGATTCCTTGAAGGTCTTGTGTGATTGCTCCCACCCCCTCCCTCTTTCCCATGCACCACCCCCCCCCCCCCCCCCCCCCCCCCATGCTAGAAAGCAGCCAGCATCATCAAAGACCCACACCACCCTGGCCATGCTCTCATTTCACTCCTGCCATCAGGTAGGAGTCTGAAAACTGCAATGCCCAGATCCAGGAACAGCTACTTGCCGACAACCATCAGGCTATCAAACGCTACGAACTCCAACTAAACTCAAAACTACGAACTGCCTGGGTTGACCGAGGGACTTTGGGCTTTGTTTTGTTACTGCACTATATTGCTTTTTAAACTTTGTCTAACTTTTATTTTTGCATTTTATGATATTAGCTACTGAGAAGTGTGTTGACAAACCTATAGAAACATAGAAATTAGGTGCAGGAGTAGGCCATTCGGCCCTTCGAGCCTGCACCGCCATTCAATATGATCATGGCTGATCATCCAACTCAGTATCCCGTACCTGCCTTCTCTCCATACCCTCTGATCCCCTTAGCCACAAGGGCCACATCTAACTACCTCTTAAATATAGCCAATGAACTGGCCTCGACTACCCTCTGTGGCAGAGAGTTCCAGAGATTCACCACTCTCTGTGTGAAAAAAGTTCTTCTTATCTCGGTTTTAAAGGATTTCCCCCTTATCCTTAAGCTGTGACCCCTTGTCCTGGACTTCCCCAACATCGGGAGCAATCTTTTGCATTGTTTTGGAACCAATGTGCCATTGTAGCCATGTTCTCCATTTGCAGGGCCTGTTCAAATTTATGGTAAAGACCAAACTGTTTAATTGTTTTAGTAATGATGATGTTGAACTCAGATAGAACGAAAAATATTTGAGAACATCTTTTTTTTTTCTCATTACTTAAACACAATGCAGCTGTTTCTACTTAAGTCGGGTTTTAATGACATATATGATCTCGCTCGAAGTGCTCAGATAGAATCATCGTGGCTGAACCTGGCTGGTAGCCCAAGAAATACTTATAGTCTTAGGCCGAGAACTCTCTGCCAAAAACCCTTCGTGGGCCTCTTATATTTGGCCCATAAATGTATACCCACAATACTTCGCACGAACCACAGGTGTCCTGAATAGCCAAGGATCAGATTCACTGTGTAAAAAAAAAACGTTAACACCATTACCTTTTAGTGCTTGCTTAAAAAATGTAATAATGTCAGGGCTGGGCAGAGCAGTCGGTGGTTGAATGCATGAGGCAAACATGCAACAAAGCTCAAGGTAGACACAAAAAGCTGGAGTAACTCAGCGGGTCAGACAGGCTCTCTGGGAGAAAAGGAATTGGTGACGTTTCGGGTCGAGACCCTTCTTCACACTGAAGAGGAGTCTCGGCCCGAAACGTCACCTGTTCCTTTTCTCCAGAGATGCTGTTTGACCCGCTGATTTGCTCCAGATTTTTTGTGTCTACCTTCGGCTTAAAGCCTACATCTGCAGTTCCTTCCTGCACGTACAATAAATCTCCCTCGTTCTCAGCGCCACCTCCTCACAACTTCCAAAGCAGCACTCGCACAAGATTTAAATAATTCTTCACCCTCCCCCCCCCCTTCCCCTCTGTAGGTGTGATGTTTCTAAAAGGATAAAAGCCAAGACCTCCCTTCATTTTGTTCATCTCATGTCTCACTGGGTGCCCCAAAGCGTTTTATTGGAGTAATTGGAGTATAGATGTTCTCACTGGTGTAATGCAAGTAATATGGCGAATAGCACGGACATACTAAGCTCCCTTGGGATAATGGCAATGTCATCTATTTTAGTGATATTGAGTGAGGAATAAGGATTGTCTGGGATTCCAGGGGTAATCTCCTGTACCGTTTCAAAATAGTGCTGTAAAATCTTTCACATTCTTTTGCAAGGGGGCCCCAGATTAGCCAAGAGTTGGCACTCCCAACACGCCAGCTGTTGGCACTCTAGGCTCGTACTCCGTACTGCAGCGGAATCGCAGCCTACTTTTCGTGGTTAGGTTTCCAGAGTGGGGCATGAAACCAGAACGTTTAGTATAGCTTACTGTCACATGTACCGAGGTACAGTGAAAAGCTTTTGTTGTGTGCTAACCAGTCAGCGGAGAGTCCGAAGAAGGGTCTCGACCCCAAAACGTCACTCATTCCTTCTCTCCAGAGATGCTGCCACATTCGCTGAGTTACTGCAACATTTTGTGTCTACCAGCGGAAAGACAATCCATGATGACAATGGAGTCATTTACAGTGTACAGATACATGATAAAGGGTGCAACGTGAATGACATTTAATGCAAGATCAAGTCCATTAATGTCCGATTAAAGATAGTCTGAGGGTGTCCAATGAGGTAGATAGTAGCTCAGGACTGCTCTCTAGTTGTTGGTAGGATGATTTAGTTGCCTGATAACAGCTGGGAAGAAACTGGCCCTGAATCTGGAGGTGTGCATTTTCACACTTCTATATTTTACCTGATGGGAGATGGGAGAAGAGGGATTAAATGGAGGTGTAAATGGAGGTGTAAATGGAGGCAGTGGAAGGGAGGTTGGTTTGTGTGATGATATGAGCTGTGTCCACAATTCTCTGCAATTTCTTGCAGCCTTGGATGGAGCTGTTCCCTAACCATGCGGCGATGCATGCTGATAAAATGCCTTCTACGGCACTTCTGTAGAAATTGGTGAGAGTAGTTGGGGACATGCCGAACTTCCAAAGCCTTCTACAGAAGTAGTCATTTGCACTCAAAGATAAGACCAACATAGAAGTAACGTGAATGAGTGATCGATGGTCGGCATGAACTCGATGGACAAAGAGCCTCTTTGTACATATTGTTTCTTCAAATCTGGGAGAGGACTGCTCATCCGGCCAGCTTGCCCCTTGAGCAGATGTGACCACTCAACCTCGGCTGGAATCAAAGCCACTTAATGTTAATGTGTTAAATCTTCAAATCAATTCAATCAATCACAATCCACAAGACTCTTCCATTCTGAAGGAATTCCTTTAGGAAGGAGATGAGGAGGAATTTATTTAGTCAGAGGGTGGTGAATCTGTGGAATTCTTTGCCAACAGAAGGCTGTGGAGGCCATGTCATTGGATTTTTTTTTTTTAAAGCAGAGATAAATTCTTGATTAGTATGGGTGTCAGGGGTTATGGGGAGAAGGCAGGAGAATGGGGGTTAGGAGGGAGCAATAGATCGTCCATGATTGAATGGCGGAGTCGAGTTGATGGCCCGAATGGCCTAATTCTGCCCCTATCATTTATGACCTTATGACTTGTCACTGGACTATTTCTGTACAATTGCTAATCGGGGATGAGCTTGGGAATGGCAGTACTCTTCCGGAGTGTTTGTAAGAAAAGGATCTTTGCACGTGTGACAGTAAAAGCATCATTGAACCATTGAACTGATACAATGTCCAGGAAAGACCCCCCTCTCATGTAACGCCTCCTCCACAGTGCCTTATGACTCAGACACGTGGCCCCCCCAATTCCCATAGGAACGTATGAACTAATTATTATCACATTGGTGCTTGTGGGAGATTGCCAGTTGCAAATTGGATGCTGTGTTTTCTGATTTGGTGATTACATTTCAAACTGACCTAATTGACGGGGAAGTCCTGGCGACATGCATCGTACTTAACGTGCACAAACATTATGCACGATGCACTTCAAGGTCTCCTGAATACAATTGATTGCCTAAGAAAGAAACGCACCATAACATTTCGCAGAGCTGAGAGATTCAGTTAGCTCCAGAAAAAAAAACAGAAGCCTCACTCGAATAAAAATAGGAAATACTGGAAATACACAGCGGTTCTTGTGTGGAGAGAAACGGGGTTTGAGCTGACACCTTAAAGGCCACTGTCCCACTTTCACCACCTAATTCACAACCTTTTTTACTCGTGGCCATCATCAGGCTAGAAAAACGCCCCGACCTACTTGATGCCATGAGTACCTACGACTAGCATCACAACCTCCTACGACCTACCTACGACCTCCTACGACCTAGTGACGACCATGCTGTGAGTATGAGTCAAGGGCAACGTGAATTAGGTTGTGAAAGTGGGACAGGCCCTTAAGTCTGTCTCAACCCAAAAATGTTTCCATCCATTTATCCTCCTGTCTGACCCGCTGTCTGACCCGCTGATTATTCCCAGCAATTCTTGTCTTTATCTCAGAATTCTAACATTTGCACTAATTTGCCTTAGAGAACCCCCCCCCCCCCCCCCGGGTGCTGGATGTATGGAACAAGCTGCCAGCGGAGATAGTTGAGGCAGGGACTATCCCAACATTTAAGAAGCAGTTACGTACATGGATAGGGCAGGTTTGGAGGGATATGGACCAAATGCTGGCAGGTGGGACTAGTGTAGGTGGGACGTGTTGGTCGATGTGGGCAAGTTGGGCTGAAGGACCTGTTTCCACACTGTATCACTCTATGACTCCATGGCTCTAGGTACATGGATAGGAGAGGTTTAGAGGGATGTGGGCCAAATGGGGGCAATTGGGACTAGTCTAGTTGAGGCATGTTGGTCGGCGTGGGCAAGTTGGGCCGAAGGGCCTGTTTCCACGCTGTATGACTCTATGAGTAGCTGGCCAATGTTTAGATCTGCCAGGTGGATGAACAGGAATAGAGTGAAAACAAATGAACATTGGGGGTTGCCACTAAACCATGCGGGATTGCCACCTCTCTGTGACCTTTGGGACTCCCAGCCGCAGACATGCATTTATCGGGCTCCTGTAAATATCAGGGCTGGTATTTTCATTGAATGTAGAGAGAGTAGAAGTAGTTGATATCCATTCAGATACAGATATTTTATTAGGAAGGAACTGCAGATGCTGGTTTAAACCAAAGATAGACCGCAAAATGCCGGTGTAATTCAGTGGGACAGGCAGCATCTCTAGAGAGAAGGAATGGGTGACATTTCTGGTCGAGACCCTTCTTCCAACTGATGTCAGTCATCCGAGTTTTTGAACATTATAACGGTGTTACAATGTAGGAAATCAAACAACAACCTCCGGAGTATAAAAATAGTAAGTCAGGGACACTAATCCAGAAACGGCTATTAATGCCCCTGTCCCACTTAGGAAACCTGAACGGAAACCTCTGGAGACTTTGCGCCCCACCTAAGGTTTCCGTGCGGTTCCCGGAGGTTTTTGTCAGTCTCCCTACCTGCTTCCACTACCTGCAACCTCCAGCAGCCACCTGCAACCTCCGGGAACCACACGGAAACCTTGGGTGGGGCGCAAAGTCTCCAGAGGTTTCCGTTCAAGTTTCCTAAGTGGGACAGGGGCATAAGGCTCTAAAGGCTTTTTGTTCCTGCAGCTTTACAGTTTAGTTTTCAGGTTAGTTTATTGCCACGTGTACCGAGGTACAGTGAAAAACTTTCTCCAGATTCATCAGTAAATTGATGAACTTTTCTGACAAATGGCTCTGAAAATGTTATGGGCTCATAACATTTAATACATAATTCAAATAGAAAAACCAATTCAAATGTAACTCAGGGGGTCAGGTAGCATCAGACTAAGGTCTGAAGAAGGGGCCCGACCTAAAATGTCGTCTGTCCATTCTATCCACAGATACTGCCTGACCCGTTGAGTTCCTCCAGCACTTTGCTTTTTGCTCTGGATTCTAGGATCTGCAGTCTCTTGCAGAAAAAAAAAATATTTCTCTCTTTTTTTAAAGTTTTCAAGCGAGAGTTAGATTTAGCTCTTAGGGCTAAGTGAATCAAGGGATATGGGGAAAAAGCAGGAACGGGGTACTGATTTTGGATGATCAGCCAACATCACATTGAATGGTGGTGGCTCGAATGGTGCTGGCTCGAAGGGTTGAATGGCCTATTCCTGCACCTATTATCTATTTTTCTATGCAAATCTGAAAATGCCAAGCCTCGTTGGATGCAGTATAAGTACATTTTTAGTTACAGGTATGTAATTTGCCAGTTTATTGCTGTATAACCTTTCCAGTTCTGAAAAAAAAAAATTCAATGTGTAGCTTGTCTCTTTCTCAAGTAATTAATTCAAAATTCCATGCTTTTTAAACAAATTAAAACTTTTTTTAAGTTTGTTCACAATATTTCAGCCTCTACCTACTCTCCCATTCCCCTGTTTGAGTTTCACAATCAGTAAAATATTTTACAAGCTAATTAAAATGGTGGTTGCAGTATTTCTTCAGCCTGAGTTGAGTGCCAGCTCAGTTTGCTTGACAACATCGCAACCACAGGTTTGTCCAGGGCCTTGGATCTGTCTGACACTACTTGTGTAAGAAGGAAGTGCAGATGCTGGTTTAAACCGAAGATGGACACAGAAAGCTGGAGTAACTCAGCGGGACAGGCACCATCTCTGGAGAGAAGGAATGGTTGACATTTCGGGTCGAGACCCTTTCTTCAGACTGTAGTCCAGTTCAGTACAGAAGGGAGATCGATAATCTGATTTAAAATGGTGCCAGAACTAATAGGTACTGATATTGCCAGGATATGTTACACAGGCATTTGGATGGGCAAGGGCTGATTAGGGATAGGCAGCGTGGTTTTGTACGTGGAAATCTGATTGAGTTTTTTGAAGACCTGACCAAAAAGGTCGATGAGGGCAGAGCTGTAGATGTTGTGTGCATGCATTTCAGTAAGGCGTTCAACAAGGTTCCGCATGGTAGGCTGCTCTGGAAGGTTAGATCGCATGGGATCCGAGGAGTGATAGCTGTATGGATAGCAAATGGAAGGATGCAGAGGGTGATGGTGGAAGGTTTTTCCTCAGAATGGAGACCTGTGACTAGTGGTGTGCCTCAGAGTTTGGTGCTGGGCCCGTTACTGTTTGTCATCTAAATCAATGATTTGGGTGAGGACATACAGGGCAAGATTAGCAAGTTTGCTGAAGATGCAAAAGTGAGTGGTTTTGCAGACAGTGAAGATGGTTGTGAACGATTGCAGCAGGATCTGGATCGATTGTCCAGGTGGGCGGAGGAATGGTTAATGGAATTTAATACAGAGAAGTTTGAGGTGTTGCATTTTGAGACGTCGAACAAGGACAGGACATACACACTAAATGGTAGGCCTGGTAGTGTTGTAGAGCAGAGGGATCACCTTCAAGGTGCATGGTTCCTTGAAGGTCGAGTTGAAGGTGGATAAGGTGGTCAAAAAGGCTTTTGGCACTTTGGCCATCATCAGTCAGACTATTGAGTATAGAAGTTGGGAGGTCATGTTGCAATTGTATAAGATGTTGGTGAGACTGCATTTAGAATATTGTGTTCTGTTCTGGGCACCATGTTCCATGGAGCGCAGGAGGATGGGGTGATCTTATAGAGGTGTACAAAATCATGAGGGGAATAGATCGGGTAGATGCACAGTCCCTTGCCTAGAGTAGGGAAATCGAGGACCTGGGGACATAGGTTCAAGGTGAAGGGGAAAAGATTTAATAGGAATCCGAGGGGTAACTTTTTCACATAAAGGGTGGTGGGTGTATGGAACAAGCTGCCCGAGGAGGTAGTTGAGGCTGGGTCTATCTCTTTGTTTAAGAAACAGTTAGACAGGTACATAGATAGGACAGGTTTGGACGGATATGGATCAAGTGCAGGCAGGTGGGACTTGTGTAGCTGGGACATTGTTGGCCGTCGTGGGCAAGTTGTGCCAAAGGGCCTGTTTCCACACTGTATCACTCTATGAATCTATGTACAAGCAGCAGAAACAAAGAACTGTAGGTGCTGGGTAATACCCAAAAAACACCAAGTGCTGGAGCAAATCAGCGGGTCAGGCAGCATCCCTGGAGAACAAGGATAGGTCTTCTTCCTCGTGTCCGGCCATCTTCTATATCACGTCTTTCCGGTCGGTCAGTGACGGTCGACGGTCGGTGGTTGCAGAATTGGCTACTTCAGTCAGTCACTGTGGTACAGTTTCTGTCGTCAACATTGCCTGGGATGCGCCACGTGGAGGCTTCTGCTTGTATCCCACAGGGACAGGTGACATCTCAGGTCGAGACCATTCTTCAGACTCTTGGTCTGGAACTGAGCCAGGAATTCGAGTGAGTTGAGGCAAGGATCAGCGGAGTCGTTGGTCGTGGCCGCAGGTGACCAGAGTGCAGGTAAGGGTCAGAGGCGGTGATGGAGGCTGGCACGGTCTGGAAGGAGCCGGGGGAGCTGTGTGGACCAGCGGTGGTGGCAGTACGCATGGCCTAGAAGGGGCTGGGTAGGCGGTGCAGGACTGTGGTGACGTCGGCAGCACGGCCTGGCGGTGAGGATTGGTGGGTCCGTCCGCTATAACAAAAATCCATCATAATGAGGTCCCTTAATAATGGAGGTTTATGAATTCTATGAGAATGGGTGAGGGGACAGAGTGCTTTGGCTTGAAAATTGGCCACTACTGCCAGCACAGTTAGATGTGAGGAGGGAGTTAGTTGTACTCCCTTCTGAAATTAAATTCCATTGACATCAATCAAACCAAATACTGAGACTGGTGTACCACGCAGCTATGTTGTGTGTTTAGGGTTGATAATATAAGACAAAATCTCCACATCCCTGCTTTAAGCAGAATATTCCTGGTAGGATGTGTTGACTTTAGACTATTAATTCATCAAAGAGTTTCCCATTTCAGAGTCTGTTGTGGATTAAAATTTTCAAGATTGATTCCACTGATAGTCAACAGCTATAATTGTCGTCTGAAATTACCAGGAGGGTCTACAACAGAGTGGATTAATGTTGATCCTCTATAATCTCAATTTGATGTTGCAAATCACTTGCAGCTGAGGAGCTGGGAATGGCAGGGGAAAAGGGAGGAATTGCTGCTGCTGTTCCCTGAGAGATACACAACAGCGTTGGCTCAAGTTGCACAAGAGAGTCAGGAAAACATGAACACAAGATCGTAAGGAGAATTAATTTTAAATAAATGACTGTGGTCCTCAAATTGAATTGCTCTATTTTTCGTTTAGTTTCATTTGGAGATACAGCGCGGAAACAGGCCCTTCAGCCCACCCAGTCCGTGCCAACTAGCAATCCCCGCACATTAACACTATCCTACACCCACTAGGGACAATTTACACTTATGCAAAGCCAACTAACCTACAAACATGCACGTCTTTGGAGTGTGGGAGGAAACCGGAGATCTCGGAGAAAACCCATGCAGTCACGGGAAGAACGTACAAATTTAGTACAGACAGAACCCATAGTTGGGATCGAACCCGGGTCTTCGGCGCTGTAAGGCAACAGCTCTACCACTGCGCCACCGTGCTGACTGATGTCCCTCTGCCGCTGTAAGTGCAGTTATATTAATAAAGCTATTTTATGAATCGAATAATTCTCTGCCACAGAAGGCTGTGGAGGCCGTCAATGGACATTTTTATGGCAGAGATAGATAGGTTCTTGATTGGCATGGGGAGAAGGCAGGAAATTGGGGTTGGGAGGGAGAGATAGATCAGCCGTGACTGAATGGCGGAGTAGACTTGCTGGGCCGAATGGCCTCATTCTACTCCTATCACTTATGACCTTATGACATAATAATGGCTCCTCACAGCCAGTAAGGATGGTATCTAACAAAGCTTGAATTACAAGTTATGGTGACCTCCAGTACGACTCAAGATAGTATGCAAGAGAGTGACTGCCCCGTCTAACTCTTTCAGTCAGAGACACCTAGGAACTAAATAATACAGTTTTGAAAATGTTTCTTCATTATTCTTCGGAGGTGACAGAAAATATTCTTACTGTGAAGTTTAAATTTAGACATTGCTTTCATTCAATGATGTGTCGCATATTAAATTGCCTCCATTGAAATATCCTGAATGAGTTGTCCAGTTCGTAGTAATTATGGACATTTTGCAAGTGGATAATTGCACATAACTACTATTTGAAAGTGTGTGCAATTGTCTTCTTTGCTTCCCCCCGTATGATTAGCCGCTGAGCAAAATATAATAGTGCCATTTAAATGGCTCTTTATCTAAAAATTACCCACCCACCCCGTTGCTCATTTTCTTGTCTGGCAGAAACGGAATCATAAACAGTCATCACACCACCAATTGCCTTTGGCAGCGGTTGAGGGAGCAGGAGTCCAGGGTGAACCAGGAGGGGGTCATTATATCATTATGAAAGATATAATGATCTCCTCAAAGGAAAATTGTCTGAGTTAAGGAGCGGTACGGTGGCGCAGCGGTAAAGTTGTTGCCTTGCAGCGCCAGAGACCCGGCTTCGATCCTGACTACGGGCGCTGTCTGTACGGAGTTTGTACGGAGTTCTCCCCGTGACCGCGTGGGGTTTTCTCCGAGATCTTCGGTTTCCTCCCACACTCCAAAGACGTGCAAGTTTGTCGGGACATTAGCTTGGTATGAGTGTAAATTGTTCCTTCGTGTGTAGGGTAGTGTTCATGTGCGGGGATCGCTGGTCGGTGCGGACATACATAGGTGGGCCGAAGGGCCTGTTTCCACTCTGTATCTCAAAACTAAACTAAACTAAAGTCTGACCCCAACGGAACAGGCACACATCTCTGAAGCTGATGGAGGTGTGGCAGAAAGAAATTGTCTCGTGGGTTTTTTTAAATCACAATTTAATTCAGTGTTTATATTGTGGGGCTCAGTAACACTGGTAAAGTTACTGGAGTATCTATTAGTTATTAATGCAAACACACGGCAACCAAGAAATGACTCAATCCCTCTTTATTAATCCACCTGGTTCACTATTGTCCTTCAGGTGTGGAAATCTGCTGGCCTTACCTGTTCTCATGTCTATACCTGTCCAATGTGGTTGACCTCGTAACTGCCTCCTGAGTGCAAAACTAATCAGTGATGGTCCATAAATGGATGGGTTGCGACTGACTTCCACATTATGAGAATGTATGGTTTTTTTTTAAAATGATAACAATAAAGAAACCAATGTGAGAGCCAATAGGTTGCGTTGGGAAGGGGAGGTGTAATGGGAATGGGGCTGGGGGGGGGTAGTTATTGACAAGCCGAATGGTCTCCTTTTGTGCCATAGGAAGTAAGTGGGAAGAATAGTCGCCAGATACTAGCGACCCAGCAGAGCTATCCCATTAGTTCCTTCTTTATCCCCTTCCCCACCGTGACTTATGTTTATTGCTTCCCCCCCTCCCTTTAGCTTTTCACCTCTTACCTACACTAGGAAGTAATTAACTTTGCCAATTAACCTGCCAATGTATCTGAAGGTTGTTGGAGGAAAATGGAGCACCCAACAGAATGTAGAAACTCCACCTGGACAGCACCTGAGCTGAAGAGTGAACCAGGGTTCCTGGATCAACCTGGGTCAACCTGGATCAACCTGACCTGGGTCAGCATCAACTGTGATACACCATAAACCTCTTGCTGCAGTATTAAGTTCCATTCTTCTAAGTGGTTTATATGGATTTCTCCTTTCTATTATATATATATATATATTACACACATACATAGGTAGGATACAACTGCAGATGCTGGTTTCAATCGAAATAGACACAAAATTGCTGGAGTAACTCAGCGGGACAGGCAGCATCTCTGGAGAGGAGGGGTGGTTGACATTTCGGGTCTGAAGAAGGGTCTCGACCCGAATCGTCACCCATTCATTCTCTCCAGAGATACTGCCTGGCCCGCAGAGCTACTCCAGCATTTGTGTCTATCTACATACATACATACATGCAAACATACATATCTATATAACTAAAAGTCTCATCTTGACCCCTTCCTGTCTGCGCTGTATATTGATTTTAGTCATAACGCTACCATATATCGCTATGATTTTTGGCTATCTTACTCACAGTCCTCCTCCGCTGAGGCAGCCCCGAGGATTTTTTCGATCGATGAAAAATAAAAAAGTTATGAATGTTTAAAAAAATCTTGAGATCAGCTGATTGTTCCTCTCACCTGTCAATCACCGTGATGAAGGTTATATCCCTTACGGGGGTGCAGGACTATAAAACACCGGATGCTTGGACATGAGTCAGCCATTCTGGAAGATCGCGAGGGAGAGACCACAACTGTGATTCTGCTGTGAATCAACTGAACTGTGAGTCTACTGAACTGTGAGTCTACAATGTACTTGCAATAAATGATTTGTTAGCCCTTAATGAAAATAAAATGAGTTGCTTGGCCTGCCCTGTGTTTGAAACTGAAACGGCAATGGAAATGAAATGAAATGAAAATGAGATGAGCTGTTTGGCCTGCCCTGTGCTTGAAACTGAAATGGGAATGGAAATAAAATGAGTTGTTTGGCCTGCCTGAAACCACTCATTTCGGACCACTAGCCCAGGAGGATTCCCTTCGGCCCATCAGTAAGTTCCCCCTGCAAGTATTAAACCTCACCCTAGTATTTTTCTCCCTCCCTTCATTAGCTCCCTGTGAGATCCAGGCCAGGATAGACTTTCCTCTTTCATTGCTATGATCTGCAGAAATAGATAAAAAATGTCTAAAATTGATTCTCCACCCTCTCACCCTTCTCTCTCACACAGAGTCTCTCACCTGTTTTGTGCAGAATTTCTGGCAGTTTCTGAACTGCCAGCCCACCAACCCTGAGTGACTGAGCTGCCAGCCCACCAGGCCTGAGTGACTGAGCTGCCAGCCCACCAGGCCTGAGTGACTGAGCTATATATATTTGTGTGTGTGTGTGTATATATGTGTGTGTATATGTATATATATATATGTGTGTGCGTGTGTGTGCGTGTGTGTGTGTGTGTGTGTGTGTGTGTGTGTGTGTGTGTGTGTGTGTGTGTGTGTGTGTGTGTGTGTGTGTGTGTGTGTGTGTGTCACTTGTTAGGGTGCATAATTAAAGATATAAATATACACGCGCGCGCACACACGCACCTTGACAAGTAACCACACTGTCTGCATACTGGTAAACCATAATTGTTATTTTAAAGAAACTTCTGTCAAATCACCCTTGTTAATGAGTGCTCAACGTGCTGCCATGCATTCACACTTGATGTAATTCCAGTGCAGAAAATATTGTCTACCATTCCATCGTTGAAAATTAGTCATTCCCATTCTGCTGTCCAACATGTGGTCTCTCCAGAAACTCTCGAATCCTTCCTTATCATTTTTCCATTGAAGAGTACTCAATCTGTTGCCCTTTCCACAGATGTAACTTGACCATCTGAAAGCTCCCGGCAATTTCAGATTTGTTTCATTGTTCCAATGGCTTGTTGAATTATACATGGAAATGAGAGAAAAACCTGGAATTCTTTTGCAGTTAATAATTAATATTTCAGCTGGTGGTCTGCTACATGTTAGATTTTTATCTGACCCCTCTCGTTCAAGTAGAACGGTGCTTATCTTCAGGAGCCAGCTGGTAAAATTGGACGACAGCTCGTCTTGAATTATTTTGCATCGAGTGCTGTATCGCAAATGATCAGTGTTCTGTAAATTGATTCCCTTTGAGAATGTAAATCTGAGGTAAGAATTTACAGCATCTGTCAAATGACTGGAAAGAGATACATCTGGAATAGTGGAGCTACTATCTCACGGCACCAGAGGCCTGAGTTCTGATCTCAGGTGCTATCTGAGTGGAGTTTGCACGTTCTCCCTGAGATTGCGTGTCTTACCCCCAGCTGCTTCAACATCCCAAATGCGTGCGGATTGGCAGGTTAATTGACCACTATAAATTGCAGCTGGTGTGTAGGTGAATGGTGGAATCTGGGGGAGTTGATGTGACTATGGGATTAGGGTGGAGTGAGAGTGTATATGGGTGGCTGATGGGGTCAAGGAAAGAGCGTTCACGTCGCGGCCCTGTTTCCACCACCACGCACAAGAAGCACACGAAGCGACAAGACAGACACCACTGTATGCCGATGTCAACAAGTGTGTTCAGCTCTGACTGAACAACATCTAGTCTTGTGTGTGGACTCGATAAGAAGAAGGTGGCTGATAGTGGGCGGGGGCTCAGTGGGCTGGGAATCCTGTTTTTATGGTGATTCTCTCTATAACTACAATATATGAAAAGACTGGAAAAGATTAGGTTCATCTTGGAATGGGATCTGCAATAGACAAACACAATTGCGATGTTCATTTGCATCAAAAAATAACAGCGATCTTTACACTGGTCATATTCTAGCAGCCACATGTTTGAGAAGCATTTGGAATATTGTGAACAATACCAATCGATTATATATTTACAAGAATGATCCCAGGTAAATGCATTTTAGGCTGATACCAATACACCCTTGTTCTGAGTTGCAAGATTTTAAAGTTATTTTCCCTTGATCACACCACACCAGTTACTCTCTCACTTTGTGTTTAGCTTTCAAGATAGATTGTTGTATTCTGTCTGGCTGTTATGTCTGTGGGATTACAACAGCAGTTATACTTCAAATTAGTTGTATTGGATTTTGGACATCTCAAGGAGGATATGACTTTGGATAAGGTCATAAGGGATAGGAGTTGAATTAGGCCATTCGGCCCATCAAGTCTACGCCACCATTCAATCATGGCTGATTTGTCTCCTAACCCCATTCTCCTGCCTCCCCCCCCCCATAACCTCTGACACCTGTAACTCAAATTTCACTGTACCTTGTGTTCAAGAAGGAACTGCAGATGCTGGAAGATCGAAGGTACACAAAATTGCTGGAGAAACTCAGCGGGTGCAGCAGCATCTATGGAGCGAAGGAAATAGGCGACGTTTCGGGCCGAAACCCTTCTTCACGTTTCGGGCCGAAACCCTTCTCCACTGTACCTTAATTGGTACATGAGACAATAAACTGACCTTGAAGCCTTGAATCAAGAATCTATTTATCTTTTCTTTAAAAATATCCTTCAAACTTGGCCTCCACAGCCTTCCGTGGCAAAGAATTCCACAGATTCACCACCCTCTGACTAAAGAAATGTCTCCTCATCTCCTTCCTGAAAGAACATCCTTTAATTCTGAGGCTATGACCTTTAGCCCTGGCCTCTCCCACTAGTGGAAACATCCTCTCCACATCCACTCTATCCAAGCCCTTTACTATTCTATATGTTTCAATGAGGTCCCTCCTCATTTTTATAAACTCCAGCGTGTACAGGCCTAGTGCCGACAAATGCTCATCATTGTATAACCTACTCATTCCTGGGATCATTCTTGTAAACCTCCTCTGGACCCTCTCCAGAGCCAGCACATCCTTCCTCAGAAATGGTGCCCAAAATTGTTCACTATATTCCAAATGCGCCTTATAGAGCCTCAGCATTACACCCCTGTTTTTGTATACAAAACCTCTTGAAATAAATGCTAGAATTGAGCATAGACACCTCATTTGAATAACAAATTAGTTTCTATGTTAAGGTTAGCACAGGAGTTTTCAAAAATATGTAGTTTTGCCCACTTTAGATGTTTGTACCTCAGCAAACTTAGGGAAAGTTTCAAAGTTTTAGTTCAAAGATTATTCTTCTCTGAGAGTCAAAAATGAAAACTAGCCAAAGTTTCATCTCCAGTGGCTATGTGGTGACCTGTGCCAGGAAGTACATTTGAAGGACTGTTGGATGAGGAAGAATAGGCTTGGCAATGAATAACCTGCTGACATTCAATGTCAAGTCAGACACATGAAGAATTGGCTGCTTAATTGAGATCCTGGAGGGCAGCCAGTGTTCGGTGAACTTCAGCTACAGAAGAGTTGAAGCCTCGAGAAGAATGGCCCGGGGTAAGTGGAGAACATTGTGAAAGCAGACTCACAACTCGCCATTTGAACGAATGCTCAATCGCCGTGGTTACAGAGGGCGCGGAAACGCTCAACTCTTGTCAGTCGACCTTCATTCCTTCAAGGCGACCAGGGTGTGAAGGTCGAGGACAATGCAGTGAATATTCACTCCTAAACCCTCATTTGCAACCCAAAGTGAAATCTATGGACGTGGCCCAAATGAAAGAAGGAGAATTGTAACCTACCCAGTTAGAGCTTGTAGCCAGGGATCAGACTCTCAAGGATGGCACCATTATTTTTGGGAGTACATGAATGAATTAATTTCTTTTATGAAACTTGAGGGGATGGGTGGTGGTGGTGACAAAGGGGCCTGCTTTGTTTACCCGAGAGCTGGTCTCAACAATCTCCATTGTTTGAATAGTCAGGAGCAGCGGCACTGTGCCCTGCAGTAGAGTTGCTGCCTTACAGCACCAAAGAACTGGGTTTGATCCAGACTGTGGACACTTTTTATTTGCATGACTGACTTGGCAAATGAAATTCCTCGTATGTTGCAACACATACTTGTCTAATAAAATATTATTGTGATTGCGTGATTGTGAAGTTTGTACGTTCTCCCCGTGACCGCGTAGATTTTCTCCGGTTCCCCTCCCCCCCCACACTCCAAAGACGTACAGGTTTGCAGGTTAATTGGCTTCGGTAAAATTGTAAATTGTCCCTCGTGTGCGTGGGATAGTGTTGGTGTTCGGGCTGATTGCTTGTCCACGCGGACTCGATGGGCCGAAGGGCCTGTTTCCACTCTGCATCACTAAAGTCTAAAGTCAGTCATCAGCCGGACGGTGTCTGTAGTTGCTTCCTAAAGGCATTGGCAGAACTGCCTAGATCACAGCATATTCACTCTGCAGGACCTCGTCTCTTTTTCTACCAATGTCATTGGTGCCAATAGGCACAATGATTTCTGACTGCTCGTCCTCACCCTTGACTATGTTCTGCAGCTGCTTAGAAACATCCTTGATCCTGGCAACGGGGAGGCAACACACCATCCTGGAGTACCCGTTTGTGGCCACAGAATCTCCTGTGAGTCCCCCTAACTAACAAATATCTTCTCTCTGGCAGAGTAAAGCCTTTCACTGAAACACCTTGGCTAGAATATTCTCTAGTAACATTTAGTGAACAGAGAAGATTTACGACGATGTTACCAAGACTCAAGGTCCTAAGATCATGATCATATTGAGCAGTCGAGCGGGCAGTGACTCTATTGACTCTATTCCTTGGAACACAGGAGGATGAGGGGGTGATCTTAGAGAGGTGTACAAAATCATGAGTGGAATAGATCGGGTAGACGCACAGAGTCTCTTGCCCAGAGTAGGGGAATCGAGAACCAGAGGACATCGGTTTAAGGTGAGGGGGGAAAGATTTAATAGGAACCTGCGGGGTAACTTTTTTACACAAATTATGGTCGGTATATGGAATGAGCAGCCAGAGGAGGTAGTTGAGGCAGGTACTATATAAGAATTTAAGAAACATTTAAACAGGTACATGGATAGGACAGGTTTGGAGGGATATGGGCCAAACGCAGGCAGGTGGGACTAGTGTAGATGAGACACGTTAGTTGCTGTGGGCAGGTTGGGTCGATGGGCCTGTTTCACACTGTATATGATACTCTACTTTATTTTCATAGTTTTTCAAGGTTTTAGCTGCAGTCTATTCTGTGATACATTTTGTTCACCTATCACTAAAGCCCTATCACTCGTCCTTGCTGTGCTTCGGAGCTGGGCTTGGTGCCATAGAACTGGCTGCTGCTGCTGTTTTCTCCAGCATGGCCACCCTCCCAACAGTACCCATGCACGTGTCCATATCGCCTTCAGAATATATCCATTGGCGGCTTCCAGATCCGTTTGTGGCAATGAATTCCACATGTTCTCCACCCTCTGACAAAATAAATCCCTCTTCATCTCCCTTCTAAAGGTTTGTTCTTTTATTCTGATGGCCCCAAGCTCTCCCACTTATGCAATGCTGCGTATTTGAAAGAAACGGGTAAGGGCAGTCAAATGGAATCAAATTAATTAACGAGGAGTCAATGGACGAACTAGTTCCTTATTATGTAATTAGATGTCAAGATTCAAAATGCAAAATGCATGTAGTAGCATCCACTATCTTATAGAGCAGGGTTTGACAACCTTGTTCAGCATAGAGGCCAGGACCCATGTCTGTGAGCAGATGGCGGGCCACATCTAAAAAATCAAATATTGTTATTACTGTAACAGTGTAACTAATGTTAGAATCAGCATAAATCTATCAGCATTTTACCAGTCTTTGCTAAAGGTAATGGGAAAGTACAGTTTCCTCATAATATTCCTGGACTCGATCTATTGCCTTTTCATGCCCTACCTAGCACTTCATTCACTGCCCCATATCTCGACTGTAAACCGCGCTGTGGTTAGCCGTTGAGTGGGAGGGAGGGTTTTGAGGGAGAGTCGCTATCCACCACAGCTAATCGTAGTTTTACCGTGGTCACTGTCTGCGCTTGTTCTAGGATTCTAGACGATGGAAGTCCTCAGAAAAAAACACCTGCAGGCTGAATTATTTTGGGTTAGGGGCCGGATCCGGCCCAAGGGCCACAGTTTGCCGACCCCTGTTATAGTCATAAAGTGATACAGCATGGAAACTGGCCCTTTGTCCCAACTTACCCACACCGATGAACATGCCCCATCTACACTAGTTCCACCAACCCCCATTTGGCCCGTACCCCTCTCAACCTTGTCTAAATGTCTCTAAAATGTTGTTATAGTACCAGCCTTGATTACCTCCTCCGGCAGCTCATTCCACATACCCGCGAATATGTCAGTAGAAAATCTAGCAGACATAGAGAGACAGCATTCAGTGTGTTTATGCATTCATGCACCATGTATAAATAATGTTTTGAGCGTCGAAAAGTCACGTACATTTTGTGTGTGGGATTTTTTGTCAACTAAATCAATGAAAACAGTAAATCGAGGAATATGTGTGGTAAGTAGAACTATGTAGAATTAGATTAAGTGCAAGAGCTTCAGAAATCATAAACACTTTTCTGTAAGTGAACAAAATGTAGTACAGGCAGGACTGGAGCTAAAAGCCTTGAAAAAAATGATACAATGGAACATTAGAGTAAAGGTGTTTTGCGGAAGGGCTTTTCACTGCCAGTTTTAAATGCTGGCCAAAGGCCAAATAGAATTGCTGGGCTTACGTTTGCTCTCTCTGGGCTATAATGGCTGTTAAATGCACTGAAATGGAGGATTAACACACAGCTTGGTAAATGGAATATGCTGTATTGGATTAGTAATTTTATTTGCTCAATAAACAGTACAAACTAGTGCAGGTTTATTACTGCTGAACCATGTGCAACAATGTAGGCAAGGTCAGAACGTGAAAAGCAAATATGATCATCATCAATCAGAAACCTCAAGTGGGATGATTCATGCTGGCATAGTCCGATGATATCCCCCCCCTCCTCCTCCCTCACCCACCATCCCCTACCCTCGACTCCATCACAGCAGCCTGTCTTCAGCCATTTCAATTCTCTTAGCCTGGTATCAAGAATCAACCTGAAGCCTTTGGCTAGGATATTGGATTGCATCCAACCTGTATTGCTGCAGATGTGTGCACCACAACATTTGCACCTCGAGTCTAGCTGTCCCATTATTAACAGAGGTGGACAAATCCAATCTGGCTAAATATCTCCCGACCATTAATTATCAGGAAAGGCTGGAAGGAGGCATCGAACAAACTAGGCTTCAGATTCCGCATCGATGAGAACTATGACAAGGAAAAGGGCATTGAAGAAGGTCATTTGTTTATATTCATTAATTATCAGAGAGCAACAAAGAAGACAGATCTATGCCTGTGGTTGTTTGTTTTTCACTTTCTAATAATCTGTTCTGGAATCAATTGGTCCCAGTTACTGGTTCCACCAAGATGTAGTACAGAACATCACAGGAGATATTTTTACCCTGTCAAAGTGTACAACTTCTCCCCCTTCAGTCGTGGGGGTAGACTGACTCCCCTCCCCCATCACCCCCCCCCCCCCCCCCCCCCCCCCCCCCCCCCACCCCCCCACCACATCTTTGCATATCCGCAATCCTTTCCACTCGTCACTTCAATTTCATGTTTCACGTATCTCGTGTTTTATGACTGTTTTAAATCAATCTTCTTCCTGGAATAAATAAAGTTATTTCGTATCGTATCGTTGAAAACAGGAAATGTACTGTTCCAATCAATTGGTTCCAGAGGTCATTACAAGGAGAGGCAGCACGGAAACAGGCCCTTCGGCCCACCGGGTCTGTGCCGACCAGCAATCCATGCACGCATGCTATCCTATACCCACTAGGGACAATTTACAATTATACCAAGCTAATTAACCTGCAAATCCGTACGTCTTTGGAGTGTGGGAGGAAACCGGAGATCCCGGGGAAAACCCATGGGTGAACGTACAAACTCCGTACAGTCAAGCACCCGTAGTCAGGATCGAACCCGGGTCTCTGGCGCACCGTGCTGCCCTCTATTATGCTTCTATAACTTGTAAAACAAACAGCCATGTACTTGTTAACGTTGTTTTGAATGGCTCCTAAATTATTCCTAACGTTTCCAAAACACCATCTCTGCTGTCGATCACCAGGACACCGTTTTCATGGTTAATAAACCAAGAATTGAGCTCAAATTGCTTATAAGTTCATCTGAACTTCAAGGTAGTGTTATATAGCCTTGTTGCACCGCACAATCCAGTTGCTACTAACACATAACAAATGCGCTTTGCTACCTTTTGAGTATAATCCTTCCACCATTAGCAGGATTTAATTGATGTTGTAATATGTCATTGTCATGGCTTTGGTTGCACAGTTACTCTTAATTTTAAGCTGACTCAGTGGGTGAAGTGTTGGGCAAACAGCAATGCAGTTATTTGTCCAGGATACTCGAACAACACCTCCTAAAACTACAACTCCTGCCACCAGAAAGGTTAAAGGCTGCACGCACATGCAATATTACCACCTCCAAGTCACACACCACCTCAGGTTGGAAATGTATTTGGAAATGCGAAAGGGTTTATACCCTGCACGCTCTGTGAATAGTAATACAGTGGAAGCACCTTCACCAAAATGTCTATACTTGTTGAAGAGAGTCCCTTACCGAATGAACCATAGATACTGGCCTTGCTTAAATTCACTTTCTCTCTCTGCAGATGTGAGCCAAACTGCTGGAAATATCCAGCTGTGCGGGCCACATCTGCAGAGAGCAAAACCGAGTTTGAGCTATTTCCAGCTCGTTTTGGGTCAAAACCCTTCTTCTCAGTCCGAAACGTCACCCGTTCTCCTTCCTGCCTGTCCCGCTGAGCAATTTGTGTCTATCTTCGGTGAAAACCAGTGTCTGCAGTTCCTTCCTACACAAAAAGAGACAGGACGTGGCTGAGACATGACTCTGACCTCACATAGACTCATTAGGTCAACTTAATATAGGTAGTTCTACTAGAATGCAATAGTTAGAGTCAGTACATTTTTTGAAGATGCAAAGCTGCCGGTCTGGTATCGTTCCTTGCAGTTGGCGTCTATAGCAGCTTGTCGCCATATAGATTGCTTAAGCTGTTTAAGTGCCTGACTGCTTCATTTAATTAATACATTCTATGTTTTGAACCAGTAATCGTATTGCAAAAATATTAAAAAGTCTAAAAATCTAGATTGAATATTCTCCCTGTGACCAAGTGGGTTTTCTCTGGGTGCTCTGGTTTTCCCCACACTCCAAAGACATACAGGTTTGTAGGCTAATTGGCTTAGGTAAAATTGTAAATTGTCCCTAGTGTGTGTAGGATAGTGTTAGTGTGCGGGGATCACTGGTCGGTGCGGACTCGGTGGGCCGAAGGGCCTGTTTCCACTCTGTACCTCTAAACTAAACAAAAACTAATCTGCCTCATTCCCCTTTAATGGCACTTGCCCGGAATGAACATACTGATTAAAATTTCAGTTGTGTGCCGATGACTATTTTGTTTTATTCTACGACTTTTTATATTGCCGTATAATGCTGCTAGCTGGAATATTGTAAACCTTCTGCCTTATCATTGAACAATAAGTGCGATGAACTTACCATACAGGAAAGCTATTTCTGCAAATGGCAGATTGTTATCTTTTATCCTTATCTTTTGTCTCAGAGTATAATTGCTTGACCATATGTAATTAATACCCTGGCAAAAGAAGTGCTGTAATCGAGCAGACACGGTTATTTTATTTGTGTAGCTGTCAGGGGTGTGGATGGCAAATTAAATGGTATGTTTTCTGGTCGTATAGGTCAAACACATTAAGCGAGACCTATGAAGCAGAAAATATATTGGGGTTCAGAGTGCATGCATTCAGATTCATCTGTTAGTATTAACTCCAGCATGTCACCAATCAGTGGTAGATTCAGCTGCCATTCTCTTAAAGGGCTACTACCATCATGGAAATACGTTTGGCAAATTATTTGTGAATTTTTTAAGTTTGTGATATGGTGAGATGCATAACCATATTGAGCCTAGAAATTCAATTGCAAGTTATATATTATGATTAAATTGAAATGTTTACTTTAGTTTAGTTTAGAGATACAGCACAGAAACAGGTTCTTAGGCCAACCGAGTCCGCACCGACCAGCAATCACCCTATACACTACAGCCATTCTACACACACTAGGGACAATTCACAATTATACCATGGCAACTAACTTACAATTAACCTACGTTTTTGGGGTGTGGAGGAAACTGAAGATCTCGGAGAAAACCCCACGCAGGTCACAGGGAGAAGGCACAAACTCCATACAGATCGAACCTGGGTCTCTGGCGCTGTAAAGCAGCAACTCTACTGCTGCGCCACCATGCCGCCCAAAGTATGGAGGTTCTAAACATACTCAGTGTAGCAGGTCATATACCTCTGGCGAGACCAGCGCCAAGTTCCCAAAACACATTCTATTCATTCAACTTGCACATCTTTGAGATGTGGGAGGAAACCGGAGCACCTGTGGGCACAGGGAGAACCTACAAACTCCACACAGACAACACCCGGGGTCAGGATCGAACCCGGGTATCTGGTGCTGTGAGGCAACAGTGTATCACCTACCAGCCTCTATGTTTGGTATTGAGCGCTTTATTAATTTACAAAGATGGTAGTTATAGAGACAAGTGTAGAACATATTCCCATACTTTATTCCAAGTTCTGTCACACGACGAGATTACTACGTGGATAGAGGAAAAGATTAAAGGATGTTCGCCAAACCTGCTTAACCTACTGTTCATCAGATCTTTGGGATGCGGGCGGAAACCAGAGCATCTTGGGGAAAATCCCCGTGATCACAGGTGGAACCCTCGTGGGCCTGTCCCACTTTGGCCGTCAGTCACGCGACAGGCCGGTGGCGCGTGAAGATTTCGTGCAGAACGAAGACCACACTCCTCCACACCACTCCATGCGCCCGTCCTGTGCTACCCACACGCTACCCACACGCTACCCACACGCTCACAGGTCACGTAAATGGCGCGCGAATGACGGCCAAGTGGGACAGGCCCTTTATATCCCATACGGCCGACCCTGGAGGTCAGTATCATTCCAGCATCATTGGAGCAATGAGATAGTACCTCCTACACTGCATAAACCATGTTATGGCTTGCACAGAGCTATTGAGTTAAAATGCAAAGCAGTGTAGAAATCCATAAACTGTGCAGTTTATAGTCAACTCAATTCTTGGACGAACCTGAAACCCTGGTTCATTTTCACAGCAAAGTGATGTATCTGCTCTTTAATGTCTTTGTTATCTAGTCTCTGATTGTGAAATCTATCGAGCAACTGGCCCAGTCCAGGGATCTTGACTCGACAGATAAGGAGTTTGCTATCGATTCTATATGGGACCAATAACAGCCTATTCAACACTATCGCCTACTTCCATTGACGTGGAAGTTGTGGACTGACTTCTTTGGCATGCAGTCTTCTATACACCTACTGGTGAAGTCTATGAGAGCAGTGGCACACTTGTTTAGGTTGGCCACAGAGTCCTTGAATATAGACCAGTCCACTAACTCAAAGCAGTACCATAGGATATCATCTTGGTTCAGACTGCTGTTCAGACTAGCATTATACGACTTTCTATACCAGAACCTCATGCTTCAGTTTCTTTCAGTGAGAGATTGAGAGCGCAGCTATGAGAACAGATGCAGGTGAAGGGAAGGATCGGTAGGCATCTGTGATGTAGCAATAGTTGAGGTTGTTTGGACTATGGTGGGACAGGAGATGGGTTGAGAGTAATTTGGTAGCTCTCCAAAGACGTACAGGTTTGTAGGCTAATTGACTTGACCTAATTGTAAAACTATCCCTAATGTGCGTAGGATAATGTTAGTGTGCGGAGATCGCTGGTCGGCCTGGACTTGGTGGGCTGAAGGGCCTGTTTCCGCTCCATATTTCTAAACTAAACTAAACTAAACATTCTTGAAACTAAAGATATCGGTGAGTTTCGTTGTCTGTGTACCTCATTCTCACCAAACCCACAGCCAACAATGCCCTTGATCATCCTTGATGATCCTTGATCTAATGCTCTTCATGGTCTGAAGAAGGGTCTGGACCCGAAAAGTCGCCTATTCCTTCTCTCCATAGATGCCGTCTCACTCGCTGGGTTCCTCCAGCAATTTTGTCTACCTTGAATTCCTTGATCATCATTACTTTTTTTGCATATCTTTCATTCATTTGTTCTATATCTCTCTATATCACCATCTCTATCTCTCGCTTCCCTTTCCCCTGATTCAGTCTGAAGGAGGGTCTCGACCCGAAACGGAATAAAGAGGTCCTTCTGCAGTTATACAGGGCCCTGGTGAGACCATATCTAGAGTATTGTTTGTAGTTTTGATCTCCTAATTTGAGGAAGGACATCCTTGCTATTGAGGGAATGCAGCGTAGGTTCACAAGGTTAGTCCCCGGGATGGCGGGACTGTCATATGAGGAAAGATTGGAAAGACTGGGCTTGTATTCACTGGAATTTAGAAGGATGAGAGGATATCGTATAGAAACATGTAAAATTATTAAAGGAGTGGACAAGCTAGATGCAGAAAAAATGTTCCCAATGTTGGGGGAGTCCAAAACCAGCGGCCACAGTCTAAGAATAAAGGGAAGGCCCTTTAAAACTGAGATGAGAAAAAACTTTTTCACCCAGAGAGTTGTGAATTTGTGGAATTCTCTGACGCAGAAGGCAGTGGAGCCCAATTCACTGGATGAATTTGAAAGAGAGTTAGATAGAGCTCTAAGGGCTAGCGGAATCAAGGGGTATGGGGAGAAGGTAGGCACGGGTTACTGGTTGTGGATGAACAGCCATCATCGCAATGAATGGCGGTGCTGGCTCAAAGGGCCGAATGGCCTCCTCTTGCACCTATTTTCTATGTTTCGATCCCTCTGCTCTGCAACGTTCCCCAGAGGCCTAACATTTACTGTGTAGGTCCTGCCCGTGTTCACCATCTCAAAATGCAACACCTCACACTTTTCTGTAATAAATTCCATCAACCATTCCTCTGCCCAACTGGCCAATGGATCCAGATCCTGCTGTAATTGTTCACAACCATCTTCGCTATCTGCAAAACCACTATCTTTTCCTTCCTAAACATTCTTGAAGTTGGTTTGCTTGATGTCCCTGGCTATGATGAACAAGGCCGCAGGCTACTTCGTCTCTCGGCTATTGGAAGCAGTGTATAGTACATTCAGTGTGAGTTCATGTCCGCATGGGGTGGGATGTTATATAGCAGTACAAATACCCGGAGGCACTTCATAGGAGGTTTCAAACTAGAGGCATAGATGCTGGAATTCAGAATTATTTGGATTTGTTACTTTTTAAAAACACTTAAAGGAAGAAAAATAAGTGGAGGTGGAGAGTGTTAAAGAGGGATTTCCAAAGTTTTGATTCTTGGCAGCTGAAGTGGTGCCCAGCAATTATTGAGTGATTAAATTGGTATTAGTTTGAGTGTTGGTTTATAATTTATAACATGACCATAGACACTATATTATGTGCTACCCAGGTAGTGCCAGGAGGATATAAACGGACTGCAAAATATAGTATAAAGTGCAGATAAGAAAAGTGCAAAGGCTACATTGAGATAGATTGGAGGATCAGGAATTCATCAATAGCATATGAAAGGTCTGTTCAGAAGTTTGATAACAGCGGGGAGAAGCTGTTTTTGAATTTGGTAGTATGTGGTTTCAAGCTTCATTATCTTCTGCCTGACGGGGAAGGGGAGATGAGAGTATATTTGGGGCATGAATGGACTTTGGGTATGTTGGCTGCATTGCTGACGCAGCGTTAAGCATAGGCCAAGTCGATAGGTGGGAGGCTAGTTTGTGTGGTGGACAGACTGCATCTACAACTGTGCAACTTCTTGTGGACTCGATAGAGTAGTTGCCACGTTATTTGTGTGGGAAGGAGCTGCAGATGCTGGTTTACATCAAAGATAGACACAAAATACTGGAGTAACTCAGTGGGACAAGCAGCATCTCTGGATAGAAGGAATGGGTGACGTTTCGGGTCGAGACCTTTCTTCAGATCAAAGGCCTTCTGAAGAGGGGTCTCGACCCGAAACATCACCCGTTCCTTCTATCCAGAGTGGGCGACTTGCTGGCACAGCGGTAGAGTTGCTGCCTTACAGTGTTTGTGGCACCAGAGACCCGGGTTCGATCCCGACTACGGGTTCTGTCTGTACAGAGTTTGTATGTTCTCCCTGTGACTGCGTGGGTTTTCTCCAGTTCCCTCCCACACTACAAAAATGTACAGGTTTGTAGGTTAATTGGCTTTGGTTTGTATACTTGGCATAAGTGTAAATTGCCCCTAGTGTGTGTAGGCTTGTGTTAATGTGTGGGATCGCTGGTCAGTGTGGAGTCGGTGGGCCGAAGGGCCTGTTTCCGTGCTGTATCTCTAAAATAAACCAAAGACGCTGCCTGTCCCGCTGAGTTACTCCAGCATTTTGTGTCTATCTTTAGTTGCCATACTAAGCTGTGATGCATCCTGATAGGATGCTTTATTTTGTGCCTCCGTAGAAATGAGTAAAGATCATTGGAGATGTCAAATTTCCTTATCGTCCTGAGAAAGTGGAGATATTGGTGTACTTTCGTGGCCATAGCTCCCATGTGGTTGGTCAATCACAATATGGGGATATACAAGAATCCAGAACTGGAGGAGTACAGGTATCTCAGAGGGATGGAGTAACCACATAGATAACAAGAATAATTGAGGGATTTGGATCTGTGGAGTGTCTGGAATATTAATCTTCTTTCTTGTACCCAACTTCAACCTCCTCTCAGTAATTATGGCATTTTTAATGCAAAGAATCCTAGAAGTGTTTGGCTTAATTACTTGTGTATGTTTCAATTGTACTTACAGTAAGTATAGATCCAATTTAATTGTATATCGTGCAAACAAAATCTTTTCACAGTAGCTTGGTGCAGGTGACAATAATAAACCAATAACCATATCAAGTAAGGCTGGTGAAATGAGGGAAATTATCAGCGGACAAGTCTAGTATATTGTTGCTAAGGGCCTGTCCCACTTTCACAACCTAATTCACGACCTTTTTTACTCGTGGACATTTTTCATCATGTTGAAAAAACACCCCGACCTACTAGATACCACGAGTACCTGAGAGTGTACCTGAGAGACTCTCTTTACTCAGAGAGTGGTAGCTGTGTGGAATGAGCTTCCAGTGAAGGTGGTGGAGGCAGGTTCGTTTTTATCATTTAAAAATAAATTGGATAGTTATATGGATGGGAAGGGAATGGAAGGTTATGGTCTGAGCGCAGGTATATGGGACTAGGGGAGATTATGTGTTCGGCACGGACTAGAAGGGTCGAGATGGCCTGTTTCCGTGCTGTAATTGTTATAAGGTTATATGTTATATGGTTACCTACGACTAGCATCACGACCTGCTACGGCCTACCTAGGACCGCCTACGACCTTGTGACGACCATGCAGCGAGTATGAGTCAAGGGCAAACTCGGCAGAGGTCGTGAATTAGGTTGTGAAAGTGGGACAGGCCCTTTATCACAGAGACTTGGTTGAAAGGAGGGTGAGGCTGACCTGTCAACATTCCCAGGTGCAGAATCTTCAGTCAGGGTAAGAAAAATGGCATTGGTTTTCAAGCAAGGAGATGAAGGGGGAATAAAGTGGGAAGATACTCAAGGAGGTTCTTCACATGAAGCCTTGATGGAACTTAGAACAAAAGTGAGCAATTGCTTTGCTGGAGTCGTATAGCAGACTTCTAAATAATCAGAGGAGATGGAGGAGCAAATATGCAGGGAAATTACAGAGAAGTGTATAAATAATGGGGTAATAACAGTACCAAGTCAAGGTGAATATATTTGTCATATGCACAAGCCCAGTGAGATACAGCTACAATAGAAATCTTGCTTACGGCTGCATCACAGGCACATAGACTTAGACAACACACAAAAACATGAATCATATATACGTTATATAGGCCAGTGAAAAAGAAAAATTGTGCAAAAACGAGACATTGGTGCAAAACACAATTAGAAAACAAGTTCATGGTAGTGCAAGAGGTAGACACAAGGAACTGCAGATGCTGGTTTATAAAAAATAAAAGGACACAATGTGCTGGAGTAACACAAGGGGTAAGTCAGCGTCCCGGGCTAACATGGATAGATACCGTTTTGAGTCTGGACCCTTCTTCAATGGTCCATCGTGTTCCATTGCTGGGTTAGAATTAGGGTTGTGGAGAACTGTTCAAGAACCTGATGGTTGTAGGAATGTGGGACCTGGGATCACTTTAGTATGAAAAGGTCAGTTAGCGCAGAATTTTTGAAGTGCTTCGCAGGTGACCTTTTTAGCCAATCTACTGATAATCCGACCATGGAGGCCACGACATTGGCTCTACCCTTGAGAAGTGGGCGGCACGGTGTGGCAACGGTAGATTTGCTGCCTAATGCCCCTGTCCCACTTAGGAAGCCTGAATGGAAACCTCTGGAGACTTTGCGCCCCACCCAAGGTTTCCGTGCGGTTCCCGGAGGTTTTTGTCAGTCTCCCTACCTGCTTCCACTACCTGCAACCTCCGGCAACCACCTGGAACCTCCGGGAACCGCACGGAAACCTTGGGGGGGGGGGGGGGGCGCAAAGTCTCCAGAGGTTTCCGTTCAGGTTTCCTAAGTGGGACAGGGGCATCACGCACCAGAGACCTAGGTTCGATCCTGACTACGGGCGCTGTCTGTACGGAGTTTGTACGTTCTCCACGTGACCTGCGTGGGTTTTCTCCGGCTGCGGTATCCTACCGTGCTCCAAAGACGTATAAGTTTGCAAGCTAATTGGCTTGGTAAAATTGTAAGTTGTTCCTAGTTGTTCCTAGCGTGTGTAGGATGGTGTTAGTGTTGCTGGCCGGCGCGGACTCAGTGAGCCGATGGGCCTGGTTCTGCGCTGTATCTCGAAACTAAACTAAAGTGGACGGAATGTCAGTGGGTGAACATTTTGAGGAGAATGACCATAATTCTTGAGTTTTAAGTTTGTAATGGAGAAGAATATAGGGGGATGGACTGAAAATTAAGGTCCCAAACTGACAAAAAGGCTGATTTTAATATGAGACAAAACTTTGTGAAAATGGACTGGGAGCTGCTACTCGCAGGTTAGTCTACAGCTGGGCTGTGAGAGGCATTCAAGATTGAAACAGTGAGAGTCCAAGACCAGCATGGATCATAATGGTGTACGGACAGGTCAACAAATCTACAGTAAAGAACTCTGAATGTAAAGGGAAATTGAGGGCTGGATAAATGAAAGTGGGCAGCTGATGGCAGACGGACAGAAATGGAAATGGGTCACAAATGCTCTTGAGCAGTATGGAATCTATAGGGGAGTACTTGAAAATAAATGAGGGTGAAGAGGGGACACAAAATGAAACTGGCCGAGAGGTCTGTTTCCACACTGTATCTCTAAACCTAAAACTAAAGGAAAACCAGGTAAATACAGGAGAGTGCGTCTAACATCAGTGCCAGGAGAATTTAGATTAGTTTAAAGATACAGCATGGAAACAAGCCCTTCGGCCCACTGAGTCAACACACCGACCATGGATCACCCGTTCACACTAGTTCTATGTTATAAAATGTTATCCCACTTTCTCATCCACTCCCGACACATTAGGGGCAATTAACCGACAATCCCACATGACTTTGGGATGTGGGAGGAAACCTGAGTATCTAATGGAAACCCACGTGGTCACAGGGAGAATGTGCAAACTCCACATAGACAGCACCTAAAGCCCCTGTGCCACTTTAACGACCTAATTGGCGACCTCTGCCGAGTTTGCCCTTGACTCTTACTCGCAGCATGGTCGCCACAAGGTCGTAGGTGGTCTACATAACTCTTCCTCGTGCTCGTGAGTGGTCTCCGCGTACTCGTGGCCTCAAGTAGGTCACGGCGTTTTTTCCAGCCTGATAAAAAATGTCCACGAGTAAACAAAAGGTTGGCATGGAAGAAATGGATACTTTTTACTCGTAGGTAGGTCGTAGTAGGTCGTGATGGTAGTCGTAGATAGTCGTAGGTCGGTAACTGGCCCGAGAAAAAAAAAATGCAAACACGGCATAATTTTATCATGTGATCATTTTCCACTAGTAGCTAGTCGTAGTTGGTCTTAGGTGTGGAAGACTGAGGTAAAGGGAGGGTCGTAGGAGGTCCTAGACATAGTCGTAGTAGGTGGTGACGGTAGTCTTAGGAGGTCTTTTACTTCGGCGAGCCAACACAACCTTGACATTTTTTTCAACTCGTCTAGGGTCTTCTAAACTCGTGGATTAGGTTGTCCAAGTGGGACAGGCCCTTAAGCAGGATTGAACCTGAGTCGCTGGCACTGTGAGAAAGCAGTTCTATCAGCTCCGCCACTGTGGAGCTCCTCCATCTATTGAGTTTTCTTTCCTAACCTCTTGCTGTATTGCTCACAAGCAGTTCCTCCATCACCATCACGTTTGTTCTGACAATGCCACTTTCATATCCGCGCTGGCAATGTTATACTTACTTTTGCCTCCAGAGAGGATTCTCTCCCATAAACCCCTCAGCTGTAAAGGGCCTGTCCCACTTATGTGTCCTTGGCACGCAAATTACGCGACCTCGTGGTCGCGTTGAGGCGTACGGGCATCATATGGCCGCGCGGGGCCGATCCCACTTAGAAGCACGGAGGGGTATGTAGTTGTGCGCGACATCGCGCGGGGCTCCGAAATTTTTGAAGTGAACGAAATCTTCGGGCGCCAACGGCCTGTCGCGGAACTGACGGCCAAAGTGATACAGGCCCAAGACCCTGGCGCAACGCAACGTCTCGCCTTCAACAGCATCAGAAGCAGGCAAAAGATCGCCAAGCTTGGCCTGGGGCTCACGGCCGTTGCAGTCCGGATCCGCCCCCCCTTCAGATTCTGACCCCAACCGTCACCCATTCCTTCTCCCCAAAGATGGTGCCTGACCCGCTGAGTTACTTCAGCATTTTGGTGTATCTTCGGTGTAAACCAGCATCTGCAGTTCCTCAAAACCGTTTATTTTCCCCCTTTCCCCTTTCTGCATTGTGAAAGCATCATTTTTGCAGCAGCACTCTGACATACTCATCAACTCCGGCCACTTCCCTCCCCGTCCCACAGCACAAGATGTGGTACCTGTCTTTAGACTTTAGAGACAGCTTGGAAACAGGCCCTTCGGCCCATTGAGTCTGCACTGATTAGCGATAACACTAACACACCTAAATTGTCCCTCGTGTGTAGGTGTGCTAGTGTTATCGCTAATCACATGAGGGGCAATTTACAATTTTTACTAAAGGCAGTTAACCTACAAAGCTGTACGTCTTTGGAGTGTGGGAGGAAACCAGAAAGCCCAGGGAAAACACACACGGTCACGGGGAGAACATACAACCCCCGTACAGACAGCACCTGTAATCAGGATCGAACCTGGGCCTCTGGTGTTGTAAGGCAGCAACTCTATTGCTGCGCCACCATGCTGCACTGCCCTGCGCTGTGCTATTAGAACCATTTGTCTTAACAACTAGAGCCACACATCGGTTTTCTCAACATTCCTTTGGTTAATTTGTGTCTATATTCGGTGTACACCAGCATCTGCAGTTCCTTCTGTAGATTGGTTACTTCACTTACCAACCAACGTAGTACTTTATTATTAGAAGCCCCGCCTGCTACACCATCAGGAGCTGCTTTACAGCGCTTGCAGCGCCGGGGACCCCGGTTCGATCCCGACTACGGGCGCTGTCTGTACACAGTTTATACGCTCTCCCCGCGACCGTGCATTTTTTCCTCTCCGAGATCTCTGGTTTCCTCCCACATTCCAAGGACGTACAGGTATGTAGGTTAATTGGCTTGGTGTGTGTGTGAAACTGTCCCTAGTGTGTGTAGAATACTGTTAATGTGCAAGGATCGCCGGTTGGTGCAGGCTCGGTGGGCCGAATGGCCTGTTTCCGCGCTGTATCTCTAAACTAAACTAATTAATCCCATCTACTTTCGATACAATGACAGAACTTCTCTTCTGGGCCACCTTATAATCCCCACTCCCCCATCCACTTTCACCTTATAACCATATATAACATATAACAATTACAGCACGGAAACAGGCCATCTCGACCCTTCTAGTCCATGCCGAACACGTATTCTCCCCTAGTCCCATACGCCTGCGTTCAGACCATAACCCTCCATACCTTTCCCATCCATATAACTATCCAATTTATTTTTAAATGATAAAAACGAACCTGCCTCCACCAGCTTCACTGGAACCTCATTCCACACAGCCACCACTCTCTGAGTAAAGAAGTTCCCCCTCATGTTACCCCTAAAATTCTGTCCCTTAATTCTCAAGTCATGTCCCCTTGTTTGAATCTTCCCTATTCTCAGTGGGAAAAGCTTATCCACGCCAACTCTGTACTCTCAGTGGGAAAAGCTTATCCACGTCAACTCTAACCTTATCTTAGAACTTGTTGTATCTCAGACGTTTTCCAATCAGCCAGTAGCCCATTGTTCATTCTGTTTCTCTCTCCGCAATAGTGCTTGATCTGCTGTGTATTTCCATAATAATGTACATATTTCTTTTTGTACATATTGAATTTCAATTCCCCCCACATGAACATCCGAGATCAAGAACCAGAATAATTAAAAAAGTGTAACTTAAATTCAACATATGGCAGTGCTTCAAAACAAATACTTCACCATCTGCAACAAATTCCAATTCCTATTGATGTGTTAATGTTAATGAAATATGCAATTATATATTATTTTCTAAGCTAAAATGTTCACTGGGTCAAAATATTCAGGTGGTCTTTGAATCTCCTACCTCTGCCCTACTTTTTACAGTCTACAAAATAAAAAAGTCATATAAAACTTTTCCTGAGGTGTGATGAAATATTGAAACTCAAGTTTGCAGCATTAAAAAAAAAAAGGCTTATTAAAGGGAATATTCTTTTTTAACTCTGCCTTTCAGAACTTGAAATATAATAAGAAATTAGAATCTTATTTTTTAGACCTACAGCACAGAAACAAGCCCTTCGGCCCACCAAATCCGTGCCGACCAGCGATCACCCCGTACTAGCACTATCCTGCACGCTAGGAACAATTTACAATTTATTCACCAAAGCAAATTAACCTACAAACCTGTAGGCAAGAATTGCATATGCTGGTTTAATTCGCAGGTGGACACAAAATGCTGGGGTAACTCAGCTGGGTACACCAAGCCAATTAGCCTACGTACAGGCAGCATCTCTGGAGAGAAGGAACGGGTGACGTTTCGGGTCGAGACCTTTCTTCAGACTGACAAACCTGTGCGTCTTTGCATTGTGGGAGGAAACCGGAGTCCTGAAGAAAACCCACGTGGTGACGGGGAGAACGTACAAAACTCCGTACAGGCAGCACCCGTAGTCAGGATCGGACCCGGGTCTCCGGCGCTGTACGGCAGCAACTCTACCGCTGCGCCACTCATTCACGGTGATACAAGAAACTGCAGAATCACTCGGAAGAAGGGTCCCGATCCAAAATGTCCCTGTCCATTCCCTCCCCAGATGCTGCCTGGCCTGCTGAGTTTCTCCAGCGCTTTGTATTTTGCAATTAGACTCATGGCAATCTTTTCAGAATGAGGTTTTGCTGTGGCCAGGGTTGGATGGGATATCTGAAAGGTGAAGAGTATGGACGGAAGGCAAATCGAGGGAATGGAAGAACGAATTCCTTATCAATTCCTCAGGACATTAAAGTTTATCTCATAAAAATAAATTTTTAATAAAAACACAGTTGGTATATCCTTTTTTGCGGAGTTTTGTGTTACAATAGAGCGATTGATTTTCCTTTCTTCTTTTTTTTCTTTTCTTTCTAGGGTCTTATTTCTTTTCTTTACTTCCTTCTCTAATTCCTTCCCTAAGGGGTTCTCTTCTCCCAACACTTTCCTGCACCTTCACGATTCTTGCTTACTTTCCTTACTTCTTTTATTTCTATCTTTTTTAAAGCTCAAAAAATGAAGTGGTACAACATAATGTAATAAGATATATGCGATGTATTAATGTGATTTACTGTACTGCTAATAAAATAAAAATAAAAAATAAAATGTTTTTTAAAAAGTTTATCTCATAACCACTGAATCACCTCTGGATTGTAACCACTTTAATTTGCACACACACAGTATGGATCCATAAGCGGAAAATGGAATCATTGACTAGATAATTTTAATTTTAATTTTCAAAAGATGTTGGTTGAGGGATGAATATTGCAGCATAAGAAAGTGCGTTTGCTCTTTAAGTGGTACCACTTTAATTTCCAAACATGCTCATACAAGTCCGCATCTCTGACATTGCAATAGTCCCTCGATATTACACCAAAATGTTGGACTTGGCACATAGATTACAAATTAAGACTAATAGTGAGGCTGTAATCTATCCCAACGGCATAAAATATAAATCTGAGGGTGGGACCCAACCAGAAAAGTCACATTCTCCAGAGATGCTGCCTGACCCACTCAGTTAATCCAGCATTTGGTGTTTTTTTGCTTAGTAAACCAGCATCTGCAGTTCCTTGTTACAACATAAAAAAAATGATATATTTGGCTCCCCTTTCTCCATGTACTTTGGTTTTGATTTCTTCAACTGCATCACCCTTCACTTCCTTTTATTTCAGTTCTTTATTGAGAGCTCAGGCTGGAAGTGAATTCTCGAACACATGTACATCCTTATCTTAACAAGCCTCTGGTGATCAAACATCTGCCTTCTAGGGCACAAGAGGTGTTTTTAGGCTAAACGTTTCTTACCTGAATAGCCACGTGTAACTGGTGATCATTTTGCTAAGATTAATCGTAGGTTATCCAATTTAAACTCTCCATGGAAACCAACCGTAAGACAAAAGGAATAGAGTGTTACTGTTTTCTGGTCTGTAATGCTGAGAAATGTAACCTTGCTCCATTGTTAATGCAGCATAGATTCCCATTAGTAATTGAAGAAACACTTAGATACAGCCCACGTGTATTGTGTGACACGATGGCAACAGACAATGAAGGTTTCAAGACAAATGAAGAAATATTTATTTTGGAAACATATGTATGCACTTATCTGTAATTATCCACAGAATATAGCAACACTGCAATACGTGCATATTGGTTTAAATGGAGGAAGCATATTTTGACTACTGATTTTGGCTTATCCCTGCTACCCATCTTGAATGAGGATATATCGTTGTTCAGTGATCTAGTATTTCATCTGTGGTCACCAAGGATTTAATCATTGCTGGCAGAGGCACATGGATATGCAGGGAATGGGAGGATATTTTAGTTTAGTTTAGAGATACAGTGCGGAACAAGCCCCTCGGCCCACCGATGCCGCACCAACCAGCCACCCCCGCACATTAACACTATCCTACACACAGTAGGGACAATTTAGATTTATACCCAGTCAATTAACCTACCAACCTGGACATCTTTGGACTGTGTAAGGAACCCAAAGTTCTCGGAGAAAACCCACGCAGGTCACAGGGAGAACGTACACACACCGTACAGCCAAGGACCCGTAGCCAGGATCGAACCTGGGTCTCTGGCACTGTAAGAGATGTAAGACAGCAACTCTACCGCTGGGCGCCACCGTACCGCCCGTTAGCCGTCAGGGATATGGATCACGTACAGGCAGCGGAAATTAATTTAACTCTGCATCATGTTCAACACAGACATTATCGGCTGAAGGGCCGGTTCCTGCACTGTACTGATGTACGTTCTATGTTCTTTTTTGAGGGGGATGCGTTCAAGTTCATATTTAATTCATCTGCTGAAGAACAGAATATCATTTAAGAAGGAGGTTAGAAAATGAGGCGTAGCTAAATATTTGGTGAGATAGTTGACAATATGAAATGAACCAAAAAATGAAGATATATATCAGTTCAGACACTGATACAGAAAGATAATCAGATATGGCAAGTACCTCGTGTAGAATGGAACTGCAGATGCTGGTTTAAACCAAAGAGAGACACTAAATGCTGGAGTAACTCAGCAGGACAGGCAGCATCTCTGGAGAGAAGGAATGGTTGTGACGTTTCGGGTCGAGACCCCTCTACAGACTGATATCAGAGGAGTGGGCGATATAGAAATAAAATGTAGTCGGAGACAGTAAGACTGGTGGGAAAACTGGGAAGGGGGAGGGGATGGAGAGAAAGTTAAAGCAAGGGCTACTTGAGGTTGACATTTCGGGTCGAGACCCTTCTTCAGACAGGCATATTGTCAATTGTCAGGATGGAACACATCAAGTGCTAAGAAGTGCAACAGGGTACCCATCCGAAGTCCGTCTTTCTATTACCCTCCACAGATATTCAATGGTGCTTTATTACTGCCTGACCTGTTGAGTTCCTCCAGCACACTGCTTTTTGCTAAAGGCAAATCGAGTTTATGGTCACATGTACAAGTACGTTCAGGAACAATGGAAATCTTGCTACCGCCAGCATGACTGACACATAGAATCAGACAGCTCACAAAACAAATTATACATTCATTATACAAGACATGGGAAAGAAAAGGGCTGTGCATAAAAAGACTTAAGAGCAGAAACACAATTAGAAAACAAGTCTATGGTAGTGCAAGAGGTGGTCCATAGTGTTCCGTTGTTGCGGTAGGGTTAGGATTGTGCAATAGGTCATAAGGAATAGGAGCTGAATAGGGTTGGGGTTGGGACCCATCTTCAGCTGGGAGCATCCAAACTCGAAATACCGTCTGTCCATTCCCTCCACAGATGCTGTCATAAGGTCATAATAGGAGTAGAATTAGGCTATTTGGCCCATGAAGTCGAACATCTTAAGTACCTGTACTAGTAGTGGTGAAGAAAAGAAATGCCCATGCAATGTGCAACCTGTACAACATTGCAAACAATTTTCCTTTCAAGAAGAATATATTGGCACTCTTCTGGATTTGTCACTTCAACAGCAACAGGTGTAGCCAAAGCCACCTGCTGAAGAATAGTCTTTTACACAGGGTTGGGGAATCGAGAACTAGGGAACAGAGGTTTAAGGTGAGAGGGTCAATATTTAATAGGAAACTAAGAGGCAACTTTGTTCACTCAGAGGGCGGTGGGTATATGGAACAGGCTTCCAGAGTAGCTAGTTAAGGCAAGTACTTATAACAGCATTTAAAAGGCACTTGGACAGATACATAGATAGGAAAGGTTTAGAGGTGATTTGGCCAAACACTGGCAAATGGGACTAATTTAGCATCTTGGTCGTGTCTGGATGAGTTGGGCCAAAGGGCTCTTTTCTGACTCTATGACTAAATCTGCAAGTTATATTAAAGTTATATTAAATCTGCAAGTTATATTATATTATATATTCAAATTATATTAAACCAGCACATGCAGCAGTTCAAGGTTGGCCACCATCATCTGCTCACAGCAACTAGAGATAGGCAATAAAATACTTGTCTTGCCATTGACATCTGAGAATTTGTTTAAAGAAATAATTTCCTCATGAAGTACTTAAGGAAAACACAGCGGTACAACGGTAGAGTTGGTGCCTCACAACGCCAGAGACCCGGGTTCGATCCTGACTACTGGTTACTGTCTGCATGGAGTTTGTACATCTTCCCGTGTTCTGCGTAGGTGACCCTCCAGGTGCTCCGGGTCCCTCCCACACACCACTGACGTGCAGGTTTGCAGGTGAAATTGGCGTGATAAAATTGTAAAATGTCCCTAGTGTGTGTAGGATAGTGTTAGTGTATGGTGAACGCTGGTCGGCCGAAGGGTCTGTTTCCACGCTGTATCTCTAAACTAAACTAAACTAAAGACTGTCAGTACAGCGTGTGGTCTCACAGTCGCCTAGTTTTATTTAATCATCTGCATGTTATCAGCTTCTCTGACTAAGTAACCAGTTCATTACAACCAGTCTGAATATAAACTAGCCAAAGACTGACTGATGCCTATCATCACAGAATTAACTTTCTATTAATGTAAGGTTTGTGAACCGGCAGAGAACTCGCAGCATATTTCAAAGTAAAATCAATTACATAGTTTATTGCGAAATGCAGAATTCCGGATGGAAATCCCACAAGAATTATTTAATGCACATTGACAAGTGAGAAGCTGAACCATGTTTTATTTACACACCTTTTCCATTAAGATGATGCATTTTTTTAAAAATCCCCAAAAGAACTGGCAGCATTTAAATGGACAGATATCATTAGATTAAACAATATTGCTGAGATTAATTTATGATAATTGAGGAATAATCTGAATTCTGATGATTGACAGGAATTACACTGTTGGCACCGACCTTGGAATGGTTTAATTACTCTCAGTTCAATTATTGAGAAGTAATCTCAATAAGTGAGCAACAGTAATAAAAATGGAAACAATTTTAAAACATGAACTCATACCTGAGTAAACCATTTAGCCTCCTGAGCTTGTTCCACTATCCAATTATAGCCTGGATGATCTGTATCTCCACTTAAGACTTGATGGTTTAGCAACTTTTATCCTTCAGATCAGTTCAGAATTATCATTAATTCATCTCAGCATTGTTGTTAGCTACCATTCAATATCTCAGCAACGTTTCTTCTCAGTCTGAGTCTGAAGAAGGGTCTTGACCCGAAATGTCACCCATCCCTTCCCTCCAGAGATGCTGCCTGTCCCGCTCAGTTACTCCAGCTTTTTGTGTCTATCTTCAGTGTAAACCAGCATTTGCAGTTCCTTCTGGAGGAACAGCATCTCATATTTCGCTGAGGTAGTTTACACCCCAGCGGTATGAACATTGACTTCACTAATTTCAGATAGTCCTTGCTTTCTCCCTCCTTCCCCTCCCCCTTCCCAGCTCTCTCTCGCCTACTGTCTCCGCCTCTTACTTTATTTTTCCCGCCTCCCCCCACCACCGACATCAGTCTGAAGAAAGGTCTCGATTCCTTCTCTCCATAGATGCTGCCTCGCCCGCTGAGTTCCTCCAGCATTTTTGTCTACCCTCGTATACATTAAGTCTGAAGAGGATTTCCCGGCCCGATGTCTCGCCTGCCCATTCCCTCCAGAGATGTTGCCCGACCCGCTGAGTTATAGTATAGTATAGTATAGTATAGTATAGTATAGTATAGTATAGTATATCTTTATTGTCATTTTCCTGAGTACTCACATATCCAGAGGAAACAAAAAAACGTTGCTCAACCAGTGTCCATTCAGTGTGCAGTAAAAAATAAATAGAAATAAAAATACATATATCATGAACAAATTAAACACTCTACTCTCTACTAAACATCAACAGGCGTTCCGACCGGCACCTCATGTTTTTCTGAAGATTTCAGTATCTCCAGAGGCTCAAAGTTTCTACTATTTAATTGTACCTGGGTGTATTCTGCGTCGTGTAGGATAGAGTGAAGAAAAATAATTTGGCATCACTGTTGCACTATCCTGCTCCATTATCCATAGGCAAGTACATTTTTGCAAAACGTGATTGCACGCAGTGGAAGCCTTTGTATATACAGAGTACTACAGAGGTAAAATAAGCTGTATGTCTGGAATTATTTATATCATTCATTCACTTGTCAGTATCTGGACATGGCTGGCTAGGCCAACATCTTTTGCCGACCATTAAAAAGATGCTGTGAGCTGCCACTCGCACTGTGGTAGAGTTGCTGCCTTACAGCACCAGAGACCCGGGTTCGATCCCAGCTCAGGGTGCTATGTGCACGGCCATGATGACATTGAATGGCTGGCTCAAAGGGCCGAATGGCCTTCCCCTGCACCTATTGTCTATTGAGATAATACCATTGAATTTACAAGGACAGGTGGTTAAACTTTCTCTTGTTGGAGAGTCATTGTCTGAATACTGCTTCAATCAGTTTCTGGATTGCTGTGAGTTTAGTTCAGCTTAGAGATACAGCATGGAAACAGGCCCTTCGGCCCACCGAGTTTGCGCCAACCAGCGATCCCCACATGCTCATACTATCCTACACACACTAGGGGCAATTTACAATTCTACAAGACAATTAGCCCACAGACCTGTACGTCTTTGGAGTGTGGGAGGAAACCAGAGCACTAAGGAAAAACACACGCGGTTATAGGGAGAATGTTCAAACTCTGTACAGACAGCATCCATAGTCAGGATTGACCACGGGTCTCTGGCGCTGTAAGCAGCAACTCCACCCTGCCGCCCAGCAGTGAGTGGAATAGAGCACAGTTTCATCATCAGCAGTCATAATGAAAGGATGAAGCTGAAGAGGTTTGGGCCTAGATACTGCAGCAACCCCCTGGTGTTAGAATGATTGGCCTCTGATAAACACAAACATGTTCTTCTGAGTGAGCTTTGGTTCCAACCACTGGAGCATCTGCCTTTTGATGATCGCAGGCTTCAGTTTTACCGCATTGCTTGGTGCTACACTTAATTAAATAACGCCTTGATGCCAAGGGAATTCACTCTGAAGTTAACTCTGCAATTTAGCTCCTTGATCCATACTTGGACCAAGGTACTAATGCGGTCTGGAGCACTATACTGTTGGAGAAAGGCTTTGAGGAACAGGTATCGACGTGAAAGTATAATGGAAGACAGCTTCCATCACTTTACTAAAGGGTTGACAGTAAATTGATCGGATTGTAATCAACCAATTTAGACTTGTCTTTGCTTTTTACGAACAGGTACCTGGGCTATTTTCCACTTTGTCGAGCGAATGCCCATGTGGCAACTCGATTGGATCAGTGTGGCTGGAGGCCGAGCCTATTCTGAAGTGCAGGTCCATATTGTTACAGATGGAATGCTTCCTGGTCCCAAAGCCGTTATCCTTACTGTTTCAATACAAGTTCTTTGTCAGTGGCAATCCTTTCAAGTGTAGTCATGTAGTCGTAAGGATAAACATACCATAATCTCATGCTCTCAGCCAATTTATTCATCTCAGGTGGAGTGAAACAAATTGAAGAAGTCTGAAGAAGTCTCAGCCCGAAACGTCACCCATTCCTTCTCTCCAGAGATGCTGCCTGTCCCGCTGAGTTACTCCAGCATTTTGTGTCCATCTTCGGTGTAAACCAACATCCGCAGTTCCTTCCTACACTAATCAATATTGACTGTTGCCTGTGTTAACTGTGCTGTGGCTTCACAAGGCTGACACTTTATCATTTAAGATGCTCTCAGCCTGACTAACAGTCCCATTAGAACATAGAACAGTCCAGTACAGCACAGAACAGGCCCTTTGGCCCGCAAGTCTGGGCTGAACACGATAAAGTAATCTCATCTGCCTGCACATGAGCCGTCCATTCCCTGCCTATCCATGTACCTATCTAAAAGCCTCTTAAATGCCACTATCATAGCAGCCTCCACCAGTGCTCCACTACTCCATCTAGTCTTTGACATTTCCACTCAGGGAAAAACACCGCCATTGTACAATGTTGCCTTCTGATAATTAAAGTCCACAACAAAACACTGGATAACTCATAGCCCACATCTCAAGACTCATTCATGATGAAATTCACCTTCACTCCCAAACCACCAGCTGGGTGAGGGACCTCTCCTGGATTTAACACCCCCCTGCAATGAGGGCCAAATGACATTCAGTCAATGGCGGCACGGTAGAGTTGCTGCCTCACGGCACCAGAGACCCGGGTTTGATCCTGACTACGGGTGCTCTCTGTATGGAGTTTGTACGTTCTCCCCGTGACCATGTAGGTTTTCTCCGGGTGATCTGGTTTCCTCCCACACTCCAAAGACATAGAGGTTTGTAGGTTAATTGGCTTCGGTAAAATTGTAAAATGGCCCTCATGCTAGTGAACGGGCTGATCACTGGTTGGTGTGGACTCAGTAGGCCAAAGAGCAAGTTTCCATGCTTTATGTCTAATCTACTGTATGTAGCTGCAGTCTACAACTGTAAATGCTGGTTTACATTGAAGATAGACACAAAACGCTGGAGTAAGTCTGCGGGTGTTAGATTAATCAGAATAGATCATTGTTGGCAAGAAGGTGATTTATTCTACATGTTCCTTTGTTCTCCACTTTGATTCCTGGTATTCACACCTTTCCCTTCTATATCTCTAGACTCCCTCTCTCCAGTCTGAAGAAGGGTCTCGACCCGAAACGTCACCCATTCCTTCTATCCAGCGACGCTGCCTGTTTTTGTGAGCATTTCTTTTGTGTGCAATCTTCAAGCACAACATTAAGGAGCAATTGGAATCGTATCAATGAACTGATGAATTGGAACACAGGAGATGGACACAAAATGCTGGAGGAACCCGCTGCAAGCTCGGCTTTGATTTGTACCTCTCCGCTCCCTGACTCTCCCTGATGAGGGGTCTCGACCCGAAACGTAACCTATTCCTTCCATCCAGAGCCAGTCCCGCTGAGTTTGTGCCTATCTTCTGTAGGAAGGAGGACATCATCTCCCAACCTACTCATCAGAACTTCGGTCCAGCCACTCCCACCCCAGCCCATGGGTCAAACCTCAGTGGAAGCGCAAATCATCCTCAATCCCGCGCGTTTAAGATTCACAGCAGCACGTTTTTATTTTGTTTCAACTGCCCGCGCGTATTTTGGCATGCGTAATATTACAGCGGTGGAATGAAAATTGGCTGGGCGGGGAGTTGCGGGGAGGGGCGGGGGACGGGACAAATTTGCATCTTCAAATATAAGTAACATTTCTTGCGGGATGAAATTTGTTTGCAAAGGAAAGCAATGACTATAGCATTATTTCCGACCCAGAGATTTGTACAGGAGTTCAGACTTCCACGGATTTTTTCGTCTGTGCGGCACCTCGGCCCTGCAGTGGCGACGTGGCCAGCAGAGGGCAGCTGCTGCCTTGTTTCTGACCGAGAAAGCAAGAGCCCAGGTGTTAAAATACTCAATAGTATTCCTTCAACAGCTCGGAGCACGCTGAGCCCACCCATCTATTCCACATTTAATCACACCGTGGAAAAAAAAAACGCCGTTTAAATGCTAGTGTGTGTGTGTTTTTTTGTTAAATAAAAGACTCATTGATTCTAGTGATGGGTGCGTGTGTGTATGCGTGAGAGAGAGGGAGAGGGGGGGGAGAGAGTGAGAGAGAGGGGAGGCGGAGTCTGGAACCTACTTTCGCTTTGACAGCGAGCAGAGAGGGAGAGAGAGGGTGGGAGAGAGATCGGGACAAACAGAAATCGGAGATGAGAAGAGGAGGAGGAGGGGGGTGGGGTAGGGGTGAGTAAAGAAATAGCTACAATCCGCGGCGTGAAATACCGAATGAAATTAACCGCCGCCTCTGGACTCTGAGACCTGCCAAGTTCAGGAGAAACGGGCGAGTCGAGGGAAGCAGAAGAAACTGCGGTAAGACCAGAAACATCAACTAAACCCCAGCTTTGATCTGAACTTGGTGCAAGGATTTAAAATAATCTTCAAATAGAATTGCTTAAATTGTCAGCTGAAATGTATCCTCCGGCGACATTGGAACTCGATACATTTTATGAGCGTGTTTGTTACATTGTACAATTTCCTGCACGGATACTTTTTTCTCCTCCCCCCCTCCCCTCCCCTGAGTTTGGAGGGTGGGTTGGGACACTGTGCCGACGACGTCTGTTTGGGATCGGTGTGTTTTTCGTGCTCTTAACTTCAATATTAATGGAATGTTTTCCAACTGCTGGGACGTATGGCGCCGCGCTGATTTTTTTTTTAATGTAGCAAGCGCGCAACTTTGTAAACAATATAAATAGCGGCTCGCGTGTGTACATTCACGAAGGCCAATGTCACCGGAGGAACACGTGCCAAAAAGACTGGGGAAAGTCTTCGGTGAATACTAGATGTTGACACTTCGGAGGTTGCGCGCCTCTTGCCGAATTCAAAGCCAAGACGTCGCTGCAGAAAAGCAGAGTTGGTCGTTGCGCCGCGGAACCAAGAGAAAACAAGTCTGACAGAGAGACTGTTGGCAAGAAATAGCTCAGGCCAACGCATCCTCCCCAAACCAGACACAGACATCTCTGCCTTTCGCATGCTGGCAGACGACGTCTTTAATTCCTCGTAGCATTTGCTCTTATATATATATATATTTTAAAGTGAACTCACTAATCTCCTGTGGCATTGCTCGTAGTGAGTTGGAGGAAGCAGAGAGAGACAGAGAGACATCGTTTCATCAGATGCAGAGAGTTTTTTGTTGTTACTCTTGTTAAGGAATATGGACGTGGTAACCTTGTATAATTACTGTACCAGCATGAGAACAATCAGAAACAACTTGCACATAAGCCGAGTTTTAAGGTCAATGGGAGTTCAGCAGAAAGTAATTGGGGTTTTATTTTTGTACTTAAAAATTCATGTTTGATTCACCGATGCCCCGATAGATGAACCATGATTAGCCATGTGTCAAGATTGTTAAGATATATTCCTTGCATGGAGCTGCATGTTGCAGAAGCATTTCACTAGTTTGAAATGCACTTGGACAGGTACATGGACAGGAAAGATTTAGAGGGATGTGGGACAAATGGGGGCAGGTGGGACAAGTGCAGATGGGGCACTGTGGTCGGCAGGGCATAATACGTTGGTAAGTTCTAGGAGTAGAATTAGGCCATTCGGCCCATCGTGTCTACTCCGCTATTCAATTATGATAATCTATCTTTCCCTCCCAACCCCATCCCCCGAGCACTTTTACTAATCAAGAATCTGCAAATCTCCGCCTCAAATATATCTATTGACTTGGCCTCCACCGCTGTGTGTGGCAATGAATTCCACCTTCTGACTAAATAAATTCCTCCTCATCTCCTTTCTCAGGCTACATCCTCTTATTCTGAGGCTGTGCCCTCTGGTCCTAGACTCTGCCACTGGTGAAAACGCCAGTGGCAAGTTGGGCCGAAGGTCCCGTTTCTGAGGTGACTCTAAAAAAGTGGAAGAGCAGGCAACGTGATTATTGGTGGAGAACGTTGTGTCAGTTATGGCCAGCCTAAATGTAGTATGCAGTGCCGGTTTCTGAGCTTGGGAAGCCACATCCAAAATGCCCCAGAGGTCTGGGGGAGAGCCAGGGAACTCCATGCACTCTGGGAGGAAGTCACCTCTTACAGAGGTGTATAAACCAGCAAAATGTCAATTGGAATTACAACATTGAGCGCTGTAAATCTCGCTGCCAACACACTGACAATTAACTTAGCACTTCTGAACAAACCGAACACCTCAGGGCAGCTGGCAAGAATATGAGCAAATACAATAATGATAAGCAGTCCAAATAATGTAACAAGGGTGGAATGAATTCGGAACAGTAAACAAAAGCCGAAGAAGAGCAGCAATCTGAAAATGATTCCAGAAAATGCTGAAGATAAGAGTTTAACATGATATGCTGAGGGTGAAATAGTAGCAATCAATGTGAAGGAAGGTCTCCACCCGAAACGTCACCCATCCATGTTTTCCAGGTGCTGCCTGACCCGCTGCATTACTCCAGGATTTTGTGCCTTTCTTTGGAAAAAAAGCTGTATCTGCAGTTACTTGTTATTGCATTCTGATGAAGGAACCTTGATATTGTTTCTTTTTTATCGTTTCATTTCTTCATCTGCAGAATATGACTAGCATTGTCAATTTCGATTCCTCGAAAGTGGTGTCTTTTCTTGAAAGTGGTGTCACGGTTAGATGGGGTGGTCAAAAAGGCTTTCGGCACATTGGCCTTTATCAGTATTGAGCGCATTTATAGAGTATTGAGTGTAGAAGTTGGGAGGTCATGTTGCAGCTATATAACAGTTTGCTGAGGCCACATTTAGAGTATTGTGTTCAGTTTTGGGCACCATGTCAAGCTGAAAAGAGTGCAGAGAAGATTTACGAGGATGTTGCCAGGACTCGAGGGCCTGAGCTACGGGGAAAGGTTGAGCAGGCTAGGACTCTAAGCCGTGGAGCGCAGGAGGTTGAGGGGTGATCTTATAGAGGTGTACAAAATCATGAGAGGAATAGATCGGGTAGACACACGGAGCCTCTTGCCCAGAGTAGCGGAATCGAGAACTAGAGGACATAGGTTTAATGTGAGATTGTGATGGAGAGACGTCTTGGGTGGATGAATGGCCTTCATTGAACATAGAACAAACGGTACAGTGCAGGACTAGATCCTTTGGCCCACAAGGTCTGAACTGAACATGTTACCAAGTTAAACTAATCTCCTCTACCTACACTTTATCAATATCCCGCTAATCCCTCCGTTCCAAGTCCATATTTAAAAGCATCTTCAATGCCACTATTGCATCTGCCTCTACCACCACCCATGGCAGCTCGCTCCAAGGTTCTGGTATGCTGGTATCTGTTCATCATTAGTTGTTCATAAATAAGTAAAATAACATTGTGATGTGCTATTAAAGTTGCCAGGGGTTAATGGGACGAAAAAGGTTGGGAACCCCTGATCTACCCCATCTGTGCCTCTGATAATTTGATAAACTCATGCCAACTCCCCTTAGCCTCTGGCACTTGAGACTAAACAATCCATTCAGAATGCTTACTTAAAATAATTCACTAAAGATACGGATTAAGTTCTCTATTATCGCTGGTCACATGGTCAGCCTTGTCGCTTCGATTAACAGCTTTAATCGTAATATAATAGCTAAATAGCGATAATAGAGAACTTTTAATCCGTATCTTTTCTGATTTATTTTCACAATTCACAATTTTTTTCTTCGGTCTGAAGAAGGGTCTCGACCCGAAACGACACCCATTCCTTCTCTCCACAGAATTGCTGCCTGTCCCACTGAGCTACTCCAGCATTTTGTGTCTTATCTTTGGTGTAAACCCTCATCTGCAGTTCCATCCTATACTTGGATTTAAGATGCTCTCTTGCGTTGACATAAGTACAAAATAATTCCCACGAGGAGTGCAACATTCACGGTGCAGGAAGTGTACGGTCAGTTATTTGTTTCTAGTTTGGCACAATCATTCTTGTAGCATGAATGGATGCAGCATCACCGCGCCAAAGACCCGGACTCGATCCTCATCTCAGATGCTGCCTGCGTGGAGTTTGCATGTACTGCCTGTGACTCCACATGTTTCCTCCGGGTGCCATCCAGATCCTAAAGATGTGCGGGTTTATAGGGTAGTTGACCTCGGTAAATTGCCACTTGCGTATAGGGAGTGGAAGGGAAGGTGGGAATAGCGTAGAACTAGTGTGCAGGAAGGAACCAGGGGGCAGATGCTGGTTTAAACCGAAGATCGGCACAAAAAGCTGGAGTAACTCAGCGGGACAGACCGTGTCTCTCTGGAGAAAAGGAATAGGTGGCATTTCAGGCCGTGACCCTTCTTTGGACTGGATGGGTGAACGAGTGTGAATGGGTGATCGATGGTTGGCCTGGACTTGGTGGGCCTGTTTGCATGCTCTATAAGTGCAGCTTCTCAGGAAAACATTGTAAGCAGCTACAGCATAGGGACAGTGTTTTTGTTATGGGTTGCATTTGATAATCTCTGGTCAAACTGCACTTGTAATTCAGTTGGAGCAAAAAATAAAATACAGATGCTGGAAATACAAAATAGTCAGAAAATGCAGGAAGTACACTGCAAGACAAGCAGGGTTGATGCTTCCACATCACTCCACACTGCCTACACACTCCTGGTCAGAACATGGATTTTTTTTTCTTCTCCGATGTGAGATTTTAATTCAAATTTCTATTCATCCCAATTTGTGTAACATTTATTATGGGAGATTCTAGATTTTTTACAGATTTTATTACAGTTTAAAAAAAACAAACTGAGTATTGTACTTAAAGATAGACACAAAATGCTAGAGTAACTCAGCGGGACAGCCGGCATCTCTGGAGAGAACGAATGGGCGACGCACTCGGGTCGAGACCCATCTTTGTTACTTACTTGCATTTAAAATATATTCTCTGATGTACGTAAAAGAAGAAAACCGAGTGCTTTTACTAATGAGATTTTCAAGAAAATAAGAAAAATGTGCTTTTTCCAAATCAGTAGAAAATAATTTGAAAATGTGGATTGGACATTAACCAGTTTCATTATTGATTTAGAAGTATGTAACCTCGGTGCCGACTAATTTAATATTTTCAATACTTCAAATATTTTACACAGTGCCCTGTAATGCCTTCACATTGAAAGCAAAATTTGATTTGAAGTGATATGGAAGGTGGCCATAAAGACACACAATCAGTGTGGGGAGGGGGGATGATATGGGAGGGGGGGGGGGGATGGGTATAGGGGGGGAGGGGATGATATGGGGGGAAGGGATGGTATTGGGGGGTGGGGGGAGGGAGGATGTGTGTTGCATTTTTTGTGAGCTGGATTAACATCCAGTGCCCAGTTTTATTAACCAGCGGGTAAGTAGATCTGTCGAATTCTAGTGGTTACAAGTAAGATTATCTGCTTCAATGATTCAGTGATACTTTATTGTCACGTGCACCTAAAAGTACAGTGAAATTCTTTGTCTTTGCATACACATCCAGTAAAATCATCCAGCAGAATTCACTGAGGCAGTACTCAAAGTGTCGCCACATTTCTGGTGCCGACTAAGTTTCAAAAGTTCTTACTCCAGTCTTATCTTCTCGCAGTGATGAACCAGGCCTGCCACTGAACATGGGCCCTTCTTTGTTCTCTGCGCCCCCCCCCCCCCCCCGCTTGGCCCCTCTTAGTTCCCCCCCCCCCCGGATCTGCCCCCAGCGGGTGTAGGATAGTGTTAACGTGCAGAGATCGCTGGTCGGCGCGGACTTGGTGGGCCGAAGGGCCTGTTTCCACGCTGTATCTCTAACCTAAACTAAACTAAAAGATAAGTAGTAGATTCAGCTTATGTTTGCGTTGATTTATTTTAGACAGGCATTGAATTCTTTAACGTGCCACTCCAGGAAGCAATAGTTTGTAAACTTTGAGCAGGAATGTTGTTGAATGCGGTTCACTGTAGAAATATGTGCTTATATCTAATCACATGACTGATTTCCCAGGGCACATCACAGAAATCTTAAAACCATGTAGCTGGTTACTTTATGCAAACCAATAGCTAATAACTCGCTATTTTACTCACACATCTGACTTACAGCGGGCGGTTATCATAATAAATATCATGATGGATACATGTACTTGGACAGGAACACCTAGAATTTAAGGTTTGTAAGGTTTGTGTCATCCTACATATGTAGAACTGTACAGAACAGGAACTGGCTCTTTGGCCTACAATGTCTGTGGTGAACACGATGCCAAGGTAAACATATCCACGTGCCTATCCAAAAGCCACTTAAATGCCACTATTGTATCTGCCTCCTCCGCCACCCCTGGTTGTATGTTCCAGGCATCTACCACTCACTACGTAACAAAAGTTGTCCCTTAAGGGCTAGTCTTTCGCGCGCCATTTACGCGACCTGGGTAGCACGTGGTTAGCGCGGTTAGGACGGGCGCATGGAGTTGCGTGGAGGAGTGTGGACTTCGTCCTGCACTAAATCTTCGCGCGCCACCGGCCTGTCACGTAACTGACGGCCAAAGTGGGACAGGCCCAAGACCCTGGCGCGACGCAATGTCTCACCTCCAACAGCAGCAGAAGCAAACGATCGTCAAACTCGGCCTGGGGCTCACGGCCGTTGCGGACCCGGATCCGCCCCCACTCCTATTCCCAGAGCGGGGCCAAGAAAATTGGAGACAGACACTAAATGCAAGAGTAACTCAGCGGGACCGGTAGCATCTCTGCGGAGAAGGAATGGGTGACGTTTCGGGTCAAGACCCTTCCTTCAGACTGAAGAAGTCTCGACCCGAAACATCATCCATTCCTTCTCTCCGGAGATGCTGCCGGTCTCGCTGAGTTACTCCAGCATTTTGTGTCCATCTTCAAATGACGTCACACGCTCCAGACGGCTGTGCGGGCGTTTAATGACGTGCGCAACTCTCGCGAGACCTCCGCGCGACCGTCAGCGCGACCGTCACTCCCGGCCTGTCGCGTGATTGATGGCCTAAGTGGGACAGACCCTTTACTTCTCTTTTAAACTTTCCTTCTCTGACCGTAAAGCTATGCCGTCTAGCCTTTAACATTTCCATCCAGGGAAACGGTTTTAACTGTCTATAACTCTCATAGTTTTATATACTTCCATCAGACCACCCCTCAATTTCCGTGCTCCAGAGAAAACAATCAAAGTTTGTCCAACCTCTCCTTACAGTTAGTACCTTCTAATCAAGGCAGCACTGTGGCGAACCTCTTCTGCACCCTCTCCAAAGTCTCCACGTGCAATGGGGTGACCCAAACTGCACACAATACTCCAAAGAGCTAACAAAACTTTTATAAAGCTACAATATGACTTCCTGACTCTTGCACTCGATGTCTCGTCCATTGAAGGCAAGCACACTCCTTGATTTCCACTTTGAGGGAGCTATGGGCTTGCAGCCCCAAATCCCTCTATGTCAATGTTGGTTAGGGTCTTGTCATTAACTATACACTTTACCTTCACATTTGACCTCTCAAAGTGCAACACCTCATACTTGCTCAGATTAAACTCCATCTGCCATTTCTCTGCCCGTATCTGAAACCAGTCTATATCCTGTTATATCCTTTGAATGCCTTCCTCGTCATCTGCAACACCACCAATGTCGGTGTCATCTGCAAACCTACCCGACCAACCCATCTGCATTTATGTCCAAGTTATTTATATATATATCACAAAGAACAGAGATCCTTGTGGAACTCCACTGTCCAGACCTCCAGCCAGAATATTACGACTGACAAAAAGCTGGAAGATTTTCAATTCCCCTTTGCCAACAAGTAACTGCTGTTAAAAATGTTGCCTATATTCTCAGATAGCTCAGCCCTGATGCTGGGTCTCAACCTGAAACGTTGACTACCCCTTTGCCTCTGCAGATGCTGCCTGACTCTCTGTGACTTCCACCAGAGGTGTTTGTTTTGCTTTAATTTCTCTACCCTATAGCTCAATTCCTTGTCTTGGTCTGTAAAGAATAGTCATTTGGGTTAGATTAAGGAAGTGTTCGAATCTATGAAGCTGAGCCTCAGTGGGAAAGGGAACAGAATGTTGCAACCACAAATCCCTTTACAAATTCAATCTGAATTTCAAAGCATCATAATGATCCTACATTCAGTCCTGATGAAGATTTTGTTTATCAGAGGTTTGATCTTAGTTTTCACTGTGTATAACATCATCTCAAGCCTTTGGTAGTTCCTGCGTGACGGCACACTCTTACATCTTTGGTATCTCTTACAGAATTATCCACTTTTTTTACACAGGATACTAGTGGGAAAAAATTACTTTGTCTGAGATATACCGTTGAGTTACAAGAGCTACCAGCATAAAGCATTTGTGTAACATCTGTCTCATTTCACTGGTGTCATTAATATCTCTGATGAAAAGGAACTGCATAATGTTTCATCTTAACTTCTTTAGTCACTACAGAGGCAATCTTGAGGTTTTTGTGGTTATCTGCTTTATATGTTGTAACGTGGCACTGTGGTCACAAATGTCTTAAATAATAAAACAAGGGCAGATTTTACTCATGAGAATATCTTTTTCCAACGTGTTTCTGATTGATACGTTACTTTATTACCACATGTGATATGTCACAGTGAAATTATTTTGAGTACCAGACACAAGGTATGCAAAGAGTCGCTAGGTATAGGGCGTCAACAAGGTTACAAAGTGTTCATTGGAGTCCCCAATGATATCTCTTTGTTTTCTCGGTGAGCCCCCCCAGACGGGGGGGTCCCTCTTTGTTCTCGTTGACCCCCCACCCCCCACGCCAGATCCCTCTTTTTCTTGGCCCCGCGTCCTCAATCGACCTCCGGCCTACTTTTTCCTTACGTTCCTTGCAACTAAGGACTAATTCTGCAGGCAGTTGCCGTCTCCTGGTACCCTGCTTGAAGCAGCAATTCTTCCTGTGGAAATAAATGAACTAAGGTGGAAACAAGCCAGATCCTCTCCTTGCTCAACATGGACAGACATGCACTTGCTTGCAGTACTGGTGTGAATAACAATGAATGGGGATTACACTCCAACCTGGGACTGAATTTAGCACGGGGCATTAAGACTACTTGCATTTAAATGGACCTAATGATACAGCAAGGCAACAGGCCCTTCGGCCCACTGAGTCCATGCTGACCGACGATCTTCCATTCATAATAAATCTATATTATCCCACTTTTGCATTCACTCCCTAAGCATTTAAGGCAATTAACCCACACAACCCGCATGTTTTTGGGATGTGGGAGGAAATCAGAGCACCCTGAGGAATCCCACAGGATCACAGAGAGAACATGTAAACTCCACACGGACAGCACCTGAGGTCAGGATCAAACCCAGGTCTCGGGCGATGTGAGGCAGCAGCTCTACCAGCTGAGCCATCATTCTTTCATTAGCCGAGGAACAGTGGTATTGCCAAGAAACAAAGGGCGTCACGGTGGCGCAGCGGTAGAGTTACTGCCTTACAGCAAATGCAGCGCTGGAGACTCGGGTTCGATCCCCGTGACCTGCGTGGGTTTTCTCCAAGATCTTCGGTTTCCTCCCACACTCCAAAGACGTACAGGTTTGTAGGTTCATTGGCTATGTAAATGTAAAAAAATGTCCCTAGTAGGTGTAGGATAGTGTTAATATGCGGGGATCGCTGGTCGGCCTGGATCCGGTGGGCCGAAGGGCCTGTTTCTGCGCCGTATCTCTAAACTAAACTAGCCTAGTAATTTGAAGCCTAGAATATTGATTGAAAGATAAATATTGAACTCAACATTACAGAGGCTGGGAATTCATATCTCTTCATTAAGTCAGGAATGGAAGGCATAAAACTGCTGGGTTGTTGTAAAACCTTTCTGGTTCCGCTAATACACTTTCTCGTGGACATTGGCCATCCCTACTTGGTCTGCCCCGTTTGTGACTACAGACTTGACAATGTGGTTGACTGTCGAGTGCCCTGTGAAATCACTTGGGGAATTGATCCAGTCAGTGGCAATAAAGGGATGGATGTTAAATCCCAAATTAAATTCACCACAATCACAGCTAGTATCGACCATCTATTTGGGTATATTTGTGTACACTTCACCACGAGGTGGACATAAACAGAGTCATGTCATGCTCTTGTATTTTTCTCCATTGAAGAAAATAGCGCTTGTGGACTATTCTAACCATAACTGAAAATCCACACTCACCGGGATTGACTTGGTTTAGTTAAATTGAATGCTTTAAGCTAGTAGTCACTTTGTGAGTGATATCGGGACATTTATCTCTCTGTCTACGGTACTTTATGAGTTCTTGAATTGCAAAGGCAGCTGATCTCAAAGTAGAGGCTTATTCTTGCTGTAGATAGACACAAAATGCTGGAGTAACTCAGCGGGCCAGGCAGCATCTCTGGAGAGAAGGAATGGGTGACGTTTCAGGTCGAGACCCTTCTTCAGACTCAGTCTAAATGTCTATCATTGGTTTAAACCAGCATCTGCAGTTCCTTCACACACTTATTCTTGCTGTGTTAGTTATTGCTCCCACAAGGTCAAAATGAAAGTCTTCCTGATCGTGCTGCATTATTTAAAATCCCAACTCTTCCTCTCTTTCAAGTTCACATAACCATTTCATCTCCTCAGTTTTCCTTCAAGTCCACAACCCAACTGATCTCAAGAAAACAAGTTAGTGTGGCGAAGGGGTGGAGGGGATGGATCAGACAAGGATAATGTTTCTGAAAGGGTTTAAGAAGGAACTGCAGATGCTGGTTTACACTGAAATAGACACAGAATGAAAGGGTGTTGTTGTGAGAAGATGCTGGTGAAGTCATCTGGTTGATCAATTCTTGAGTGACGTTAGAAACAGGGAACATGAACAAACTGACATGAAACCACTGTGATACACACAGGTCTAGGAAATACCCAAGAGGATAGTGGAAAGAGATAAATGGAGTCAAAATTACAGATAGAAGCCGAACAGCAGAACCGTCCATTTCCCCAATAAACAAAGAAAGTGAGTTATCTGTGGAATTCTCTGCCACAGAAGGCAGTGGAGGCCAATTCACTGGATGTTTTCAAGAGAGAGTTAGATTTAGCTCTTAGGGCTAAAGGAATCAAGGTATATTGGGAAAAAGCAAGAACGGGGTACTGATTTTGGATGATCAGCCATGATCATACTGCATGGCGGTGCTGGCTCGAAGGGCCTACTCCTGCACCTGATTTTCTATTTTTCTCAATTTGATATTGAGTCTAAAAAGCCACCATGAGTCCAGACGGGAAATGAGGTGTTGTTCAAGGACTGTACTTATTGTCCATTACGTTTTGGCCTCGAGGAGCTGGGAAGGTGCCTCTTCCTTGAACTGCCTGAAAGAGAGTTTGCCTTGAGTGGCTTTCTCAGCCACTTAGTTGTAGGCTCGGAGTGATACACAGATAACACCTGGCAGAGACAGATCTTGTACCATTGGGGAAACAGATGGGGTTTTACAGCATTTTATCATCTCGTTCGCTGATAATTGCTTTTTGCAATTTTCAGAGTTATTTAATTCAATTCTTCAAATACCTTCGTGGGATTTGAACCAAGTGTCCAGATCATAACTCCAGGTTTATTAGTCCATTACAGTCCGTAAGTGGACAAATTGCTCCTATGCAGTAAACCAAACCCCAAAAGGGATAGTTAGTTGATGGCGAATAATCTCTCAAGAGTTGTATTTATCCTTCTTACTGTGGGCCATTATTTCTGATCTGCTCATTTCCCTGGAATATTCATCAGTTGGCCATCTGGCTCAGATGAGAAACAAAGGTAGACAAAAGTGCTGGAGAAACTCAGCGGGTGAGGCAGCATCTATGGAGCGAAGGAAATAGGCAACGTTTCAGGGCCAAAACCTTTCTTCAGACTAATGGGGGGTGGGGTCCAGGAAGCAGAAATGAAGAGGAGAAGCCAGAGGGCTGAGGAGGGGAGGAGACAGCATTGACTTCTCCAATTTCCGGTAGCCCTTGCTGTCTCCTCCCTTTTTTCAGATATCCCTCAGCCCTCTGGCTCCTCTTCTTCCTTTCTTCTCCCCTCCCCCCCCACCCTACATCTGTCTGAAGAAGGGTTTTGGCCCGAAACGTTGCTTATTTCCTTCGCTCCATAGATGCTACCTCACCCGCTGAGTTCCTCCAGCATTTTTGTCTACCTTCGATTTTCCAGCATCTGCAGTTCCTTCTTGATCACATGAGAAACAAACAGCTTCCAATCATGGAACAATGGAAGGGAAAGATTTTTCATTTGGCTTGTGCTTCGTTGATGTTTGACTTATGGAAATATTTTGTAAGGAAAAAATGATTAAGGATTTTCTGTATGAAGAGTACTCCGACACTTTGTGGCTCATGTAAGTCTCAGAAAGTGGTTTTGGCACTTCACGGAACTGGTAAGTCCCAGTTTAAGTCTCAGTTCAGCTCTTGTTTTCCGCCAAGTCATATTCTTGAATGGGTCTGTTTTACACATTTCCTAGACCGCAACTTAGTTGGAGTAACTTTGTTTGCACTCTTCCCTTTCAACAATACTTTCGCTTCCTCATTTCAATAGCCCAAAGCTAACTGATTCGAGGCATGGCATTGAATGCAACCTGTGCCCGTGCCAGGACTCAAGTAGAAACAATATCCAGCAGATCCAAAAACAAATAAAAAGCCAGGTCACATTAACAGCTTGAAAACCAAAACGCAAACATCTTAAATAGATTTGAGATTGACACAATATTCACCACAAGCTTTGCCCGTGACAGAACATAACTTTTAATTAAGCGGAAAATGCCCTCAAGCAGATGGGGCACTAATAAGCAAGTTAATAGCACATCAAGTCCGCACCGCCCATTGATCCCCGCACATTAACACAAGCCTGCACACACTAAGGACAATTTACACTTCTTATACCAAGTATGCAAACCCAAGCCAATTAACTTACAAACCAGTACGTCTTTAGAGTGTGGGAGGAAACCTAGGATCTCAGTGAAAACCCATGCAGACACGGGGAGAACGTACAAACTCCGCACATACTGCACCAATAGTCGGGATCGAGCCTGGGTCTCGGGCCAAGGCAGCAACTCTACCGCTGCGCCACAGTGCCGACAATTCATTTTCATGGCAATTGTACCAATGCATTGGATCGTGGATGAAAGGACTCGGGAGAAATATTGGATTGGGATCAGGCGATCTCAAGGTTGGTGAGCTGGAGTAACTCGGCAGGTTTGGCAGCATCTCTGGAGAAAATGGATGGGTCGGGACCCTTCTTCTGAGGGTCGGTGGACGATCAGTGGGCAAAACTGTTTTATCAGCTGTGGGTTGAGAGGAATCACCCCGGCAAATAAGCAATTGAGCTAAAGGGGACCTCCTGGACTCATCTTCCTGTTTAAGGGCAGCCATCTGCTCTGGGAGACTTCCTTTAAATTATCCTGTGGCAGATAACTTCATCATCGTTGAAAACATTAGCGACGCAGTGGTGCTGGTTTCCGACGGGAACGGTGATGGAGGCACCACACATCTCTGTCCTCCAGTTCCTGCGGACTTCCGCCACTGGAAGTATAGGATTTTGGTATCATCATTCCTTACAATGCTATGTACGACAGTGATCGCAACTTCTACTGAAGTGTGGATGGCCGTTGGCTCGCTGGAAGCTCATCCGCCCTTTGACATGTCTTGTTTTTGGTCCTGCTGGGGGTCCAAAGCCCCCTCCTCACCTGGCAAACCAAGTGGGGGAGACGGTTTCGTCACCGACCATCCGACCATGGAGCAGGTAGCATGGGATTACATGGTACTCGTGGCGGGGGGAACTCCCCCCTGACCTGACCATGCAGTTAGCTACAGAGGAATATTGCATAGAGACATCAAGTCACTGATCATGAAAACAGGCCCTTTGACACAATTTGTCCCATGCCGACCAAAATGCCCCATCTCTGAAGAGAAGGAATGGGTGACATTTCAGGTCGAGACCCCTCTTCAGACTTACAAGCCTGTTTTTATGCTGCATCTGCAAACCAAATTAAATTACACCAAACCACTGTCAAGTCAAGTCAAGTCACATTTATTTGTATAGCACATTTAAAAAACAACTCTCGTCGGCCAAAGTGCTTTACATCTGGTATAAGAATAGTATAAACAAACAAACTACATACATATATACATACAGCCCTCGCTCAGTGGACGTCAGGAAAGGCTTGGGATATAGATAAGATTTTAGTCTTGACTTAAAGGAGTCGATGGAGGGGGCAGTTCTGATGGGAAGGGGGATGCTGTTCCACAGTCTAGGGGCTGCAACCGCAAAGGTGCGGTCGCCCCTAAGCTTATGCCTAGACCGCGGGATATTCAGCAGCCCCAAGTCGGCCGATCTGACCTACAAAAGACTCTGACTAAAGAGATTCTTCCTCATCTCCATTCTGAAGCTACGCCCTTTTATTCTAAGACTGTGCTCTCTGGTCCTGGACTCTCCCACTACTGGACACATCCTCTCCACATCCACTCGATCTAGTTTGATACTATATAGGTCAGTCAGTGTGAACTGCATTTGGTCCTGACAAGTAGAATGAAACAGATAACACCAGAGATTGATCTGTTCAGATAGACTTAAGTATCAGTCCATCTACCATATGGATTTTTTTTTTTGTCAAACAGAATGTTCAATCTTGCAGGAAAATGTCAGAATGCTGAACAAATACAATGAGTTTGTCTTCAGAATAGCAGGAGATGAAAGCACAAATTAACACGGTGGGGGAAGCTAAAAACTACAAACTGATGCTGTAAATCACGCAACTGATGGTGAACTGATGGAAAATTGCGGTCCTGAAATTGCATTGGATGGTGGTGGAAACTCCCACAGAGGTGTAATTATGTCTGTAGTGAGAATGGTGCCTTCCTTTCTTTGAATCCTTGGCATTCTGCATCAAGGATTCACAGCGATCATTTTGCTGAACACCTCCACTCACTTTGCCTAAACCTACCTGATCTCCCGGTTGCTAAACACTTTAAGTCCCCCTCCCATTCCCACGCTGTCCTTTCCCGTCCTGGGCCTCTTCCAGTGGGGCCCAGCGCAAATTGGAGGAACAGCACCTCATATTTCGCTTGGGCAGCTTACAGCCCAGCGGTCTGCAGTTTGAGTGTACGAAAGAACTGCAGATGCTGGTTTAAATCGAAGGTAGACACAAAATGCTGGAGTAACTCAGCGGATGAGGCAGCATCACTGGAGGGAAGGAATGGGCGACATTTTGGGTCGAGACCCTTCTTCAGTCTGAATAAGGGTCGCCCATTCATTCTCTCCAGAGATGCAGCCTCACCCGCTGAGTTACTCCAGCATTTTGTGTGTGCCTTTGGTATGAATATTGAGTTCTCTAACTTCATGTAACCCTTGTTTTCCCTTTCTCTCTATTCCTCCCCCTTGCCAATTCTCCGACCAGTCTGACAGCCCTCCTGATTACATTATTTCTCTGTCTGTTTTATTGTCACCTTCTCCTGGCTAACACTGGTCTGCTCTACATTTTCTTGTTCTGCATCTCTCACGCTTCCTCATCTCTGTAACTCCCTCTCCCCTGAAGCTCAGTCAGAAGAAGGGTCTCAAACCGAAACCTAACCCATTCCTTCTGTCCAGAGATTGCTGCCTGTCCCGCTGAGTTACTCCAGCATTTTGTGTCTATCTTCTGACATTAATCTGTTCAGTCAACGACAAAACATTCTCAGACAGCATACTAGAAAGCAAGAAAGACAGAGGTGGGGTCCTGGAATGCATTGCCAGGGATGGTGGTGGAGGCAGTTACGATAATGACTTTTCAGAGGCTTTCAGATTGACACCATGTAAGTGCAGGGAATAGAGGATGTATAGTAGATCATGTACAGGCAGATGAGATCAGTTTCACTTGACATCATGTTCGGCACAGACATTGTTGGTCAAAGGTCGCCTTCCTGGGCTATGTTCTACGTTTTAAAAAGTATTATATTCAAATTCACTTTTACAGTATTAAATAACAATTAAATAAACACATAGTTATTGTAGAAGATAAAATAGCATGAATAAACAAAAGTAAAAATAAAATAATTTATATTTTGAAATATATGTGATTGGAAAGTACAATATAAGTATGTTACATTTAGTTTAGTTTAGTTTAGTTTAGTTTAGAGATACAGCGCAGAAACAGGCCCTTCGGCCCACCAAGTCCACGCCCACCAGCGATCCCCGCACACTAACGCTACCCTACACACACGAGGGACAATTTACATTTATACCAAGCCAATTAACCTGCAAACCTGTACGTCTTTGGAGTGGGGGATAAACTGAAGATCTGGGGGAAACCCACGCGGTCACGGGGAGAACGTACAAACTCCGTACAGACAGCTCCCCTGTAGTCGGGATCGAACCCAGGTCTCCGGCGCCCGCAAGCGCTGTAAGGCAGCAGCTTTACCGTTGCGCCACCGTGCCGCCCGCGTCGTTCTGATGAAAGTCGTCAACCTGGAAGGTTAGGTTTAATTCTCTTGAGTTTCTTGGTCCTCCAAAATATTCCACATCTTTCAAATATCTACAAATATCTACTAACGCTGCCTGACCTACAAATCATTTCCTACAGTTCTTGATTTATTTTAAAATCAGATATTTTGCACCTGTCCACGTCAAGTAATTTCCTAAACAGTAATAATGATAGGGTGTCCCATTATAAACTCACTCAGATCATGCATCAAAGCTTAAGATTTTAGTATTTTACTCTGGGGCTAGTTCATAAGTAACTTACACTTTTAAGTGTTTTTCCTATATGGGCGGCACAGTGGCGCAGGGGTAGAGTTGCTGCCTCACAGCGCCTGAGACCCGGGTTCGATCCTGTAATTGTGTAAACTGTCCCTACTGTGTTGGATAGAACTAGTGTGAGAGTGATCACTGGTCGGTGCTGACTCGGTGGGCTGAAGTGCCTGTTTCCAGGCTGTATCTCTAAACTAAACTAAACATGTTTGTGTAGGAAGCTACAAGTGATGCATCCCCTGCAGAATGTATGCCTTTGTTCCAATTGATACTTCGTGACCTGTGTCCTTAAAAACAATTAATAATTGAGCTTTTCACTCTCTGATAGGATTGGCAGGACGTTAGATTTCCCCAGTGTTGCAAGTCTTGCACAAGGTGACCAGGTTACACTCTAGGTATAGTTTAGTTTAGAGCAACAGGCCCTTCGACCCACAGAGTCTGCAGCGACTGGTGATCCCCGCACACTAACACTGTGCTGTGCAATTGGGACAATTTACATGTACACCAAGCCAAATAACTTACAAACCTGTACGTCTTTGGTGTGTGGGAGGAAACCGGAAATCTCAGAGAAACCCACATGGTCACGGGGACAACGTACAAAGTCCGTACAGACAGCACCTGCAGTCGGTATCGAACCCAGATCTCTGGCGCTGTACGCACTGTAAGGCAGCAACTCTGCTGCTATGCCACCGTGCTGCCCGCAATTGCATCTCTAAAATGTGCAGGAAAACCACAGAGTAAGGTGCATCCTTTTTTATGTATTGGTGCGTGCTCAGCTATCTTTAGTTTTGCTATGTAAGGAAATATGGGTTTGGTAAAGCATTTAAAGGGATTGGCATTTAAAGGGTTAAGGTACGCTGATTTCAGTAGGAAGGACAGTTTACTTTCGTGAATGAACTGTTAACTAAATGCTGGAGACAGTGGATAACTAATGGTTGGACTCCTTATAAAGCCTTGCTGTGGAAACAACGAAGATATGTGGCTGATTGAAACAAATTTGATGTGTAAAAGCAAAGAATGGGAAGGGGGTAGGGAGATAGTGAATGATTAGAGAGTGACAGGACTAGATAAGGAGCAGCAGAGATGGTAAAAATAGGCAAAGCAATATAGTCGATAATGTATAAAATCATGACGTTAGCCATAATCATATTGATCAGCCATGATCGTATTGAATGGCGGTGCAGGCTCGAAGGGCCGACTGGCCTACTCCTGCACCTAATTTCTATGTTTCTATGTTTCTATGAGAGGAACATATCGGGTTGATGAAGTCTTGCCAAGTGAATCGAGGACCAGACGACATGGGTTTAAGGTGAAGGGGAAGAGATTTAATAGGAATCTGAGGTAACTTTTTCTCTAAACTATAAAAGACTTCAAAGTCTCCAAGAGAACAGATAAGCAGACTGTTTGGGCGAATGCATTAGCAGTTGTTGACAAAAGGAATAGAAAATTGGAAGTTTTTGCATTTCATGAAAACCAGAGCCCCCTGTGAATTCTGTGTAAATGACAACATGATTTATGAATATAAAATATTTTGTTGAGCTAATGCACATGAGGTTTCCTGGCAAATGGATTAGAATAAAGCAGGTTCCCAGTTGCCTTAATTCCACAAACCTTGTGTGAGATAGTGATCTTTACTGTTTGATATTGCACATTATGTGTACATCTACACAATAATTATAGCCTTGGGACTTCCCACAACAGTCAGAGCACAGGAACATGCCCTTCATCCCACAATGTCCATGCTGAAGGTAATGCCACATTAAACTACCCTCGTCTGCCTGCACGTGATCTGTTGATCCCTCCATATCCACGCTCCTCCACATGGAACAATTCTGCACTATAATAGTTTGAGTTTAGTTTAGTTTAGAGATACAGCGAGGAAACAGGCCCTTCAGCCCTCAGCAGAAACCAGCGATCCCCTCACATTAACACTATCCTACACACACTAGGGACAAATTCACATTTACACAAAGCCAGTTAACCTACAAACTTGTTCGTCTTTGGAGTGTGGGAGGAAACCGAAGATCTCGGAGAAATCCCACGCAGGTCACGGGGAGAAACGTACAAACTCCGTACTGGCAAAGGGATCGCGAGCTCCGTGACGGTAAGTCCTGCAGGCTCCGCCGTGGAGCTCCCGGTCAGTTTCCAGCAAAGGCCGCCAACTCCTCGATGTTAGGCCGCAGTGCGGACGGAGATACGATACGGGAAAAAAAATCGCATCTCCGACGAGGTAAGCGATTAGAAAAAGTTTCCCCCAACTCCCTCCCCCCCCCCCACCACCCCCCACATAAAACAAGCTAAAGAACACTAAAAACATACATTTAACACATACAATTTAAACACAAAGAAGGAAAGGACAGACAGACTGTTGACGAGGCAGCCATTGCTGGTGCCACCCAGTGGTCTTTGAGCAGTTACATGCCAGAGATTCTCAAGAACCGGGAAATCCAAAGACGTGCAGGTTTGTTGATTTATTGGTTTGGTATAAATGTAAAATAAATTGTCCCTAGTGTGTGTTGGGTGGTGTTACTGTGCGGGGACCGCTGGCTGGTGAGGACTCGGTGGGATGAAGGGCCTGTTTCCACTCGGTATCTCTCAACTAAACTAAACCGTTGGGAATGTGGTAATTCTCCAAGTAGGCTTTGAGCACATCGTTGAATCTTATTCCAGAAACCTGCCTGGCAAATCTCTTCCTTTGCTGGAGCTTCGAATAGAGTGTCTATTTCAGGAGCAGGCTGTTCGGCCTTTTAAATGAAGCATCCTGTCCAATTTAGTCCAATTTAGTGCAACCGGGGTTTGTTGACTTTGGAGAGGATAATGGGCATTTGGTGAATTTGGAGGACTATATGGAGACAGCATTTGTGATATTTTTCCAACGTCTTGTGATGACTGCTGTAGATGTCACGGAAGCATGGAGGTTGGTATATCAGATCTGTTTTAGATTGTATTGTCACGTGCACTGAGGTACAGAGAAAGCCATTTTGAGCGTGATGTCCAGTCAAAGAAAAGACTATTCATGATTACGATCAAGCCGTCCGAAGTGTGCAGATAAAGGATGACGGGTGCAACATTTTGTTCATGTCTGGTGTTTCTTGATACACCATGGATTTTGTGGCAAGTCTGAAGTCTTGATCGCCAAATAGCCTTTTTGCCTCAGTTGATCAAAGGCGGTTCTGGTGAAGATGACGGCGACTTTTCATTTCGAGGACCCTTCTTCAGATGAGATGCTGCCTGTCCCGTTGAGTTACTCCAGCTTTTTGAGTCCATCTTCGGTTTAAACCAGCTTCTGCTGTTCTTTGCTGCACACTTGTTGAGCTGAATTGAGTTTAGTTTATTGTCACATGTACCGAGTTACAGTGTTAAAGAAGGAATTGCAGATGCTGGAATGTCAAAGGTACACAAAAATGCTGGAGAAACTCAGCGGGTGCAGCAGCATCTATGGAGTGAAGGAGATAGGCAACGTTTCGGCCGAAACCCTGACTGAGTTCAAACAAGAGGACATGACTTCAGAATTAAGAAATATGGAACTTCTTTTACGCAGAGAGTGGCAATGGAATGAGCTCCCAAAGTGGTGGACATTTAAAAAATAATTGGATAGGCATATGGATCCTTGGAGGGTTATGGTACGCTCAGGTGGGACTAAGGGGAAAAAAATTTGTTCGGCATGGACTTGTAGGGCCGAGATGGCCTGTTTCCGTGCTGTAATTGTTATATGGTTATATGGTTTGCCAATCTCCTTCGCTCCATAGATGCTGCTGCACCCGCTGAGTTTCTCCAGCATTTTTGTGTACCTACCGAGTTAGTGTTTTGCATGCTAACCAGTCAGCGGAAAGACAATACATGATTGTAATCAAGGGGCTCCAATGAGGTAGATAGTAATTCAGGACTGCTCTCTTGTTGTTGGTGGGATGGTTCTGTCACATGATAACAGCTGGGGCGAATCTGTCCCTGAATCTGCGCGTTTTCACACTTCTATACCTCTTGCCTGATGGGAGAGGGGAGAAGAGGGAGTGACCAGGGTGTGACTCGTCCTTGATTATGCTGCTGGCCTTGCAGAGGCAGCGTGAGGAGACAATGGATGGGAGGTTGGTTTGTGTGATGGGCTGGGGTGTCCAATTTTCCCGAAGTTTGTCGTAGCTAGTCAAAGCTTCTACATAGTCGAAGGAGGTCTTCAACATGACATTTTTTCAAACTACTAAATTCTTCTAAACTCGCCAATTAGGTCGTCCAAGTGGGACAGCCCCTTTAGGTTCGATCTCGACCACGGATGCTGTCTGTGCAGAATTTGGACGTCTCCCTGGGACCATGTGGGTTTTCTCCGGGTGCTGTGGTTTCCTCCCACATTCCAGGTTTTCACATTCCTAGTGTGTTGGATTCGAAAGTGGGATAACGTGATTTTACAAAATTCCCTGTTCTCTCTGCTGCTCCTGCTGGTGGGATGGGGGAGGGACTATAAAACCAGGAAGTGGTGTGCATCAATTAGTCTTTATAACATGGAGGTCTGAGCTCTGAATTACTGAACAAATGTCTACACAGCTGTGAGTAAGTACCCTTAATTTGGTTTGAAAAATGAAAATATGGTTATGGTTAGTTTGAAGGAAAAAAGCACTGCCTGCAAATGGTTGTTTGGGGGGTTTGGGTTCTCTCTCTCCCCCCCCCCCCCCCCCTTCCCCCTCCCCCCCCCCCCCCCCCCCCTCCCCCCTCTCCTCCCCCCCACCCCCCTCTCCTCCTCCTCTCCCCTCTCCTCTCCCCCCCCCCCCCCCCTCCTCTCCTCTCTCCCCCCTCTCCCTCTCCCCTCTTCCCCCCTCTCCTCCCCCCCCTCTCCTCTTCCCCCCTCCTCTTCCCCCCCTCCCCTCCCCCCCTCTCCTCCCTCCCCCCCCCCCCTCTCCTCTTCCCCCCTCTCCTCTCTCTCCCCCCCCCTCCCTCCCCTCCACACCCCCTTCCCCTCCCCCCCCTCCCCACCTCTCCCCCTCACCCCCCTCTCAGCACCCTCTCTCTCTCCCCCTCACTCTCACCCTCTCTCTCTGCCTCTGCCCCTTCTCTCTCTGCCCTCACTCTCTACCCCCACTTCCGCCTCTCTCTAGATGTGACTGCAAGTTGGGGGCTATGCGTCAGTAGATAGGGTGTTTATGGGGTAAAAGGAGCAAATTAATAATATTAATATAATATCAAGGGGGGTAATTAGCGTGAGTGCGGGGGGGGGGGGGGGATAGTTGGTGTGTGTGACGCTGCATGCCGCCTCCCCCCCCCACAACCGCACGTTGGGGGAACAGACCCAACGGGTCTGCACTTGGTCTAGTATCCTATAAAAACAAATACTTTTTCTGCAGATTTACTGACTGGTACAGTTTTTGTATTTACAATCATGTTTTGAAGAACAGGAGAGTTATCCTGAAGATCCTGATCAATAATATTTTTCTTATTCGCCAGCACTAAACTATCTGGTGATCACTACATTAGGAGAATATGCTGTGCAATATTCATCTCGCATTTTCCACATTGTAACAGTGATTACACGCAACAAATATTCCGTTAGCTCTAAAGTACTTGTTAATGTTGTGTGAAGTCAGTTAATAAATCACGTCTGTCTCTTCTTTAATGTTCACTGACTGTTTATCTGTCAGACACGACAGGCATAGATGGATGAGCAACGACTAACAAACCGTGAACCGTGATAAGACAATCCGGCTCAAAGCCTCGACTACAAAAGTGGTAACTTCCCGTTTTGGGAAAATTGCAGAATGATGATGTGCTGATTGAAAACCAAGGGATGGGAGGTGAATAATTTGAAGGGGTCAAACCCGTGAGCAGCATCACAAATAAATAATTATCTGCATTGAAAACGTGCATTTCTTGTCCCTTTCAGAGGGTCATAAAGCACTTTACAACCAATAAAGTACTTCTGAAGTGTATCCACTGATGTAATACTGGAAACATGACAGCTAATTTGGCCACATCAAGTTCCCATGAATGGCAATGAGCTCAGGGCCTGTTAATCTGCCCTAGTGATGATAAATGAGAGATAGATATTGGCCAGAAGTCCCCTATTGTTGTGAAAAAACAGTGGCAAGCAATTATTTGCTCTCACCTGAGATTAGATAACACCTCAATTTAAGCTTTCACTCAAAAGGAGGATCTAGAGTTGTGAATAAGAGACGGGGTTTTTTTCCAGTCATGGTAAGATGCAGAAATAATGCACAAATTCATGATGTTTAGACATATATAGACTGATTACCATCGACAAGGAAAGAAAAATACTCCTAAATTCTTGGAAAGTAAAAGGGCCGTTACAGCGTTAAGAGACATTGCTCTTCAAGAACTAAATTACACTTAGGATTTGAATTGAATTTAAATGGAAACAGTCTCGTCAGTCCAGCGAGTCTATATAGACCACAAATCACATTAGTTCTACATTATCGCACTTTCACAACCACAACCTGCACACAGCAGATATTTCACACAAGCCAATCAACCTACAAACCCACGCGTCTTTAGAATGTAGGAGGAAATTGAGCGGTACAGCTGCTGCCTTACAGCGCCAGAGACCCGAGTTCGATCCTGACCACGGGTGCTGTCTGTACGGAGTTTGTACGTTCTCCCCGTGACCTGTGTGGGGTTTTCTCCGAGATCTTCGGTTTTCACCCACACCCCAAAGTCGTACAGGCTTGTAGGTTAATTGGCTGGCTATAAATATAAATTGTCCTTAGTGAGTGTAGGATAGAGTTAGTGTACGGGGTTCGCTGGTCAGCGTGGACTCGGTGGGCCAAAGGGCCCGTTTACGTGCTGTATCGCTAAACTAAACTGGAGTAGCTGGAGGAAACCCATGTGGTCACAGGGAGAACGTGCAAACTCCACATAGAAACTCCACATCAAACCTCACTCTTTGGCACTGAGGTGGCTCTGTATATTAAAAAAGGTTACAGGAATCGATGGAATAGAGGGGGGAAGGTAAAAATTACAGTTGAACTGAGGGAAAGAATAGTACAAAAGCTGTGGGTGCACAAACTGGGTCTTGAGCAGAGAAATGTGAAAGGAAGGCAGTGGAATTTTGTGCATGAGCATCGAACGTCATGTTTGCTTAAAATGTCAACCAATCTTAACAAGTGGAACCACTGAAGCCATATCCGTTCATCACAGAACAAGCAAGTAATTTCACGCAGATTTGAAAGAAATCGCAGTGCAAAGACCAGCCGATGGTTACTGATCGCCACGCGGTATTGTAACGCTGTGTGTTTCCCCCCCCCCGGCTCTAATGCATAGAGGCAGGAGAAAACCAGTGATGAATGGCACAAAAACTATTTCCGCAGATGACACAAGGCATGATGAAGTACCTTAATGATAAATGTCCGTCGTGTAAACACCCTGGTTCAGAGCGTTCGTGGAAGAGCAGGATTTCTTTTACTCATCCTCAACCACAGATTGCAAATCTAATCGACTTCTGCAGCTGCCATGCGTTCTGTTGGGAATTTTAAGTTGAATGGCGTAAATGAAGTGTTGACAGTCCACTGTTTAGCACGGTGCAGCAGTGTAGAATGAAGGACAAGCAACACGACCACTCACGGAAAGGTGGACAAGTAATCCATCTACCTGAATCTCAAATAAATTGCTCAGGTGGATGCAGGTGGCAAATTAGCTACCTAAACTAATGAGTTTAGTTTAGACATACAGCATGGAAACAATGTGTAGGACAGAGCTGCCGATGCTGGATTAAACCCAAGGGAGACACAGAAAGCTGGAGTAACTCAGCGGGACAGGCAGCATCTCTGAAGAGAAGGAATGGGTGACGTTTTCGGTCGAGACCATTCTCCAGACTAGTTAGGAAACAAGATCTTCTGCCCACCGAGGCCAGGCCAACCATCCACCACTCGTTCACACCCACTTGCTCATCCACTCCCTACACACTAGGGGCAATTTACAGAGGCCAATTAATCTACAAGCCTGTACGTATCTGAGATGTGGGAGGAAACCAGAGCACTCGGAGGAAGCCCACGGGGTCACAGGGAGAACGTGCAAACTCCACACATAAAGCACCCGAGGTCTCTGGTCTCTGACGATGTGAGCCCGCGGGTCTACCGTCTGTGTCACCATGCCTGCCCTCTACAATTGTTCTATTAGTTTGGAAATAAAGGGAGTAGGAGAGTGTTGCAGAACAGAGAGAGACCAGAGAAGTAGAGGTGCGTGGTTCCCTGAATGTCATGGTTCCCTGCGATCGAGGTGAACAGGGTGGTGAAGATTTTGCCTTCATTGGGAAATGTATTGAGTAGGTAAGTTGGGATGCACACGCACAGGTCGATGAGACCAGACTTGGCATGTTATGTGCAGTTCTGGTCACCCAGCTACAGGGAGGATGTTACCTGGACTTGCCGGCTTGAGCTATAGGGAGAGGTTGAACAGGTGGGGCCTTTTTATTTGTGGTGCAGGAGGCCGAGGATTAACCGTATTGAGGTAACGAGGATCGGGGGGGGGGGGGGGGGGCACAGCTAAAGTGAACCCTCAGTCTGTACCCCAGGGTAGAGCGTTCTATAACTGGAGAGGATAGGCTAAAGGTGAGAGCGTTGAGATTTTGAGAGGGATCTGAGTCAGAGTGGCTTGTAAAGCTTTTCACTGTTCCTTGTTACACGTGACAATAAACAAAACTAAACTAAAGGGCATGTCCCACTTGGCCGTCATTTGCACGTAAATTACGCGGCATCATTTACGCCGCACGACGCACGACGCGCTCGTCGTGACATGCACGTGATGCACGCATTGTGCGCGATGACATTGGCAGTGACGCGCGGCTGCGTGCAGCATCGCAGAATTTTGTGGTGTACAAAATCTTTGCGCGGCATCTGCGTGACGTGCAAATGACAGCCAAGTGGGACAGGCCCTTAAGCTTGTTGTCAAGCAACTGCACCATCCTATCACCAACTAGAGAATGTTCCTGAGCTGGGGCCATCTACCTCATTGGAGCCCCCCGGACTATCTTTAATCGGACTTTACTGGACTAAACTTGCACTAAACATTATTACCTTTTTTCTTTACCTTTATTATTGTTATTACCTTTTACCTTTATACACCTTGGACGGCTCGATTGTAATCATGTATAGTCTTTCCGCTGATTGGATAGCATGCAAAACAAACCACAGTACACGTGTCAATAAATTAAACTAAAATAAACTAAACTAAATTAGCTGCTCCAGGATAGTTAACTAACTGAATTTTAATTCTCCACCGGTTGCAGTGTGATTTGAACTTGTGTCTGTGGACCACTATTTAGGGCCCAGAATACTGAAATGGTAACATAACCACTTTGATCCAACTCCTGTCATGAGCTGTGTTTCTTCTCATGTGCCGTTCATCTCTTTTGCCATTTAAGGTGAAGGGGGAAAAATCTAATGGGACTGATGGGGTTCCTTTTTCACACAAAGGGTGGAGGATGTATGGAATGAGCTGCCAGAGGAGGCAGTTGAGGCAGGGACTATTGCAACGTTTGAGAAACAATTAGACAGCAACATGGATAAGACGGGTTTGCAGGGATATGGACCAACCATGGGTAAGTGGGACTGGTGTGGATGGGACATGTCGGTCGGAGTGGGTAAGTTGGGCCGAAAAGCCTGTTTCCACACTGTATGACTGACTACTACATGGAAGTAGTGGGCTCCCCCCCCCCCCTCACATCAGTCTGAATAAGGGTCTCGACATGAAACGTCACCTATTCCTTTGCCCCATAGATGCTGCCTCACCCGCTGAGTTTCTCCAGCTTTTTGGTCTCCCTTCGATTTTTCCAGCATCTGCAGTTCTTTCTTAAACACTACTACATGGAAATCTAGTTTTCAGTTTGAACAACCTCTGCTTTACCATTTATTTTAAATATAACAACTGGAAGAAGAAGGAATTTTCTGGTCTTAACCGCACCAATCCATAGAGTCCCGCCACAGTGTAAACCTGTAAAGCAATTCACCAGAGGGAGAGCTCAACAATTTATCAACTTTTATTAAAAGCTCCACAAATTGCTAACAGTCCCAGATCCCTCTCCAATTTACTCTGAAGGATTGCAGTTCCATTTATCACCTGCCCCCGATGCAAATCACTTAATCCTATACATAACATTTTGCCCCGGCTAGTATTAAATTATCTTCCGACTATTTGAGCGTTTCCATAAATAATTCCTCACCTGCTTTCAAAGTTCCCCTAAATGCAACTTGTTGACTCTTGCTGCTTTTTCACGCAATCCAATAATATGACTGGTTGAGGTGAAGCATGCGATGATCAAAATCTGACCTTAACTACCACCACAATAAAAACCTCTCCCATTTATCGCCCCATTTTCTTGCTGTCAACCAAATGCCCCGACAAATCCGATCTTCCAATTTAATTTTCCACTCATTTTATATTCCTGATATCTATTACAAATCCTTTGTGATTTACTAGCTGTTCCTAATTGGCTTCAGATCAGATTCAATTTTAATTGTCATTGTCAGTGTACAGTACAGAGACAACGAAATGCAAGAAGCTGATAGTGGGCCATTGGATTGAACTGGTGAAGGATAGGGGGTGGGGAGTTCCAGGATTTAGACCTTCCAATGTAAAAATAAAATTATAAATTCCCAAATCAGAGTAGCTTGGTGAAAATCCACTCTGCGCGGGGAAAGCTTTCCACTGTACCTCGCTAGACTAGACAATAAATGTAACTAAACTAAATTAAAGTAAACTAAACATGTGTAGAAAGGAACTGCGGGTACTGGTTTATACCGAAGACACCGATAGTGCTGGAGTAACTAAGTGGGTCAGGCAACATCTCTGGAGAAAAAGGATGGGTGATGTTTCGGGTTGGTTCCGAAGAAAGAGGACGGTGTTACATTACGGGTCAGGACAAGGGTGCTTCTTCTGGACAAGGGTGCCGACCCGAAACGTCACCCGTCCTTTTTCTCCACAGATGCTGCCTGACCCGCTGCATTACTCCAGCACTTTGTATCTATTTTAAACTAAGGTTGTGACTTGGATAGGCACCCAGAGTTGGCTGCATTCCCAATTGCCTGCTTCCGATGTCCTTCTTTGTGGCAGAGTTTTGGGGGATGCTGCCGACATACAGTAGGTTATTGCAGTGACACTGTAGATCATGCACATGGCTGCCCCAGTCTAGCGGTGGTGGAGATATTTTAATCTTTAGGGTGGTTGATGGGGTGTAAATCAAAAGGGTTGTTCTGTTCTGAATGACATTGTGCTTCTTGAATTCTCAGGCAGAGAATAAAATGTGCCTTGCAGATGGTGGAAATGATACTCAGCCCAGTAAGAGTTCCTCTTGTAGTCACATATTCACGTGTGTTTGGACAAGTACAGGACTGCATTTTCCTATTGGTGGCCAGGGCAGGGCAGGGCAAGAAAGTCGGGCACCTTCCATGTTGTGTGGACCTTCGGGGTCTCGGGTGGAGGTGAGGAACTGATTCCAAGAAGGTTGACCACACTCCCATCAGCAACTCTAGCCACTCAACACTTGGTGGAGAAACGAGCAGCTGCAGAAGCTGGTTTACAAAAAAAAATAGTTCTATTTGTAATTGTTCCAGAAATAAGAAGCAATTTTGAATTGTTCTGGCTCTGTCAATGTTTGTGGGGTCTTCTCATTTGCCCTGCCATTTACCAATATTTGCTTCACAGACAGTAAACCATAAAACTGTAAACACGGGCACATTTGCAAGCTTCAGGGTCGCACTCTTCCCTAATGGAAAATTGCTTCTGTTGCTGCATTGTGGTCCATGCATAGAAACAAGGAACTGCTGCTTTGCAATGAAGGGATGCAAAGTGCTGGAGTAACTCAATGGGTTAGGCAACATCACTGGAGAACAGGACAGGCAGGGCTTGATTTACGTATAAGCTTCATAGGCTCATGGCCCTGCCCCAGTGTACGAGTTCATTCAAGTGCGCTCCCGAGTTTAAAAATAAATCAAACTCGTGGTAAAGCACGTAGAATGAACGCAGCGGGTACGTCGGAGCTCGGGGACGTCTCTTAGCGGCTCGTAACGCTAACGGCAGGCACTCGAGAAACGCGGTAAGCTCGGGAAGACGCGTGAAGAATTTTCAACATGTTGAAAAATGTCTCTTGACCACAAAGACTGTAGCAGTTCAAACAGGCTGACCTTGCGAACAATGGCCACATGACAAGAACGAATGAAGACTATACCACAATATACAAATAGAAACTACTGTATGTTGGTGTGAAACCTTCCCTTCAGTGAAACTTTACTGAAACAAAGCACATTCATAAGACCTGGATATCAATCAGTTATTGCTTGTCTTTGAACTGCTCACTGCACTGAACAGCGATGTTCAATAATTTCAAAGTGATTTCGGAGTCAGGTTGATGTGTATGGAACCATATGTGTAGGAAGGAACGGCAGATGCTGGTTTAAACCGAAGATAGACACAAATAACTGGAGAAACTCAGCCAATTAGACAGCATCTCTGGAGAGATGGAGTAGGTGATGTTTTGACCTGAGATGCCTTTTCTCAGGTCACCAATTCCTTTTTTTCAGAGATGCTCAAGTTCAAGTGAGTTTATTGTCATGTGTCCCTGATAGGACAATGAAATTCTTGCTTTGCTTTTGCAGAACAGAACATAGTAGGCACTGACTACAAAACACATGAATAAATAAACTGATGAAGTGCAAATAACAGATAATGGGTTATTAATGTTCAGAGTTTTGTCCGAGCCAGGTTTAATAGCCTGATGGCTGTGGGGAAGTAGCTATTCCTGAACCTGGTCGTTGCAGTCTTCAGGCTCCTGTACCTTCTTCCTGAAGGTAGCAGGGAGATGAGTGTGTGGCCAGGATGGTGTGGGTCTTTGATGATACTGCCAGCCTTTTTGAGGCAGCGACTGCGATAAATCCCCTCGATGGAAGGAAGGTCAGAGCCGATGATGGACGGGCAGTGTTTACTACTTTTTGTAGTCTCTTCCTCTCTAGGGCGCTCAAATTGCCGAACCAAGCCACAATGCAACCGGTGCTAACTGACCGGTTGAGCTAGGTCAGCTTTTTGTGTCTATCTTTGAGTATGGAACCATAATCTGGTTAAGGATAGGAAACTTTCTTTCCTTTAGCACTTTGATAAGCATAGAAACATAGAAAATAGTGCAGGAATATGCCATTCGGCCCTTTGAGCCAGCACCACCATTCAATATGGTCATGGCTGATCATCCTAAATCAATGCCCCCTTCCAGCTTTCTCCCCATATCTCTTGATTCCGTTAGCCCTAAGAGCTAAATCTAACTCTCTCTTGAAAACATCCAGTGAATTGGCCTCCACTGCCTTCTGTGGCAGAGAATTCCACAGATTCACAACTCTCCCGGTGAAAATGTTTTCCTGATCTCAGTCTTAAAAAATAATAAAGTCAGAGAGATTTTATGATTTCAATGTTTACCTACAATGTTTCACAGTTCAAGGTTTATTAACATTTTTGTTCGTGATTTACGTAATTATTTGAATTTTAATTCACTAAACCAGTTATCAGCTGCATCTTCCGGTTTGCCCACTATCAACATTGTAACGTAGTCTGACTCTGGCAGAGTCGACGCTACTGTACAGTAGATACTACTGATACTACATAGTACATTAGTGGTTGAAACCCACTAGACCAGGCAGAAAATGTAGACATTAGCGTTAGGAGAGAACCTAATCAGTTGTAATAATGGCCCTCTGTCCAAATCTAAAAGGTTTACTGTTCGATTTATTTCCAAATAATATACTAATGACCCACCAGAGCATTCTGACAGTGATTTGCATTCCCTTCGAAGGCTTTATTAATAGCCGAACCAAATGAGCTGAAGCTTTTTAGCGTTTTGAGCTAACTGCCCAACTTACACTATCTTGCATGAATTTTCATACAGCTATGTAGACAGAATAAACTATGAATTTTCATATAACTCTGTAAACAAACCAGTCTCACCCCAGGCACTCCCTTTTCTCTCTTCTCCCATCAGGCAAGAGGTACAGAAGTTTGAAAACGCACACCTCCAGATTCAGGAACAGTTTCATCCCAGTTGTTATCATAAGGTCATAAGGAATAGGGGTAGAATCTGGCCATTCGGCCCATCAAGTCTGCTCCGCCATTCAATCATGGCTGATCTATGTCTCCCTCCCAAACCCATTTTCCTGCCTTTTCCCCCATAAACTTTGACACTTGTATGAATCAATAATCTATCTATCTCTGCCTTAAAAATATCCACTGATGGCCTCCACAGCCTTCTGTTGCAAAGAATTCCACAGATTCACCACCCTCATCTCCTTCATAAAAGAACGTCCTTTAATTCTGAGGCTATGACCTCTTGCCCTAGACTCTCCCACTAGTGAAAACATCCTCTCCACAACCACTCTATCCAAGCCTTTCGCTATTCTGTATGTTTCAACGAGGTCCCACCACATTTTTCTAAACTCCAGCGAGTACAGGCCCAGTGCCGACAAACGCTCATCATAGGTTAACCTACTCATTCCTGGGATCATTCTTGTAAACCTCCTCTGTACCCTCTCCAGAGCCAGCACTCCATATCCTTCCTCAGATATGGAGCCCAGAATTGCTCACAATATTCCAAATAGATAGAAACAAAATGCTGGAGTACCTCAGCGAGACAGGCAGCATCTTTGGAGAGAAGGAATGGGTGATATTTTGTGTCGAAACCCTTCCTCAGTCTTTTCGCTGACTGGATAGCACGCAACAAATAAGCTTTTCACTATACCTTGATATGTGACGATAATAATTGAAACTAAACCTGTTTATCGTGGTATAATATGAAACAGATTTATCAATAATCCCATGTCGTTGCGATAATCTAGGGTCTGGAATTGGCACATTAAATATCCCCTGTAGGTTCCACCAACGTTACAAGAGTTGAAGGAAATGAACAGGATAACGAAGACCGAATAATAAAAATAAACAGAATAATTCTTGAAATGTTGTGACTAATTGTAACTCGTTTTTCTTTGTTCTAGAGACCAGTCATTTTAGGGAAGAGATAATAAGATTTCAAATTATAATACACATTTTCCTTCATTGCTGGTCTGTTCATTTATGTTGTTCATTTATTGTGATTTTCGTGGGATAAAAACAGAAGTTGACTATTGGATTTTCAGATGGATAGTGACTGCTTATCTCCCCGTGGTCGAATAGCCTTGGGTAAGAGTGTGGATGTACAATGTCGTTGTTATGTAGTATGGTTGCACAGGATATCAGGCAGTTGCTGCAATGCCCTTCAGCGTTCAAGGCCATTGGAGTATAAAGGTAGGCATCGTGCTTCAGCATATTATTAGACAATATCTGGAAAATCTCCGTGTATTTGGAGCTCTGCCTCCACAGCAGGCACTCCACTGAGAGCAAGATTTTCTTCTCCCCCTGGGACTGACCGTCTTTGCTTTCCTCTTGGTTGGAAAATCGGCATCTGTGGCTTTGAAGCCTCCTGCTGGACGATGCAGCAATTGGTTGTGCAAAGGTACACAAAAATGCTTGAGAAACTCAGCGGGTGCAGCAGCATCTATGGAGCGAAGGAAATAGGCAACGTTTCGGGCCGAAACCTTTCATCGGACTGATAGGGGGTAGGGGGAGGCGGGGAGGAGAAAGGAAAAAGGAGGAGGAGGAGGAGGAGCCCGAGGGCTGAGGTAGGAAGGGGAGGAGACAGCAAGGGTTAACAGGATTGTGAGAAATCTGAAGAAGGGTTTCGGCCCGAAACGTTGCCTATCTCCTTCGCTCCATAGATGCTGCTGCACCCGCTGAGTTTCTCCAGCACTTTTGTGTACCTTCGATTTTCCAGCATCTGCAGTTCCTTCTTAAACAATAGGCTGTGCAAAATGGCTCGAGTGATTAGTTCGGTGGTCCCTGATCACAGCCTGGGATACAAGAACGACTGGCGTGCATTGATCTTGCACCTCTTCTCCCCTCTCCCATCCACCAAAAGGCACAGACGTGTGATAACGCTACACGTCCAGATTCAGGGACACTTTCTTCCCAGCTGTTATCAGGCAACTGAACCATCCTATCAACAACTACAGAGCAGTCCTGAACTACTATCTACCTCATTGGTGACCCATTGATCAGACTTTATTTTGCATCAAACAATATTCCCTTTATCATGTACACATGAATGACTCGATTGTAATCATGTATTGTCTTTCCCCTGACTGGGTTAGCATGGGCAGCGGTAGATTCGCTGCCTTACAGTGCTTACAGCCCCAGTGACTCGGGTACAATCCTGACTGCGGGTGCTGTCTGTACGAAGGTTGTACGTTCTCCCCGTGAACGCGTGGGTTTTCTCCGAGATCTTCGGTTTCCTCTCACACTCCAAAGACGTACAGGTTTGAAGGTTAATTGGCTAAGTATAAATGTAAATTGTCCCTAGTGTGTGTAGGATAGCGTTAATGTGCGGGGATTGCTGGTAGGTGTGGACACGGTGGGCCGAAGGGCCTGTTTCCACGCTGTATCTCAACAAACTAAACAAAAACTAAAACAACAAAAGCTTTTCACTGACTAACTGCAAAACACTTTGCAGTTCTTTTCAAAATATCTTGCTGTCAATGCGATATTTTTGCAATTTAATGACTGGTGTAATGTAAAAAAATCCACCAGCCATATTGTACTTGGTGATCTCCCACAAGCAGCAATATGACCGATGGATTTATGCCTGGAAACATACCCCTAGTAGATACTGCGACATAGCAGTGTTTGCGCAGTGCAAATTATCATGCACCATTTATCCCACTAACGTTCGGAAGCAAAGCTCGACGAGCTGATGCCGCTGTATTTGATCAATTACTTGTCGTCCGCTGGAGTTGAAGTTAGTTTTGAGGTGGTTGATGAGGCCAATGATGTAATGAGGTAATTAGTGACGGGGTGGGTGGGGTGGAAACTGATCCATCCGTCCACCATTTTGGCCGGGCCTTTGTTTACCCTTGAGACTCTCAGCACTCAATTTTGAGTGGTCGCGAGCCAGAGATGTCTTTGAATTGCTATGTTCCTTACACTTTCTCCAGGAGATTTAGAGGAAGAAGTTCCTTGAAATGTCTCCCCATCTTTCCAGTAATCGCTCTAGAGTCGAGTTTCTGCTCTGTCAGTTGGTGTTCGGCGAGCATAAAACCATGAGAGGAATGGAGCGGGAAGACGCACAGAGTCTCTTGCTGAGAGTAGGGGGATTGAGAACTAGAGGGCAGAGGTTAAAGGTGAAGGGGGAAAGATTTTATAGGAATCTTTTTCACATAAAGTGTGGTGGGTGTATGGAACGAGCTGCCGGTGGAGGTAGTTGAGGCAGGGACTATTGCAACGTTTAAGAAACAATTGGACAGTTACAAGGATAGGACGGTTCAGAGGGATATGGGCCAAACGCAGGCAAATGGGACTGGTGTAGATGGGACATGTTGTGGGCAGGTTGGGCTGAAGGGCCTGATTCCTCACTGTAAAACTCTTATGACTCTCTATGGCTGTATAATTAAATGATGTGGCTTGTCCATGCAAACTAAGTGTATTGAAGCCCTCAGTGTTGGTAATGTTGGTTTGGGGGAGAACACTAATGTCGATCTATTTATCTATCTGGAGGATTGGGATGATTTTGCAGAGGCCATGTTGGGGAGATCTCACCAGTATTTTGAGATCTCACCAGTATTTTGAGGTGCTGTTCGAGACACAGAGCCAGACAACACGGAAACAGATCCTTCAGCCCAACAGGTCCATGCCGTCCAAGATTCTCCAACCCTAGTCACACTAGACACACTTGCCTGCATTTGGCCCGTATCCCTCTAAACCTTTCCTATCCATGTGCCTGTCCAAGAAACTTGGACCAATACATTTTGTAGACGGTACACACTGTACACTGAGGAAAAGACAGCATAAGTCTAGAGAGGAAACCATGCTATTTTTTTTTTTTAACTCATGGCTTTGTGCCCAAATAAGGAGTCAACCGGTTCAGTTTCACTTTGAGGCCTCACGTTCGGCTTCACTTCCAACTTGGATGAACAACGCCACTCCCTTGCCCAGAGTTGCATTCCTCTTTGTCTGCGATCTTACCTAGCCCATATCCTGGAGCACAGGAAAGCAGTGTTGAACAAAGTCCACACAGTTTTCCTAAAGTGCCACAATAATAACAGCACAAGTAGTGTTGCCAGATTACAAATGGATTTGCCTGCAATAAATTCACTCACTCAGAATCTCCCCTTGACTGGAGTGCAGGAAAATAATCGGGATATTTTAGACATGTTCTATCATTCATTCAAAGTGATTCGCTTTGAACTTGGAAGTGGATAATTAACTGAAGGATGAATAACACATTTAATATGATAAGTGAGAAGGGCTTGTTTCACACAAATGAAACAATCTTGCTCAGAGTGGCTGAGATTTGATTCCAGGCTCGCCCATTTGTTTGTAGAAACAAGCAACTGCAGACTCTGGTTTACAAAAAAAAAGACACAAAGTGCAGGAGTAACTCGGCAGGTCAGGCAGGACACTTGGAGAACAGGCTGAAGAAGGGTCCTGACCCGAAAGGCCGACCCGAAAGGTCACCCATTCCCCGCTGAGTTACTCCAGCATTTTGTGTCTATCTTCATGTTAACCCAGCATCTGCAGTTCCTTCCTACATCTGCCCACACTGCTGCCTCACCTGCTGAGTTACTCCTGCACTTTGTGTCTTTTTTTCCACCCTTCTGCTTGCCTGTTCACTGTGCTCTGAAATGGTGTTGGAATAGATGGTAAATGCTGCACCTTTCAATGACGTGTTTGTCATGTGAACAAGTAAATTAATACATTTGGTTCACTTCAGCAGCTGTAGCCTATCTGTGACCCCCCATGTTCACAACATACTATTGCCTTTTAACAGCCTATTGATTGAATGCAAGATACAGTCTACCTTTGTTATTATGGACATGTTTCTAACAGATCGTGGTTATACTGGACAAAATTGGTTGTAGCCAAGGTGTCTGTTCGTATCAGGAACAAAGAACCGAGTTTATTGTTTCACCGCTCGATGTTTAGCTTAGTTTAGAGATGCAGCACGGAAACGGGCCCTTCGGCCCACTGAGTCTGCGCCAACCAGCGTTCCCCGTGCTCCAGCACTATCCTACACACTAGGGACAGTTTACATTTTATTGAAGCCAATTAACCTACACACCTGTATGTCTTTGGAGTGCGGAGCTCCCAGAGAAAACCGACGCAGGTCACGGGGAGAACGTACAAACTCCGTAGTCAGGATCGAGCCCTGGTCTGTGGCGTTGTAAGGCAGCAACTCGACTGCTGCGCCACCATGCCTGTGGTTGAAACAAATCTTTCAATGTTTAAAGTATTATGTATTTTGTGTCCATTTCCTGTTTATAGTGTGTTAAAAAAACTGGAATTAAATGTAAGGTTAGTGTAAATGGGTGGGAGTCCATGCCAACCACCCATTTACACTAACCTACATTCAATTCCAGTTTTTTTTAATCTCCAAACATTCTCAGGCGGTAACAGGGAGAACGTGCAAACACCACACAGACAGCAGCCAAAGTCAAGATTGCGCCTGGGTCACTGGTTCTAAGGCAATGACTCAACCAACTTGGCTGCCATACTAACTATTGAAGTGGCTTAGCAAACAATTTTATTCAGGTATAATTAAGGATAGCAATTCAGACAATTAAGTCTTGGCCGATGATGCCTACATTTCTGTAAACCATGCAAAATATTTTTAACTGGTTTAATGGGAAGAAAATTTGGGAAAATTTGGAGTTGCTGCCTCACACTGCCAGAGACCCAGGTTCGATCCTGACCATGGGTGCTTGTCTGTATGGAGTTTGTATGTTCTCCCTGTGACGTGCGTGGGTTTTCTCCGGGAGCTCTGGTTCTCTCCCACACTCCAAAGATGTACAGGTTTGCAGGTTAATTGGCTTGGTATAATTGTACATTTTTCCTCGTGCATGTTGGATGGCGTTAATGTGCGGTGATCGCTGGTCCGTGCGGACTCGGTGGGCCGAAGGGCCTGTTTCCACGCTAAACCAAAAATAAACTAAAATGCAATCGGGAGTTTAAAGAAGGATCGTTAGTCCCCGACATTTTGTGAAACCATTTCCAAGAGGGTGTTGAATGTTGAGGTAAACCTGTGTGAACATTTGCACCCAATGATCTGATGTTTCTTCGCAAATTCCACCGTTGTCATCACTGAAGATATTTGGGGTGAAATTGGTCAACATCTGTGGCCTGGCCAGTGCCCAGTCTGCTTTACACTGCACGCTGTTTTCTTTCCCGTTGAAGCCTGAGAAAGAAAAGAAAGAGTGGTGTGAAATTGGCTGGTGGTGTGCCAACAAACTCCAGCTTCCCAAGGCACATGGACACCAGTTGCTTGCCAGTCCCTTGCCCTGCAGGCCAATGTTGATGTTCTTGGAGCCCGGGTGGTGACTCTCTGCCAGGCCCTTGAACTGGAGAGGACACGTTTCGTAAGTTGAGCGTTTATACGAGTGTACGAGATCCTTAACCCAGGAACAATGAAGTCAGTTAGAAATACATGTCACTAACTGGCAGAGATACGTTAACTTGACACCAAGTGGCAACTGACCAGAGATGGCTTTGATTTGCACAGTCCCACCTATTCAGCGGATAAGCTCAACAAACTGCCGGTAATTTCTTCTTTAAGAAGTGCTTCAGCTAACATTTCCACTCAATGGGAGAACGAAATGGAATTCGTGATTATAGTGGGTTTAGTACAAAGTCGAAGACCATTTGTACTAGTTCCAGAACTTGCAAATGGCTTTCCATGGAACAGTTCAGCTCAGGAACACAGCCTTTGGCCTACAATGTCCGTGTCAAACATGAAGCCAAGTTAAAGTTTGCCATAGAGGGAGTACAGAGACGGTTCACCAGACTGATTCCTGGGATGTCAGGACTGTCTTATGAAGAAAGACTGGATAGACTTGGTTTATACTCTCTAGAATTTAGGAGATTGAGAGGGGATCTTATAGAAACTTACAAAATTCTTAAGGGGTTGGACAGGCTAGATGCAGGAAGATTGTTCCCGATGTTAGGGAAGTCCAGGACAAGGGGTCACAGCTTAAGGATAAGGGGGAAATCCTTTAAAAACGAGATGAGAAGAACTTTTTTCACACAGAGAGTGGTGAATCTCTGGAACTCTCTGCCACAGAGGGTAGTTGAGGCCAGTTCATTGGCTATATTTAAGAGGGAGTTAGATGTGGCCCTTGTGGCTAAGGGGATCAGGGGGTATGGAGAGAAGGCAGGTACGGGATACTGAGTTGGATGATCAGCCATGATCATATTGAATGGCGGTGCAGGCTCGAAGGGCCGAATGGCCTACTCCTGCACCTAATTTCTATGTTTCTATGTTTCTATGTAAACTGACCTGCACGTGATCCATATCCTACCATTCCCTGCAATATGCACATGCCTATCCAAAAGCCTGTTACTCGGTGCTATTGCTCCTCTCTCCATACCATACCTGACCAGGCACCCACCATCACTTTGTGTAAAAAGTAAACTTGACCTGCCGGCACAGCTCCTTTACACTTTGCCTCTCTCTCTCTTTTAAGCTGTGTCCTCTAGTCTTTGATATTTGGAATATTGTGTAGTTTTGGACCTCAGAGCTGAGGAAGTATGCGCTTGCATGGGAGAGGGAGCAGAGGAAGTTTACGAGAATGATTGGGTGAACATATGATGCATGTTTGACATAATTGGCCTGTACTCGCTGGAGTTTAGAAGGATGAGGGGACTCCTCATTGAAACTTACTGAATGGTGAAAGGCCTGGATAGAGTGGATGTGGAGATTGTGTTTCTACAAGTGGGAGAGCCTAGGACCAGAGGCCATAGCCTCAGAATAAAAGGACGTCCCTCTCGAAATAAGATGAGGGTGAATTTCTTTGGTCAGAGGGTGGTGAATCTGTGGACTTCTGTGGAGGCCAAGTCAATGGATATTTAATATTGTATTAAGTCAATGGATAGGTGGTTAAAATCTATTAAGAGCTTCCTAACCAGCGTCACCCCATTGGAAACAACATCAACTGAAGCTCGCCTCCATATGTGGAAGAACAAACTAGCCACTGTCCCTATTTCCACCAAGATGGGCATATACCAGCAGCAGAGCGCTTACCACCAGGTGCTGATGATGAACACTGGCTGAACTGGAGATGTCTCAACCGACTGCAAACCAGGGTCGGGCAGTCAAGGGTGACAATGCACAAATGGGGCTACAACAACCTGAGACTGTGGCACACAGACTCAGACAATGCAACACCTACTGCAATGCCCATTGCTGGATAATCCATGCACTACTACAGACCTTGCACTCAGCACTCCAATAGCACAACGATATGTGTAGCAATGGTGAGCCACTATATAGCACAAGGACACAAAAGAAGGAGAAATTGATATTTTTAAGGCCGAGATTGATAGATTCTTGATTTGTACGGGTGTCAGAGGTTATGGGGAGAAGTCAGGAGAATGGAGTTGAGAGGGAAAGATAGATCAGCCATGATTAAATGGGCAGAGTAGACGAGATGTGCCGAATGACCTAATTCTGCTCCTGTATGTTATGAGCATGATTAATTCCACCATTGCCAAAAAGATCCTATTGAAGTACCGATGCTGTTGCCCTGTGAGAAGTATGGTGGCCACTATTTACATAGTAACAATAACATTGACATGATAATTTGGATTTCAAATTGTCGATTGTAAATTTTGTCTTGGGCACTGGAGATGCCATCGCTGCTGCAAAATAAAACTGCATTGCCTATTCCATCTAGCTTTCAAGGCTAACAGAGCATTGCATTAACATCCCGATGAAAACCATCCACCTCTGACAGTGCAGTGCAGTGCAGTGCAGTCCTGACCCAAAGCATTGGCCTTGATTTCTGAGCTCAAGTGCCCAGAGAAAGACTAGAATCCACGACATTCAATCCTGAAGGCAAGCCTATTATCTACTGAGGCGTAGCTCCATTGTATTTAGCTTGTTTTTGTTCAGGTCAGTGCTCCTCATTAGATAACATTAATCTGGGTTTGAGGAGTCATCTGAGGACATTAGGTAAATGTTTCATCCCCGCAGGGAACTTGGTCTGCCGACAGTCACAACGCACACCAAGGTACACGAAAACTTGAAATTTAAATTCAATTAAAAGTGAAAAATAAAGAAAAAGACAAGCGACTGTTGGCTGACTGCCGTATGCACAGCGCCTTCATCGGACAGAACACACGAACATGGGCTTATCTCCTGGGCAGAGGATTCTAAAACTAGAGTGCCCCTCCCCCTCGCACACGCCAGGTCACAATTGTTCTCCACGGTGGTCCACTCACGGCAGGTCCCCATTGTCTTCCCCTCCCCCGCCTCGCGCTCATTGACCACTGATTGCGGGTCGATCGCGGGGCCCCACCGCCACCTACGTCGAGGCTCCTATTGCCGCCCCTGCTGAGGCTCATTCAGTCTAGACAGGCCTTGCCACCCGGCTTCTCCGCAGTCCCCGTGGAGGCCTGTGGGGCGAGTCGTACCATATAACCATATAACAATTACAGCACGGAAACTGGCCATCTCGGCCCTACAAGTCCATGCCGAACAAATTTTTTTCCCCTTAGTCCCACCTGCCTGCACTCGTACCATAACCCTCCATTCCCTTCTCATCCATATGCCTATCCAATTTATTTTTAAATGATACCAATGAACCTGCATCCACCACTTCCACTGGGAGCTCATTCCACACCGCCACCACTCTTTCTGCAAGTAAAGAAGTTCCCCCACAATACATATTACCCCTAAACATTCACAGTGTCCCTTAATTGATGAAGTCATGTCCTCTAAAGTCCGAATAAAGATATTCTCAAAGGGGTAATAGTAGTCCCATCAACTCTGTCTGTCCCTCTCATCATTTTAAAGACCTCCCTGATCAGGTGTGTATGTTTTCACACTTCTATACGCTCCAAAGGGATAAAGACCTAACTTGTTCAATCTTCCGGTGTACCTTCCTGAGGCACGTTCTGCAGTCGGCGCGTTTGTTCGGCGGGTGGATTGAGCCTGCGCGCTCGCTGGGACACTCCTTTTTACCCTGATTTTTGAACAACATATTTTAAATGGCGACCTTGCCATGCCCAAAAGGTTCAGTGTTTATTTATTCTTCCACGCTACTCATATCATTGGCATTGAAATAAGATGCAACAAGCCAGGGATATGTTCTCTATGTAAATAGAATCTTGGAAGAGATTAAAATAGCATGTTCAGTTCCATTCAGTTTAGTTAATTGTCACTTGTACCGAGGTGCAGTGAAAAGCTTTCATTGCATGCTAACCAGTCAGCGGAAAGACAATACATGATTTCAATCGAGCCATTCACAGTGTACAGATACATGATAAGGGAATAACATAAAGCCAGTAAAGTCCGAAATAAAGATAGTCCGAGGGTCATCAATGAGGTAGATAGTAGTTCAGCATTGCTCTCTGGTTGTGGGCAGTTGCCTGATAACAGCTGGGAAGAAACTGTCCCTGAAGGTGGAATCTGGAGGTGTGTATGTTTTCACACTTCTATACCCTTTGCCCGATGGGAGAGGGGAGAAGAGGGAGTGGCCACGGTGTGGAACCCAGAATTCATCCTCGACAGTTTGTGATAAGTTTATTGTACAGTGTGCATGAAGCCTATGGAAATGAATTTGTGAAGTGAGTTCCGTGAGCAGACATCAATGTATCGAATATGATTATATAAACCACAGAACAAAAGTACTCTAATGGATCTTGTACAGTGTGATGTGGGATTAATGGGCTGTGCCTACATTTGCAATCTGTCATTAGCGGTCTGACTAATCAAAATAATGCTCTAAGGCAGATTTCTTGCCCATCCTTTAATTCACAAGTATACGTCCTGAACTTTATTTAGCTTTCTACAAAATGATTAAGGCACAAATTAAAATCCATACTTTTTCTTTCCTACATCTCCGTCTGTGAGAATTCTCACTCTAACTGGATCGGAATCTGATTGTTACCAAATACCACAAAAGAACCAAAATTCACAGTGGGAATGAGGAATTTATTTACGTTTATTTTAGATTAGATTAGGTAGGCGATGTAAATAGCATGTAAATAGGCCCTTCGGCCCACCGAGTCGATGCTGACCGGAGATCACCCATATAGTTGTTATCCTACATGAGGGACAATATACAGAAAACAAATTAACCTGCAAACCTGCACGTCTTTGAAACGTGAGAGAAAACCCACGTAGTTACAGGGAGAACGTAGTCTCTGTACAGACAGAGCCTGTAGTCAGAATCGAACCTGGGTCTCTGGATCTCTGGCGCTGTAAGGCAGCAACTCTACCGCTGAGCCACCAGTGCTGCCCCAGTGGTGCAATTGGTGCAGAGTGCTGTTTCTTTGTGGACAGCTTTATGAGATCAGTGATCTACCACGCCTTTGTACTATGGACTGTTTGATTCAATCAATTGGCGAGATTATTGTACACAGTTCTCATCATTAGACTCTGTATTGCAGTTGCAAAGATCCAGGAGCAATTAGTTTACGGGCCAGCACGATGGTACAGCTGTAGCGTTGCTGCCTTGCGGCGCCTGGTACCCGGGTTCGTTCCTGACTACATGGAGTTTGGGCTGTCTATAGGGAGTTTGTATGTTCTCCTGTGACCTGCGTGGGTTTTCTCCGGATGCTCCGGTTTCCTCTCACATTCCAAAGACACATAGGTTTGTAGGTTAATTGGGTTTGGAAAAAATTGTAAATCGTCCCTGGTGTGTAGGATGGCGTTAGTGCACGGGTGATCGCTGGTTGGTACAGACTCGGTGGGCCGAAGGGCCTGTTTAAAGTCTAAAGTAAAGTCTCTAGTTTCCTCAGTATCCCTCCTGTAGATGTTGTGACTTAATAAGACTCTGGGATGAATTCATAGCTGAAGTGGCTGTGAATATCAGAGTGGATGAGATAATTGTTTGACATTTGGCTGCTGGCATGAGCGTGGACGTGTGTTCAATTCAAAAGAAAAATGGGAGGTGCAGAAGAAGGTGTGAGCAATGACATTAGTTTTGTCATAGTCAGATACAGAGAGCGATACACTGTGGAAACAGGCCCTTCGGCCCAATTTGCCCACACCTGCCAACATTTAAGGATAAAGGGGAAACCCTTTAGAACCGAGATGAGAAAAACATTTTTCACACAGAGAGTGGGTGAATCTGTGGAATTCTCTGCCACAGAAGGTAGTTGAGGCCAGTTCATTGGTTATATTTAAGAGGGAGTTAGATGTGGCCCGTGTGGCTAATGGGATCAGGGGGTATTGAGAGAAGGCAGGTACAGGATACCGAGTTAGATGATCAGCCATGATCATATTGAATAGCGGTGCAGGCTCGAAGGGCCGAATGGCCTACTCCTGCACCTATTTTCTATGTTTCTATGTCCGCACTACACTAGCCCCACCTGCCAGCGTTTGGTCCATATCCGTCCAAATCTGTCCGATCCATGTACCTGCCTAGCTATTTCATAAATGTTGGGATAGCCCCTGCCTCAACTACCTCCTCTGGCAGCTTGTTCCGTATTCCCACCACCTTTTTGTGAAATACACCACTCTTTGTTTTGTACATGAGTAGATTGGTGAGAAATACAAAAAGAAACTATGCTCAGGTCAGTTCATGCTTGTGGTTTTGTCAACGATGAAAAAAAAACCTAGTGTTTCTCAAGAAGGGAGAAGGCACAGAGTCTTGCACTCGGAGTAGGGGAACCAAGAACCAAAGACATGGGTTAAAGGTGAGAAAGCTTTAATAGGAACCTGAGGGGCAACCTTTTCACTCAGAGATGACGGGTGTATTGAACAAACTGCAAAAGGAGGTAGTTGAGGCAGGTACCATAACAGTATTTAAAAGGCACTTGGACAGATGTGGGAAGATGAGACGAGCTTGGGGCGGCACGGTGGCTCAATGGTAGAGCTGTTGCCTTACAGCGCCAGAGGTCCTGGTTTGATCCTGAGTATGGATGCTGTCTGTATGGAGCTTGTACGTTCTCCCTATGGCCGTGTGGGCTTCCTCCGGGTGCTACGGTTTCCTCCCACACTCCAAAGACGTGCAGGTTTGTAGTTCCATTGGCTTTGGTAAAATTGTACATTTTACACTTGGTAAAATTATTCTGGTGTGTAGGATAGTGTTCGTGTGCGGGGTGATCGCTGGTCAGCGCAGTCTCAGTGGGCTGAAGGGCCTGCTTCTGTGTTGCATCTCTTAAGTCTAAAGCCTTAAGTCTAAATGGGGCATTTTGGTTAGCATGGATAATTGGGCCAAAGAGCCTGTTTTGATGTTGCATAATTCTACTCAGAAGGACATTGAGAAATCATTGATGTCAAGATTTCAATAAATACATTATAACTAGACGAGTTGAAAACGGTTTGTTGCAAAATAGTTTTTCTTTTACTTGGAAGGTCGTGTGATTATCGTGGATACTGACACACCCACAACCAACCTGTAATTTTTCCAGTGCACTTGTGTGGTTCTGGATGGCAATGTCTCTACTTCTATATTTGGAAAGCCATAATGCCATAAATAAATCATAGTAGAAAGACTCTCATTGATAACAGGTTAATAGTCCCAAGTCTATTTTTAAATATTGTTTTTAACTAGACTGAAGCCATGCAAAGGCGGAATGACATGGATTTACAAGCGCGGTACGTTCCAGAGCACTTTGCAGGCAGTGTTCACTGAAGTAATGTTGTGGATAACCCTAAATTGCATGCACGCTTGTAATTGTACATAATTGGCTGTCTTGTACGCTAATAGCTTAGTTTAGTTTAAAGATACAACACGGAATCAGGCCCTTTGGCCCAGCAAACCCCCAAGCACTGACTAACACTATCCTGCACCCAACTGTGGACAATTTACAATTTTTACCAAGCCAAATAGCGTACAAACCTGTACGTCTTTGGAATGTGGGAGGAAACGGGGGATCCCGGAGAAAGCCCACACAGGTCACTGGGAGAACATGCAAACTCCGTACAGACAGCACCCTCAGTCAGGATGGAACCCCGGGGTCACTGGCAACTCTACCGCTGCCCCTCCGCGCCGTCCTTACAGCTTCTCACGTCGATCTTTGACAGCTGTGGAACAACTAATCCATTGTCAGTGCATAAGTTGCTCTGGGGCAATTTATTTAATGTATTGACACATCCAAGACGCTTTGCAAATAGCTGAAACCCTGAGCTTTATGGCTGCAGGGTGCAACTGTGGGGAAGAAAAAAAACGTTGTCTCCACAGCAACTCGGCGATAAACACAGAGGATTCATGAGGTTGTGGGCTGTAAACAACAGGTCAGGAGCAGGAGCCCCAAGAAACTGCAGACGGTTGGATCTAGAGCAAAAAAAACAAAGTGCTGGAGGAATTCGGAGGGTCAGGCAGCGTCTGTGGGGAGAGTGGTCAGATGGCATTTTGGGTCAGGACTCTCCTTCAGAATGAACGGAGTTCGCAAACGGAGAAGATGGTGATTTTCTGAACCTGGAGTTGCAGATTCATGGGCAGTTGCTACTGGGACGCAAGTCGGTGCTTGATCAACCCCGGCTGGGTCACCTGGGCAAGGGTATCTGATGTTGTGAGACCCGAAACACCCGTTGGCACCAGGTCACACCACAGGGGATGCGTCCCAGCGCATCTAGAAGATGTATCTTTCACACTGGGCCTCAGAAACGTTGCAGACAAGAAATAATGCTGGAAGTGTGGGTTTAATTTGCCTTAGAAAACCGAGTAACCATGTAATTGGGCTAAGTACACTCCAACACTTTCAGTTCCATTGATGTTAATACATTTTCCATTTAAAGTTGTCTTAAAACATGTAACGCAGAGTAATTTCATTTCAAGTATCTTTATAATTTGGGTTTAAGCTTTTAAAATTAACAGAGATTTAAAACTGCGTGAAATAGGCTCAGAGGGGATAGAGCCTTCTCTGTTGCTGCTCTGGCACTCTGGAACACCCTGCCGTTGCACATCAGACAGGCCCCCTCACTGTCCATCTTCAAATCCAGTGTTAAAACACATTTGTACTCCCTGGCTTTTGACCATGCCTGAGGCTTTGCTTCTGTTTGTGGTGTTTTTGATGTTTCTTTATTTTACATGTCTTTTCCTACTATTTCTTTTGATTGTTATTTTTGGTGTGTATTAACTTTTTTGTCAATGATTAGTGATGTACAGCACTTTGTTGCAGCTATGTTTGTTTTTAAAGTGCTCTATAAATAAAATTATTATTATTATTATTATTAAATAATGAACAAACCAAAACCCCTTAAATATCTTGTTTAAGAAGGAACTGCAGATGCTGGAAAATTGAAGGTAGACAAAAATGCTGGAGAAACTCAGCGGGTGTGAGGCAGCATCTATGGAGGGAAGGAAATACGCAACGTTTCAGCCCGAAACCCTTCTTCGAAGGGTTTCGGCCCAAAACGTTGCCTATTTCCTTCGCCCCTTAAATATCATTATAGCTTTAAGGTCAGAGAGGCAAAGTTTAAAGAGGCAGGAAAGAACTGCAGATGCTGGTTTAAACCTTCAATAGACAAAGAAAGCTGGAGTAAGTCAGTGGGTCAGGCAGCATCTGTGGATGCCACGTCATGGCATTATGTTAGCACAGATATTATGGGCTGAAGGACCTGTTTTTGTGCTGTCCTGTTCAATGTTTAGTTTAGTTTAGAGATACATCGCAGAAACAGGCCCTTCGGCCCCCCCCGAGTTCGCACCAACCAGCGATCCCCGCACATTAACACTATCCTACACACACTGGGGACAATTTCCATTTACGCCAAGCCAATTAACCTACAAACCTGAACATCTTTGGAGTGTTGGAGGAAACCAAAGATCTCGGAGAAAACCCACGCAGTCACAGGGAGAATGTTTTTCTCACAGAGAGTGGTGAGTCTGGGGAATTCTCTGCCACAGAGGGTGGTGGAGGCAGGTTCTCTGGATGCTTTCAAGAGAGAGCTAGATAGGGCTCTTAAAAATAGCGGAGTCAGGGTATATGGGGAGAAGGCAGGAACGGGATACTGATTGGGGATGATCAGCCATGGTCACATTGAATGGCGGTGCTGGCTCGAAGGGCCAAATGGCCTACTCCTGCACCTATTGTCTATTGTACAAACTCCGTACAGCACCCGTAGCCAGGATCGAACCCGGGTCACTGGCGCTGTAAGAGCTGTAAGGCAGCAACTCTACAAAATGTAGGGAACATGCCCGTAATGTTCTTTAATAATTTCTTGCTCTCAACAAATGCTTGGACATAGAATAAGGGTCACGACCCGAAACGTCACCCATTCCTTTTCTCCAGAGATGCCGCCTGTCCCGCTGAGTTACTCCAGCATTTTGTGTCTAGCTTGGAGACAGAACGCAGGAGGTCGCCCCTGCTGGTTCCCGTGCATTAAGTCACCTTAATTAGTGGTGGCTGGCATGCTGCCTGTTTAACTCCAGGCAAAAACAAAACTCCTGGCTTAAAAACAGGCGGCTCAGCAGCTGCTGGGAAGCCTTTCTTGCACAGAGTGGTGTGTGCAGAGGACAGGGGTAGTCATCTACAGGAGCCGCTGTCTCAAAAAGGCAGCCAGCATCATCAGAGACCCACACCACCCTGGCCACACAGCATCATCAGAGACCCACACCACCCTGGCCACACACTCACTTCACTCCTGCCATTGGGAAGAGGATGCAGCAGCCTGAGAACTGTAACGTCCAGGTTCAGGAACAGCTTCTGGGGGAGGGGGTGCGTGGGAGGGGGTGCGTGGGGAAGGGGGTGCGTGGGGGAGGGGGGGTGTGGGGGAGGGGGTGGGGGGGGGGGATGTTGGGGAGGGGTTGTGTGGGTGCGGGAGGGGGGTGTGGGGGGGGGGGGGGTGCTTTTGGGGAGGGGTGGGGGTGGAGGACAGGGGGGGGGAGGGGGGTGGGGGGGGTGGGGTGGGGGAGGGGGGGGCTGTGGGGAAAGGGGGGGTTGTAGGGGAGGGGGTGGGGGAGGGAGAGTGTGGGGGAGGGGGAACGTTCAAAACCTTCATAACTTTTTCACACGTGCTATTTCACCGATCGGAACAAAACTTATTTGACTTGCAGCAGAGGAGAATGGCGAGTAAGGTGGCAAAACATTGTAGCGCTATGGGGGATCATTTTTGCACAGATTTAATTACAACGCAGACAGGAAGTGGTCAAGATGAGAGTTTTAGTAATAGATAGATGTGCCACGTAGAGCGAAGGCCAGGAGGTTGCCCATCAATATGTCGGTCTAATTGCTCTCACGTCTGTGCTACTGAAGGGTAGTACAAGATGGAAACGTGACGGTGTGGTACAGGACTTGATCAAAGAGGTAGGTTTTGATGGATACAGAAGAGGGCGGCACGGTGGCGCAGCGGTAGAGTTGCAGCCTCACAGCGCCAGAGACCCGGGTTGGATCCCGTCTATGAGTGCTTGTCTGTAAAAAGTTTGTACGTTCTCCCTGTGACCGCGTGGGTTTTCTCCAGTTTCCTCCCACATTCCAAAGACGTGCAGGTCTGTAGGTTAATTGGCTTTAGTTAAAAAATTGTAAATTGTCCCGAATGGGTGGGAAAGTGCTAGCGTACACGGTGAACGCTGGCCGGCACGGACCCGGTGGGCTGGAGGGCCTGTTTCCGCACTGTATCTCTAAAGTTGAAAAGTAAAGTCTAAAGTGCGTGTGCTTGTGGGAGAATTGTTGAAGTCAGTGAAACTGTAAAATGGTGTGAGCACAATACACAGACATCCGATTAGCACGAGGATCAGGGACCAAAGACAATTTTCGACCCCTTAACATCAAAGTTGCAGAAATTTAGTATAAGAGATATGAGGGATAATGTTCCCAGGGTTATGTGCTGGAGTGAATATTTTCTTAGAACATTACAGCGTAGGAACAGACCCTTCATAGCACATTAACTGTGCTGAACACAATGTGAAGATAAACTATTCTCATCTGCCTGCTGATGATGCTTATCCCTCCATTCCTTGCATATCCATGTGCCTGTCTTAAATGCCGCAGCTTGGAAAATTAGAACTAGACTCTTGTTGCATGATGCTGAAGAAAGAACTGCAGATGCTGGAACAATCGAAGGTTGACAAAAAAATGCTGGAGTAACTCAGCGGGTGAGGCAGCATCTATGGAGAGAAAGAATAGGCGACGTTTCGGGTCGAGACCCTTCTTCAGACTGATGTCGGGGGGGTGGGGGGGGGCGGGAAAAAGAAAGGAAGCAGGCGGAGACAGTCGGACTTGTGGGAGAACTGGGAAGGGGGAGGGGAAGGAGGGAGAAAACCAGGGCTATCTACAATTAGAGAAGTCAATGTTCACACCGCTGGGGTGTAGACTACCCAAGCGAAATATGAGGTGCTGTTCCTCCAATTTGCGCTGGGCCTCACTCTGGCATTGGAGGAGGCCCAGGTCAGAAAGGTCAGATTGGGATTTTAGATTTTTTAGATTTTAAAATGTTTCCTGCCAAAACCAGCAATTCACATTTTTGCCCACTATAAATCCCATTAGCCGGAACTTTGCCCACTCGCCCAATCTAGCTGTGGCACTTTGCAGCCACCTCTGGAGAGCTCTGGCAGTGTTTGTTTTGCCACTGAAGGTTAAACTTGGCCATACGATTGGGTGCCACAAAGGGAAGGCAAAGCTGGTCGGCCGCAGATTAATTACTTGCTCTGCGAAGTGGTGTGTAGTATTTTTCTGCAACTTTTATTGTCAGTTGTTGCAATTAGCTTTGGCACCATCCTCAAAAAAGACAAAGGCTTAGGGAATTTGGCTCGCGTTGGAGAAACACGAGGCTTCAGCTCGCCGCAAAGAGTGACTCTGCAAAGGCAGATTTACACTAACAGCAACAGACAATGGGAGGGTTTGGCAACTGCATAATCTGGGTTAGCGATAGGAAGCAATCCAATAGTTGATTGCGCCCAGAAATTGGCCTCCTTCCATTTAAATGAGCACAACATTTTACACAAAGAACGATGGGTGTATGGAACGAGCTGCCGAAGGAGGCAGTTGAGGCAGGCACTATCACAGTGTTCAGGGGCGGAAAACCCGGGGGGGGGGGGGGGGCGAGGGGGAAAGGTCCCCCCCATGTTTTGAGAGGTGGGGGGCATCCCCCCCCAAGTTTTTGTGATCCCGATTTTAAAATCTCCGCTTTCAGCGCTGGATTGAGCCTCCAAAGCCTCGCCCGTGTGTATGTGTGCGCGCATGGCCGGCAAAAAATTGTGGCCCCGTCCCCTCCATGTTTTGATAGCGAGTTCCGCTCTTGGCAGTGTTTAAGAAACATTTAGACAGCTACATGGATAGGACAGGTTTGGAGGGATATGGGCCAAATGCAGGCAGGCGGGACCAGTGTTGCTGGGGTATGTTGGCCGGTGTGGTCAAGTTGAGTCGAAGGGTCTGTTTCCACGTTGTACGACCTGCCATATTTTCTGCAATTGTGCGTCCACGTTTATAATTAGTTAGTGTCCTACTGAGCGACACTTTAAGGTGCACCTCTTTCCCGACTTATTTCTGGATTTGTTCTTTGTTTTATGGTGAGTGAAAAAACACAAGTCATGGGTTTCACCTGTAAAATCTCTGAGTAAAATCTCTGAGAGTTGGATGTCAAACAGAGAAACACCTGGAGAAACTTTGTTATCCAGTCGCCTGCTGGCCTTGTTTTCATGTTGCAGATGCTGGAAAATCGAAGGTAGACAAAATTGCTGGAGAAACTCAGCGGGTGCGGCAGCATCTATAGATGGTGCCTCACCCGCTGAGTTTCTCCAGCATTTTTGTCGGCCTTGTTTTCGTGAGACTTTCGTCATTCTTATTCATGAGCGTGATGTATGCTACAGAAATACTTGTGTGAGGCTTCTAGCCCGAGAGGCCCACACCATGATCCTGCCTTAACTTTGGTCCCCTTTAAACGCCATGTGTTAAACTGCCCTGACCTCACTAGCTGTCCTTAGCATCCTTGTATTTAGCTTAGTTCAGTTTAGAGATACGGAGCAGAAACAGGCCCTGAGGCCCGCTGAGTCCGCGCCGGCAAGCGTCCCAGCACGCTGACTCTATCCCACACACACACACACACCAGGGACAATTTACATTATACCAAAGCCAATTATGTCTTTGGAGTGTGGGAGGAAACCAGAGGAAACCCACGCAGGTCACGGAGAGAACGTACAAACTCCGTACAAACAAGCACCCGTAGTCAGGGTCGAACCCGGGTCTCTGGCGCTGTAAGGCAGCAACTCTACCACTGCGCCACCGTGCCACCCATTGGGTATTTTTGAGACCCTCATCCTGCCGACCTCTCATCAGGTGACCCCTGTCCCCAGCCAACTCCAAACCCAAACCCACCACTACAGCATTACCTCAATCCCTCTGCCAACCTGCCTCCCTGGCCCCTCTACCCAGCCTGCTGCCTCAGCTCCTTCCCTTTTGATCATGACCTGCAGACCCCTCTTACAATTGTTGCCTGACTCCTGCCCTCACAATGACTGCGCCTCTTGTTTTCCCGGTCCCGGGCTTCTCTAATGGCACATCTCTGCCTGGGCAGCCTGAGGCCTGGCACACGATCAACCTGTTTGGCAGATCATGCAAAGAGAAGATCTTTCAATGTAGAAGACCAGTTCAGTCATTCATTAATGAATTTTCCACCCATGTGTCTTGCAGTGAGCTAATTGAATCACACACTCAGTTTCTGGTGATTACTCTTTTGCTGCCTTAAAGGGACATGCATCCATGTTGTTAATAGCAGAAAAATACTGGTTGGCCACTTACCGTTCACTAGCTTGGTTCTTGGTTCTTGGGTCCTCCAAAATATTCCAACTGGAATTTAAACTGGAGGTGGTAAAGGGAGGGATTAAGCCAGAAAGGGTATAAAGAATGTTAAAATGAGTTCTTTTTGCCAGTCTAATTCAAGAAAACTTGATTCAAACCATTGCTGCTAAAATCGACTCTTTATTCTGACAGCGCTGGATAATTCTTTAAACCTTCCAACACAGAGTTAGAAACTCTGGGGCAGGTTGAAAGAACTACTGACTTTGGCATAAATGTAACACATTATATAGGTAAAAGACAAGGATAGTACAAAGGGAGTGGCTATTAACCAATCATTATGGTTTACCATACATTTAACTTATTTGCATTAACCAATCAACTAATTCTTTTCCATTGATTGACAACACGTATAGTCACATGATTTTCCCTTTTCCAGCCCCTTTACAACCTTCATCCCCTCTTTCTTCAACCTCTTTGCTCAAAATCATTTTATTTCATTAAAGTAAAACCACAGATATAAAACTAATTCTCACAGAATACTTTTCAGAATATACACATAATATAGCAATCACACAACACATACATACAAAACATATTTCACTTTTGGAAAAGAAAGTTATTTCTAAAACTTCCGATTTAAACAAAGTCTAATACTTACAATCGTAATTAAACACAATACACTTCACGATTAATTTCCTTACAACCGCTTAGTTAAAATACAGTTACTTATGGATTACAAAGATTAAAGATGAGTTTTACCCCATTCTTACAAAGTGGTAAAGACAAAGTTCCAATCGCACAATTCCCAACTCCAACCACATAAAGGCCATTAATTGTCACACTTGGTTGCTTCTTCCCAAGCTCGGGTCTAATTTCATTTTGTATTACAACCTCCCCCTACTATCTCTGGAGAAAAGGAATGTAATGCTTCTTCACCACTAAAAGCATTCCGCACAACAAATGAAAGAGTATCAAAACAGTGTTACTTTCTCAGTTTCTGGTAACCATAAGAAATCCTTTTGCAAAGGTCACACAACCATCATCTATGCCTTATCTTTTATCCCAACATAAACACATCTAAACAGCCCAAACCATCTCACAGACTAGAATCTACCCTTGGTGCCTACAATCCAACATAGGCGACCATAAATTGCCTTAGATGACACAGCCAAACTCTGAGATGTGTCACAAAGGAAGAAGGATGGTGCCCATGTCATGGAGAAAGATCCCATTAACAACCTCTATTATCAACACCAACCTAAACCAACTACACCTTCTCACAACATGATTATTGCTCCAAAGCAATAAAGAAAGATATGCCTATCCAGATCACCCTTTCCATGTTTATGATAAGCCATCTGTTCTCCTGTGTGTGTTCTTTGTTCTTTATTTCTTTGTGGAGGCATGTATTTCTGAAAGCCCCAACTCCAAACCCTTCTCTTGCAACTTAACACAAGTTCCTTAAGAGCTTATCATTTGAACAATTGTATAATATATTTCCTCATTAACACACACTATAGAATTTAACATAAAACATCCCCATGCAGCAGAATCAAAGTTTCCCACTGTGTGGGAAGGCACCAAAGTCAGTCTCTTCCTCCACTGTTCCTCGTGGTCAGGGCATCCCCAAGCCCTCCGCAGTTGCCCGGAGTGTTTAAGAAAGAACTGCAGATGCTGGAAAAATCGACGGTAGACAAAAAGCTGGAAAAACTCAGAGGGTGAGGCAGCATCTATGGAGCGAAGGAATAGGTGACGTTTCCGAACGAGACTCTCGACTCGAAACGTCACCTATTCCTTCGCTGCATAGATGCTGCCTCACCCGCTGAGTTTCTCCAGCATTTTTGTTTACGTTCACTAGCTTGGTGCCATTGGGGCCTGAAGCCCAAACAAACAGGCACAGAGAATATCCCCAGCTCTACGATCCTGAATGTCAAGACTGCCTTTGTCGAGGATAGACACAAAATGTTGGAGTAACACAGCAAGACAGGCAGCATCTCTGGAGAGAAGGAATGGTTGACGTCTCGGGTTGAGACTCTTCTTCGGACTCCAGACTTCAGTCTGAAGAAGGGGCTCGGCCCAAAACTTCACCCATCCATCTTCGGTGTAAACCAGGATCTGCAGTTCCTTCCTACACAGTAACGCCACAAATCTACCAGCTTGGTGAAAATATTTGACAGCATTCTTTTGGATACATTTGCTTGTGCTGAAAGCATTCATAATTATATTTACAATGTATTAGTAATGTAATCAAATCAAACAAATGTTACAATTATATTGTAATTGTTTTGGTGGTGTCATTTAGATTGTGTCAAGCTGTTTGTTTCAATTATAGATTTCAGAAGTGGCAATCTGCTTTATTACAATAATTGGTTTAACATTAGACAATTCATAACGAATCTCAAGAGGTTTTTCAGTGTTGCATTGACTTTTAATTGACTGTAAACACTGCACTTTAATTTAATGAAAGGACTTTGATAAGGTCCGACATCGGAGATTAGTGGGCAAAATTAGTACACATGGTATTGGGGGTAGAGTGCTGACATGGATAGAAAATTGGTTGGCAACCAGGAAACAAAGAATATGGATTAACGGGTCCCTTTCAGAATCGCAGGCAGTGACTTGTGGGGTACCGCAAGGTTCGATGCTGGGACTGCAGCTATTTACAATTTTCATTAATAATTTAGATGAGGGGATTAAAAGTGACATTACCAAATTTGCAGATGATACAAAGCTGGGTGGCAGTGTGAACTGTGAGGAGGATGCTATGAGGATGCAGGGTGACATGGAAAGGTTGGGTGAGTGGGCAGATGCATGGTAGATTTAATGTGGATAAATGTGAGGTTATCCACTTTGGTGGCGAGAACAGGAAGGCAGATTATTATCTGAATGGTGTCAAGTTACGGAAATGGGAGGTACAACGAGATCTGGGTGTCCTTGTATATCAGTCACTGAAAGTAAGCATGCAGGTACAGCAGACTGTGAAGAAAGCTGATGTCATGTTAGCCTTCACAACATGAGAAGTTGAGTATAGGACCAAAGAGGTCCTTCTGCAGTTGTACAAGGCCCTGGTGTGACCACACCTGGAGTATTGTGTGCAGTTTTAATCTCCAAATTTGAGGAAGGACATTCTTGCTATTGAGGGAGTGCAGGTTAATTCCCGGGAAGGCGGGACTGTCATATGTTGAAAGAATGGAGCGACTGGGCTTGTCTACACTGGAATTTAGGATGAGAGGGGATTTTATTGCAACATATAAGATTATTAAGGGATTGAACACGCTTGAGGCAGGAAACAAGTTCCCGATGTTGGGGGAGTGCAGAACCAGGGGCCACAGTTTAAGAATAAGGGGTAGGCCATTTAGAATGGAGATAAGGAAAACAATTTCACCCAGAGAGTTGTGAATCTATGGAATTCACTGCCTCAGTAGGCAATGGAGGCTGATTCTCTGGATGCTTTCAAGAGAGTGTTAGATAGGGCTCTAAAAGATAGTGGAGTCAAGGGATATGGGAGAAGGCAGGAACGGGGTCCCGATTGTGGATGATCAGCCATGATCACAGTGAATGGCGGTGCTGGCTTGAAGGGATGAATGGCCTATTCCTGCACGTATTGTCTATTGTCTATTGACTTGGAAATCATGTTTGAGCTTCGACGGGCTGTGAGGTTTCTGAGCTGTTGCTTGTCACACCGATGAGTGATGAGCTGGGTAGAATTGTTGATGTCAAAAGATCAATACAAGGTCGGCACAGAAGCGCAGCGGTAGAGTCGAGGCCTTACAGCGCCAGAGAACCAGGTTTGATCCTGACTACAGGTGCTGTCTGTACGGAGCTTGTACGCTCTCCCTGTGACCGCATGGGTTTTCTCTGGGTGCTCCAGGTATCTCATACATTCCAAAGCCATTCACGTTTGAAGGTTAATTGGCTTCTGTAAAACTGTAAACTATGCCTAGTGTCTGGGATAGAACTAGTGTATGGGTGATCATTGGTTGGCGTGGATGGTGGGCCGAAGGGCCTGTTTCCATGCTGTATCTCTAAAACTAAAGTAAAGTAAAGATGTGGCTAATCCGATTCAATCTTTATTCAGATTCAATCTTTATTGTCATTGTGCAGTGTACAGTACAGAGACAACGAAATGCAGTTAGCATCTCCCCAGAAGAGCGAACATAGAATAATGAGCAATAAATATATATACGTACATACAGTAGTAGTAGTGCAATTTTTCTGGTGGAAGGAGTGTCTGGGGAGGGGGGTGACTGGCAATCATCGAGGTGCATAGTTAAGTAATGTAACAGCCACAGGGAAGAAACTGTTCCTGGATCTGCTGGTCCGGCAACGGAGAGACCTGTAACGCCTCCCGGATGGGAGGAGGGTAAACAGACTGCTACATATTTAACACGAAACAGAATGTAGGATGAACTCAGCAGGTCCACAGTATCTAGGGTGGAAGAATTATATATGTTGTCAATTCAGGATTGGGACCCTGCATCAGAACTGAGAGGGGAGGAGAGACTGGCAGGACAGGCACTCCCTGATCTACATAAGGGTTACGTCCAGATCTTACAATCTTACATCCAACCCTGGCCCAAAATAACTCAGTCTGAAGAAGGGTCTTGATCTGAAAGGTCACCGATCAATCATGTTCTCCGGAGATGCTGCCTGGCCCGCGGAGTTACTCCAGCATTTTGTGCCCATCACTGTCTTTGTCTCGGCAACGCCAGGCTGTGTCCAGGGCACTTGCTGCGCGGCACAGCCTTCTGGGTAAGCACCACCGCCATTGCCGGCTTGTTTCCGATGTAAAGCTGAGAGATCGTACAGCGTTGTGGAAATTACAAACTGCCTGGATTGCATGAGGGACTGAGTGCAGAATTGTTTACATAAGTGCGGGCTTACATAAGTCGCCTATTGTGCACGTTGGGGGAGTGTCAGCATATATAGTGGGGTGGAGCAGGGTGTGGTGGGACAAGATGTGGAGGAGATGATGAGTAGATGGAACGAGGTGGGACAGAGGCTGGTTGGTGATAGGTGGAACCAGGTGAGGAGGGGATAATCAGATGCAAGCAGGTGAAGGGAAATCTGAAGAAGGATCCTGATCTGAAATTTCACCTATCCATGTTCTCCAAAGATGTTGCCTGACCTGCTGAGCTACTCCAGCACTTCTCTTTTTGTAAACCTACAGTACATTTGCAGTGCCTTGTGTCTACATTTTCCAACATTGGTTTTTCCTTGTCTTTGTGGTATGGCAACATTTCTTTAGTCAGAGGGTGGTGAACATGTGGGATTCATTGTAACCGACAGCTGTGGAAGCCAAGTCATTGGATATTTGTAAGGCGCAGATTGGCAGATTCTTGATTAGTACAGGTGTCAGGGTTTATGGGGAGAAGGCAAGAGAATGGGGTTGAGGGGGAAAGATAGATCAGCCATGATTGAATGGTGGAGTAGATTTGATGGGCCGAATGGCCTCATTCTGCTCCTATCACTTATGAACTTATATGTTCAGTTTGATGAAATATTTGTGCAACCCAGAATCTACAGTTTCTAATTTCTAAGAAATATCTGTGGCGGTCAGCTCTGTGAATTCCAAACTTTATTCATCAGAGTGTAGTTAAACATCCTCTGACAATAATGGGATTGACTTTTAAATTTTGTTGTGCCATGTGCAATGACAATAAAGAGATTCATAAAGAGATTCATTCATTCATTCATTCATTTCCCAATGGAAAACATAAGTTCTTTCTATAAAGGGGGCACGGTGGCGCAGCGGTACATTCGCTACCTTACGGCACCAGAGACCCGGGTTCAATCCTGACCACGGCCGCTGTTTATACGGAGTTTGTCTGTTCTGCCCGTGACCTGTGTGGGTTTTCTCAGAGAACTTAGGTTTCCTCCCACACTCCAAAGAATACAGGTCTGTAGGCTAATTGGCTTGGTATAAATATAATAACCGTCTACAGTGTTAGTGTGCGGGATCGCTGGTCGGCGCGGACTTTGTGGGCTGAAGGGCCTGTTTCCGTGCTGTATCGCTAAACTAAATTAAAGCAAAAGCACTAAAAAATGCCACTTTTATTCCAGCAATATTGGAGCAACCTTCCTCACATCAGCCTCTGAATGACACAGATATGTTTGGATTACATCTTTGATTAATCATACCAATGGCAAATACCAAACCCAATTAATCTCAACCCAATCTAAATCTCTTCTCAATTCTACGAGCATATTTACTGCCTTTGCTTCATGATCATTGGGTAAACATAGGCAGGCTGGTTTAAAAACAGCCCGTCAGCATTGAGAAGTCGTTTTTGTGCCGAAAACCTTGTGAGCCTTGGCTTCCTGCAGGAGATGCAACATTACTGGGTGTAAATTAATAATTTGGTATTAACTCAGACTGCAGCCTTGCCAGACTACTAAAACTTTAACAGGATTAAATGTTTAAAATTTCTCGGCATCTTTAAAAGCCAAGTTTTCTTTTCTTTGCCGCTCTAGCAGACAAATCCCGCAGCTTTTGTTTGCATTCAGTCACTGAAGTAGAGATGAAGGAACATTGAATGAAGTGGAGACTAAAATCGGCAGGCAAACAAGGACACTGCTAGCCCTGGTCTAAATGAACACCTTGCTGTTTGTGAGTGGCCACCACTAGGTAATGTCAAAGAAGGCATTGCCACTTATAGCTGAGCTGAAATAAGTAATTGGGTTGGATTTTGATTCATTGCTTTAGTTCAGGCATAAACCAGGTCAGTGATATAACTATCTGAAGAAGGGTCTCGACCAGAAACGTCACCCATTCCTTTTCTCCAGAGATGCTGCCTGACCCGCTGAGTTACTCCAGCTTTTTGTGTCTTATCTTCAGTGATATAAACATAAAGCCCTCTCACCTGTGTCCAGCTATCATTTGTCACACCTTGGCCTGCCTCTCCCCTCGTCTAGCTTACTTCTCCCCCCCACTCTATCAGTCCGTTATAAGGGTCTCAACCCGAAACGTCATCTATCCATTTTCTCTACAGATGCTGCCTGACCCGCTGAGTTTCTCCAGCACTTTCTGGCCTTTTGAGTAAAATCAAAGGGTTGAGCACATAATATAATCTGATAATGTGTAGGAAGGAACTGCCGATTATGTCATATGGAAAAGGCGAAGAATTAGGCTATTTGGCCCATCAAGTCTACTCCGCCATTCAATCATGGCTGATCTATCTCTCCCTCCGAACCCCATTCTCTTGTCTTCTCCCCAAAACCTCTGGCACCTGTACTAATCAAGAATCTATCTATCTCTGCCTTAAAAATATCCACTGACTTGGCCTCAACAGCCTTCAGTGGCAAAATATTCCACAGGTTCACCACCCTCCGACTAAAGAAATTTCTCCTCATCTCCTTTCTCAAAGAACATCCTTTCATTCTGAGGCTATGACCTCTAGTCCCTATACACTCTAGGGGGCGCTGCACTGGCAGCAGCCTCTGCCTACAGCCTGTCTGTTATTATTTTTAGTTAGTCTAAAGTCTTGTGTTGGGGGAAACTTTTACTTTTCTATGTGGGGGGGCAGGGAAAGGGGGAAACCGTTTCCCAGTCTCCAGGCGGGGAAGTGACTATTTCTCCGAATCGCGTCCTCGCCCCCCACCTCGCGGCCTACCAGCTGGATCGGAGCGGCCTTTCCTGCCGGGGACTGGGAACCGGACCAGGGCTGCTACAGCTGCGGCGCAGCGCTGGAGTCAACGCGGAGCGGGCGATACCTACCTGGGTCGCCGTTTGGAGCTCCGGAGCGTTGGGCCGCTGCTCCAACATCGTGGAGCTCTGGTGCGGAGAGCTTCCAACGCGGGAAGCGCTGACCGTCATCGCGCAGTCCTGGGGCGCCTTGCAGAGTGTCTCCAGCAGCAGGATCCACCCGGTGCGGCCTACGGACTTTGGAAGCCGCAGACTCCGGTAGGAGGGGGCCGACTCTGGTGTCCACGCCACTGAGGACGTCCCGCAGCCCCGACGTTGGACTTACAACACCCCAGCGAGCGGTCCTGAACATCGGGCCGCCCGTAGCGGCAACTGCGGAAGGCACGGGGAGGCCCTGACCACGGGGAACAATGGAGGAAGAGACTGACTTTGGTGCCTTCCCACACAGTGGGAAACTTTGATCCTGCTGTGTGGGGATGTTTTATGTCAAACCCTATATTGTGTTGTGTCCCTTATTTTTATTGTATGGCTGTATGGGAATTTCATTTCACTGTGCCATCTGGCACATGTGATGAATAAATCTATCATGTATCTTGTCTTGTAGTCTTAGACTCTCTCACTAATGGAAACATCCTCCCCACAACCACTCTATCCAAGTTGCTGGTTTACGACGAAGATAGACCCAAAATGCCAGAGTAACTCAGCGGGGAAACTCAGAGGTCTGAAGAAGTGGCTCAACCCGAAACGTGACCCATTCTTTCTTTCCAGAGATGATGCCTGTTCCGCCGAGTTACTCTAGCAATTTGTGTCTATCTTTAATATAATCTGATAGTCTAGTACACAGAACTGAGGGAACACTGCACAATTGATAGTGTTCTCTGCCAGGTGACATTGCTAACCAAAGTGCCATCTGCCATTAGGATAGGCCTGAGAGATCAGATTGCATTCGTTTGAACAGGCCGGGATCTACCCCCAGTTATTTTCAACAACATTTATCCGTCACCAACCACCGTGAAGAACAGCTTAATCTTGTAATTATCATGTTACTGTTGGTGGCATATGGCTGTGCAGCAGTTTGTCTGCCACACTTCCTACACAGTAACTACACCAACTTAATTGGGTCAGAACGCCTCGTGGCATCGAAGGATGCTGCAGTATTTAAATGAAAATATTTAACCGTGATGTTCAAACACGTTAAAATCCTGATTGCATAGTTTAGAATTAATTGGCAGTTGATGTGTTTTAATCTGCGGAGATACTCTCTTGTTGTTTAATTAGATTAACCCTCCTGCAGGGCATATGTACTATTTGCTGGGCATTTTTAACATCTCCTTAAGGAGTAGCTCACTTGCCCAAAGCACAATTACAAGTTTGGTTCGATGAGATCCAGCTTCTCGACTCAAGACATTGAAACTCCATTGCATTTAATTTCACATTGTTAACTGCTTGACAGTATCCTGCAGTGAATTTCAAAGGATTCTCCTCTAAACTAAAAATACTAAAGTGGCTTGTTTACTGTAAATTTACAAATTAGCTGTGACATTGCCACCCAAAGCTTTTTAATAACAGTTTTTTTTTTTTTAATGAGACCCAGTTTCAGATTTACTCTGTTCCTGGCACTTTCAGATTGCTAAAAACATCTTGCAACTCGGATTCATCCCACATCCACTCCCATCCTCCGAACTAACCAAATCAAGAATCAAATTCTTGATTCGAACGGGTATCAAGGGTTATGGGGAGCAGGCAGGAAAACGGGATTAGGAGGCAGAGATCAGCCATGATTGAATGGCGGAGTAGACTCGATGGGCCGAATGGCCAAATTCTATTGTAACTTGTGAACTTGTAACTTCAAGGGGAGGGGGCAAAGATTTAATAAGAACCTGAGAGGTAACTTTTTTCACACAAAGGGTGGTGGGTGCATGGAACAAGCTGCCAGTGGGTAGTTGTGGCAGGTACTAACACAACATTAGGTGCATCTGGACCTAATGCAGGCAGGTGGGACTGGTGTAGATGGGACATGTTGGTCAACGTGGGCATGTTGGGCTGGAGGGCCTGTTTCCATGCTGTGGGACTCTTTGGCTCAAAGACAGTTCTGGCCTTTCCTAGGTCACTGACCCAATAATTTATTTGGCACCAATTCATGGGTCGGCTGGCCCGAAAGTCTATTCTTACAATTAATGTTAAGAACTCGCCTCCCAGGTGATAGACCAGGTACTTTCAAGCTATGCCCCTCTCTTCAAAGATCCAGATGCTGCAATGTCACACTGACACCTCAGAACCTGATTCACATTCTGCCAATCCCCCCCTTTTGCTTCGACAAACTGGACAACCATAGATTACTAGAGAAGAACTTTGAACAATCCTCAAGCAATGTCTCAAAAATAGATGCACAAGAAACTGCAGATGCTGGCATCTTTAGCAAAACACAAAGTGCTGAGGATATCACCTGGGCTCCACGGCCCGAGTTATAGGGAGGGTTTGGGCAGGCTGGGACTCTATTCCTTGAAGCGCAGGAGGATGAGGGGTGATCTTATAAAGGTGTATAACATCATGAGGGGAATAGATAGGGTGAATGTTCATGGTCTTTTGCCCAGAGTAGGTGAATCAAGAACCAGAGGACATAGGTTTAAGGTGAGAGGGGATAGATTTAATGGGAATCTGAGATCAACTTTTTCACACAGAGGGTGGTGGGTACTTGGAACGAGCTGCCAGAGGAGGTAGTTGAGGCAGGGAATATAACACCATTTAAAAGACATTTGCACAAGTAGATGGATAGGATAGGTTTAGAAGGATGTAGGCCAAACACAGGCAGATGGGGCATCTTGGTCGGCATGGACAAGTTGGGCTGAAGGGCCTGTTTGCATGCTGTATGACTCTCTAGTTCAAGATCAGGCAACATCAGTGGGGAGGGAATAGACAGGCAATGTTATGTGGGTGGGTGGGTGGGTGGGGGGGGAGATGTTGTGTTGCAGATTGAGTGCTTGAATTTGTGCTTCTCACACTGTGCTGGCCAAGAATCACAAATGATTCATTGGAATGTCGGGAGATTGTATAAAGTACAAGTGTTTCTGCCTCCATTCACAACTCTTCCCTCTCTTGTGCTCCGACCCTCCTGCTCTCCTCCTCTCAGTGTCGCATACTGCAGTCTCGCATTCTCCATTGCCATATCTCCATTCTCCATGCGGCATGGTGGAGCAGCGGTAGAGTTGCTGCCTTACAGTGCTTGCAGCATTGGAGACCTGGGTTCGATCCCGACTACGGGTGCTTGCCTGTACGGAGTTTGTACGTTCTCCCCGAGACCTGCGCGGGTTTTCTCCGAGATCTTCGGTTTCCTCCCACACTCCTATGAGGTGCAGGTTCATAGGTTAATTGGCTTGGCAAATGTAAAAATTGTCCCTAGTGTGTGTAGGATAGGGTTAATATACGGGGAGCGCTGGTTGGTGCGGACCCGGGTTGGCCAAAGAACCTGTTTCCACACTGTATCTCTAAAACTAAACTAAACTAAACTCAAGGTCGGCTTCTGACCTTAAAGCTCCCTGGGACCTCATTTAACACGAGGGCAAAGATGATCTTTGCAAAATTTGATCTACTTTTAACTAATGGAGGAAAACATTGGAATTATCAGAAAACGTTCTAGAATTCTGTTTAATAACTCGGTTTCTGAGAAAATCAGTTGGTTATTAGGATGCCCTTTTAGTGCACTCAGTTGTCTTAATGATACTTATCAAGCCACTGTGTCACCACTGCAGCAATAAGCCGCTGATTTACCTGGGAGACAATGTGTACAAACACTGCGATATTGTATCTGAGAAAATAATGCAGTATTGACAAGGTAAAGCCATTTACTGTGCCCCAGAGGGACTAGTGATGAATTTAATAGAGGAAGCAAGGGAACTAATTCCATCACGGGATAATGAGTGCATTCACCTGGATTGACTCTGTCAGTAAATATTCCTACTGATCTCTCTAGTCAAAAGGGTATATATTTTTTTTATTTATGGGAATTAAACATGACTGGGAAGGCCAGTATTTATTGTCCTTATCCATTGAGGGCGGCACGGTGGTGCAGCGGTAGAGGCGCTGCCTCACATGGCCAAATACCCGGGTTCGATCCTGACAACCGGTGTTGTCTGTACGCAGTTTCTACATTCTCCCCGTGACCGCGTGGGTTTTCTCCGGTATCTCGTGTTTCCTCCACACTCCAAAGACGTACAGGTTTGCAGGCTAATTGGCTTCGGTAAAATTTGTAAATTGTCCTCTGTGTGTAGGATAGTGTTAGCTTGCGGGGTGATCGCTCGTTGGCGCAGATTCAGTGGGCCAATGGGCCTGTTTCCACACTGTATCTCTAAACAAAACTAAACTCAACTCAACTTTGGATAGAGATAGTTCTCAGAAAGAAAAGCAGAGTTATTTCCCTGAAGAACATTAGTGAAGGTTTTAGAGGAATAGTTAGACGTAATGATATCAACTTATTGACATTGAATTTAAATCCTGAAGTTGTTAGGGTGGAATTCAAATTATTTTTATGTATCAATGTCCCAGACCACAGGATATCAGTTCAGTAACTTTACACCGATGTCATCCTTCCCCAAATGCAGATGATAAGCATTGTATTATTTTTCTGAACATAATGTGCATTGGATAGACCCAAGTGGGTTTTTTGATTGCATCATTTATTTTTAGTTTAGTTTAGAGAACAGCGCGGAAACACCTTTGGCCTACCAAGTCCGCACCGACCAGCGATCCCCGCACATTAACACTTTCTTGCACATACTAGGGGCAATTTATGTCGTATGTCATCTCCATCTTTGGGGTGAACAGCCTAAGGTTCCATTCACCCAGTGTGAGCACTATCAGGGCTGAGCAAAGGGTCACTCATGCAGAAATGCCGGCATTAGCAATTTTCCGGGATCAAAGTGAGACGGTATTGGGAAACTTTGCTGATCTGATCAATAGGGGTTGTTCTTCAGCGATCGCAGTTTGATGCATTGATCGTGCTGTGTTGAACGTTCAGAAATGTTACTTGGTTGTGATGTGCCACGAAGGAAGGACACATCAGATACACAGAAGGCTAGACACAAAATGTTGGATTAACTCAGCAGGTCAGGCAGCATCTCTGGAGAAAAAATATTTTTTTGGGTTGGAACTGTTCTTCAAACTTGTTCTGACCCGAGAGAAAAACGTGAGAAAAACATTTTTCACACAGAGAGTGGTGAATCTCTGGAACTCTCTGCCACAGATGGTAGTTGAGGCCAGTTCATTGGCTATATTTAAGAGGGAGTTAGATGTGGCCCTTGTGGCTAAGGGGATCAGGGGGTATGGAGAGAAGGCAGGTATAGGATACTGAGTTGGATGATCAGCCATGATCATATTGAATGGCGGTGCAGGCTCGAAGAGCCGAATGGCCTACTCCTGCACCTAATTTCTATGTTTATTTCTTTTCTCCAGAGATGCCGCCTCATCTGCTGAGTTACTCCAGCATTTTGTGTTGATTTTCCGTATAAACCAGCATCTGTAGTTCCTGCCAATAGTCGGAAAGATATTGCTTATCCTCTGTTTTCCATCCTTGAAGCTCATTTCTGTTGAGGAATTACAAAAGGTTTCAGGTTCTGATTCCTGTTGGGAATGCCACCAGGTGCCTGTTTCTGATTCCTGCTCGGAAAGTAATTTTGAGCCTCTAGGAAGAATGTGATCGTGATGCATCGCAGCATGGTTTGGGAACAGCTCCATCTAAGACTGCAAGAAATTGCAGAGAGTAGTGGAAGCAGCCCAGACCTGCCATCAGGAGACCATCAGGACCCAGGAGGGAAATTGATCTGCCAACAATCAAAGAACAAACAACCATATGAAACAAAATTAAAGTGACGAATGGAAAGGATTGGGGATGTACAAAGATTGGGGGGGGGGGGGGGGGGGGGGGGGGGGGAGTCAGTCTCAGTCTCAGTCTACCCCACGACAGAAGGGGGAGGGGTTGTACAGTTTGATAGCCACAGGGAAGAAGGATCTCACACGGACCAGCCTCCGCTCCATTGACTCGATCTACACTTCACGCTGCCTTGACTAGTCTCTCCCCAGTCACTCCCTCTTTTCCCCTCTCCCATTTGGCAACAGAAGTTTGAAAACAAATTCAGGGACATGTTATTTCCAGCTGTTATCAGGTAACTGAACTGTCCTCTCATCTGCTAGAGAGCAGTCCAGATGTGGTATCTAGCTCACTGGAGACCTTTGAACGATCCTTTATTGGAGTGCAATGTTGTATCTTGCACTGAAAGTGGTACAGGTACTCTTTATCTTTTATCTGTCTACTGTGGACAGCTTGATTGTATTTGTGTCTAGTCTTTTCTTTGACCTGACAGCACGCAAGCAAAAGCTTTTCGCTGTACCTCGGTGCACGTGACAATAAGAAATCAAACTAAACTAAAGGTGGTTCTAACTCCTGATTTCTGAAGGAGCTACATGGAGACTTGTGTTTCTACTTGTTGGCCTGTATTCCACAAGACTCTTGATTGTAATATGTGTTTGCAGATCCACTCCTGTGACGAGCGCGCAAATAGTTGCCTGGGTTCGGCGCCATCATGGATGTTATTCCCTTATCGTGCATCTGCACACTGTAGATAGCTCGATGGTAATCATGTATTGTCGTTCCACTGACTGGTTAGCACACTGCAAAAGCTTTTCACTGTACCCTCGGTACACGTGACAATAAACTAAATTAAACTATACTAATTGCTGGTGGGAATTCAGAGAGGACTCTGCTCCTGAATCCTATCAGGAATTTCAGGAGCTCGCCAGCATGTTCAGCACAGGCATTGTGGACCGAAGGGCCTGTTCTTGTGCTCCACTGTTCTCTGTTCTATGTCCCTGCTCTGGATTCCTACTGAGAATTCCTACTGGGCAGCACGGTGGCGCAGCAGTAGAGTTGCTGCTATACAGCGCTTGCAGCGCCGGAGACCCAGGTTCGATCCTGACTGCGGGTGCTGTCTGTACGGAGTTTGTACCTTCTCCCTGTGACCTGCGTGGGTTTTCTCCGAGATCTTCGGTTTCCCCCACACACCAAAGATGTGCAGGTATGTAGGTTAATTGGCTTGGTATAAATGTAAATTGTCCCTGTTGTGTATAGGGTAGTGTTAATGTATTTGGATCATTGGTCGGTGCGGACTCGGTGGGCCGAAGGGCCTGTTTCCATGCTGTATCTACAAACTAAAGATATGGCCTGAGCTGTTTTTGTTGTTCTGTTAGCACTGTTTCCAAAAATTTATCAATGTATGCCTGGAATATTTCAATATTCATCCACATATGAATATGCACTGGCAGTTCACAGAATTCCACGTAGATACATATTCATTATTTCTCGTAAGCTTGCCTAATGGCCCATCCTTCGTCCTGAGATTGTACCATTTGTTTTGGATCAACTACAGGAATATATTTTTTTCAGTGGGGACATCTACTGGTATTCATTTCTTTTCTCGGGAGAAACATACAAACCTGTACGTCTCGATCAGCCATGGTCATATTGAATGGCGGTGCTGGCTCTAAGGGCCGAATGGCACCTATTTGTCTATGTATCTATGTCTTTGGAGTGTGGAAGGAAACCGGAGCACGCCGAGAAAACCCACGTGGTCACAGGGAGAACATTCAAACTCCGTACAGGCAGCTCCCGCAGTCAGGATCGAAAGTGGGTCTCTGGCGCTGTAAGGCAGTAACATTACCGCTGTGCCTCCCCTGCTTCCTAATTCCCATTGCTCCTTGAGGGCTACCAGGTTAGACAGGGAGTGATAGATCAGCCATGATTGAATGGGCCGAATGGTCTAATTCTGCTCCTATGACTTGTGAGTTGATTGATACTTGGAAGAGCAGCATGGGGAAGGAACTTGGATAAAGAATTCTGGATTTCAAGGTGGTGATGGTAAAGAATTTGTTAGCCTTTGTGAAAATGGAGAATGACAAGATCAACTCATGTTGGGCACAGACTTTGTGGCCCAAGGCGTCTGCTCTTGTGCTGTGTTCTCAACACAAAAACCCCAATTACAACAGAAGGAAAGTCAAAGATTTAAAAAGAACAGTATTTTATTTCTCACGAGGATGAATCCTCAACTGAAGACGAGCACAGCACGAAACCCGACTCATTATATTTTCATCCAAGACTATGCGCCGCAGTAACTTCTATTGCAATGTTTAGCTCTGCTGGAGTGCATGTAGTGGCTGTAGACTAAACAGTGGGAAAGAAAGGCAAACACATATTTCTATTGAGGATATGCACACAAAGCTGGAATAACTCAGCGGGGCAGGCAGGATCTCTAGAGAGAAGAAATGGGTGATGTTTCGGGTCGAGACCCTTCTTCAGACTCGATAAAGGATGTTCCTCCACAGTACTTTTTCTTGTCAGATGAAGCCGCAAGGCTCGGTTTTGTTAGTGCACAGAGCAGATGGGAGCAGCAATGCTCAGGGCAAGCATACTAGATTATTAAAGAGAGGTTGGTATTTGAAAGCTATTTTCGTGACCTCTAGATGTCCCAATGCATTTTTCACGGAATTTTCTACTTGTGATTAGTTGGCTTGCTGGAGCACCAAGGTGGCAGAATCAACTGTTGCACCAGGACTGCAGGCGATGGTTTACCAAAAAAGACACAAAGTGCTGGAGTAACTCAGCGGGTCAGGCACCATCTCTGGTGAACATAGATAGGCAAAGTCTGAAGCAGGGTGTGAAGGAGGGTCCCGAACTGAAATGTTGCCTATCCATGAATGATGAAAGGATCAGTGTGCAGATGCTCAATGATTTAATGTTACTTTATTGTCACATATGCAGTGTGAGTTTTGCATACATCATTATGGTTGAAAACATCAAGGGGCACGGTGCCTTACAATGCCATGTACGACAGTGATTGCAACTTCTACTGAAGTGTGGATGGCCATTGGCTCGCTAGAAGCTCATCTGCCCTCTGACAGGTCTTGTTTTTGGTCCTGCTGGGGGTCCACAGCCCCCTCCTCACCTGACAAACCAGGTGGGGGAGACGGTTTAGTCAGCGGCAATCCGACCATGGAGCGGGTAGCACGGGATTACATGGTACCCGTGGCGGGGGTGGGAGGGGATCTGACTGCAACCTGTTAAAATCATACAGCAAACCTCGCCTCGGCTGTGCACAAGTCACCACGTTTCTGGTGCAGACAAAGTTACAAAAAGTTCATGGAATAGTCTTATCTTCTACTCACAGCAGCAAACCAGGCCTGCCGCCGCACGTGGCAACGGGTGGTCCGAACTCGGTGGCCTCCCGTGGGGTCTCGTCGATTGTTAAGTACAATTACCTAGGCCTTGGATGAGACTGTATCTGGACTATTGTGAAGATAGACACAAAATTCTGGTATAACTCGACGTAACAGGCAGCATCTCCAGAGAGAAGGAATGGGTGACGTTTCCGGTCGAGACCCTCCCTCAGACTGGGGTTATGTATAGCTTTGGCCCCCTTACCTAAAAAGAGGATATATCTATCGTAGAGGAAGTGCAGTGAGGCTCGTTCCAGGGATGACAGGTTTGTAACATGGGGAAATATTGAATAGACTAGGCCCAATAGAGGTGGTCCCATTAAAACTTACAACAAAATTCTTACAAGGCACAACAAGCTCACGGGCGGCACAGCGGTAGAGTTGCTGCCTTACAGTGCCTTGTAGCATCAGAGACCAGGGTTCGATCCCGACTAGGCGTGCTGTCTGTACGGAGTTTGTACGTTCGACCCCGTGACCGTGTGGGTTTTCTCCGAGATCTTCGGTTTCCTCCCACACTCCAAAGATGTACAGGTTGGTAGGTTAATCGGCTTGGTATCAATGAAAAAAAATCCCTGTCACAGGCGTATGTAGGATAGTATTAATGTCCAGGGATTGCTGATCGGTGAGGACTCGGTGGGCCAAAGGGTCTGTTTCCAAGCTGTATCTCTAAACTAAACAGGCTGATGTGAGGGTAATGTTGAGGAGACATGTAAATAGCACTGGGATTGAAGGTCAACGTGGAAATAGCCCCTTGGGTCTAATTAGCCCACGCCGACCAAAATGCCCCATCTACATTCAGCCCACCTGCCTGCGTTTAGCCAAGATCCTTCTAAACCGATCCTATCTATGTATCTGTCGAAAAGTGGTTTAAACGTTGTGATAGTTCCTGTTGTCACCACGATAAATGATGGACAAGTCTCAAAGAGCTTCTTCTTCTTGCGTGTGGCGTGCACAGCCTAAAGTTGTAGGACAACTTGTTCTATTTGATCTTATTTGACTGTGCACGCCGGGTTGATTGTATTTGTCGAAACAGGGCGGACCACGTGAAGGTTGCAATCTCCCACCCCACTCAAAGAGCTAAATGGCCAACTCCTGCTCCTTAAGGGCCTGTCCCACTTTCACGACCTAATTCACGACCTCTGCCATGTTTGCCCTTGACTCATACTCGCAGCATGGTCGTCACGAGGTTGTAGGAGGTCGTAGGTGGGTCGTGATGCTAGTCGTAGGTACTCGTGGCATCAGGTAGGTCGGGGCGTTTTTCTAGCCTGATGAAAAATGTCCACGGGTAAAAAAGGTTGTGAATTAGGTTGTGAAAGTGGGACAGGCCCTTAGAACGTATTTGTGTAGGAAGGAACTGCAGATGCCGGTTTAAACCGAAGATAGACACAAAATAACTCAGCGGGACAGGCAGCATCTCTTTGCAGAGAAGGAATGGGTGACGTTTAGGGTCTCGACCCATTCCTTCTCTCCAGAGATGCTGCCTGTCCCGCCGAGTTACTCCAGCATTTTGTGCCTAAAACATATCTTCCTAATGCAGAATTGGTTCTTCCGCAGAGATTATGTGCATAAATCCCTGAAGTGGGACGAATCCAACTGACTTGGAGGCGAGAGAACTGAACCGTGGCCAACAGCTCATGATCGCTTGTCCTTCCACCCCTTCATTCCTCCAGCACTGACGCTGTTTACACATGTCCGTGCCACAAAGCTGGAGCCTTTACTGGGGCCTCTCGCGAAGTTGAAAGAATTCAGAAATAAAAGGCGAGCCACAGAAATGCTCTTTGTTTTTTCAAACGCTGGAATTGCAATATTTCCCATTCGCTCCACTGGATGCGAACCAAATACTTTCACAGTTTTTTCTCCCCAAGAAGACCTGGAATGGAGTTTCAAATAGCAAAATGGATTTATTGTCTAAACATTTGCAAAGGATAAATATCCTTGATTTCTATTGCTGCATGGACCCTTTGCTCTCACGTTGATATGTTGTGACCTTCACGTAAGTCTGGCTAGAGTTATAATTCACTCCTAAGCATGTATTAATGTCTTAGAGGATCAAATTGCTCATTTTGCAGTGTTCAGGGGCACTGCGCTAGAATGACAGGGTGTGTGTGTGGGGGTGAGGGTGGGGGGGGGGGGAGGGGGTGGGGGGTGGGGGAGCGCTTCTGATATCTGACATTGGCTGTCATTCACCCGAAGGGTTCTGATAGCATGGTCAGGTGCGGCGGGCACGACCTCAAGATGGGAGGGGAGGTTGTGAGATTGCATTGGTATGCGGTCTGATCCGAAACAGTCATTTCCTCTCACTCTTTTCCTCCCTTCACTTCTGCTGTCTGACTGTAATTTAATGTAATTAAAACTTAGACACACAGAACAGGTACAGCACGAAACACAGGACCTGCTAAACATTGTCTGTGCCGGACGTGATGCCGACATCATCTAATCTCCTCAGCCTACACATGGCCCATGTCCCTCCATTCCACGCATATCCATCTGCCTATCTAGAAGTTCTTAAATGCCACCACTGCCTCCACCACCATCCTCTGTGTAGTGGGGGAAAAAAAGACTTGCCCAGCCTATCTCCTGTAAACTTTGTCCTCTCGCCTTAAAGCTGTGCCCTCTAGTATTTGAAATTTTCCACTCTGGGGGAAAAAGTTCTAACTGTCTACCCTCTCTATGCCTCTGATAATTGTGTTTACTTCTGTCAGGTCTCCCCTCAGTTCTGGCATCTGCTTTCATATTATATATTTCTGGTAACTGCAGTATTTTGTACAACGGAGTTCCAGCATTTATTTTTCCTCTCATCTCTTTTCATTCATCTCCTTCTTTAGTTTTAGTTTTTAGTTTAGAAATACAGCGGGGAAACAGGCCCTTCGGCCCACCGAGTCCGTGTGTCGACCGGCGATCCCCACATATTAACACTCTCCTACGCACACTAGGGACAATTTACACAGTTTGCACACCAAGCCAATTAACCTACATACCTGTACCTCTTTGGAGTGTAGGAGGAGACCGAAGATCTCGGAGAAAACCCACGCAGGACACGGGGAGAACGTACAAACTCCGCACAGACAGCACCCATAGTCGGGATCGAACCCGGGTCTCTGACGCTGCAAGTGTTGTAAGGCAGCAACTCTACAGTTGCGTCAATGTACATTTCCTCAATACAGATCACCAACAGTTAACAAGCCTATACCATCTTCTAACATGGATCATTTAGAAACTCTAAGTCTTCATTATAGAGTCTCACTGCCTGTACCATCTCTGCCACCCAAACTAGCTTTGATTTTCTAACATTCACTGATAAAATGTTCTGATGGAAGGTCATTGACCTGAAACCTGAACTTAACTTCTGTCTCTACAGATATTGCCTGCCTTCCTATCTCCCATGTTTCCTGGTTTTATTTCAGATTTCCAGTACCTGCTTTTTTTATGTTTTTGTTTTACAATGACCTATTTTCCACTTCCTGGTCATGTATCCATTGAATTGAAGCTTGTGATTTCCAATTGAATCCATTAAGAAATATATAGCCCCACTCGAGCACGCCAGTGTGTCTGGTTTGATCCATGGTATTGCGGATTATGTTGGTCTGGCTGACTGCAGAAGCTGTGAAAGGGCACAAACGTGTTGGAGTAACTTGGCAGGTCAGGCAGCATCCCTGTAGAACATGGACAGGTGGCCCATCTTCAGTCCCGAATCGCCACCTATCCATGTTCTCCAGAGATCCTGCCTGACCTGCTGAGTTACTCCAGCACTTTGTGTCCTTTTTGGGTGTTAACCAGCTTCTGCAGTTCCTTGTTTCTGCTGAAGATGTGATTTGTTTTTCCCTGGTTTTTGAGCCAGCGACTTATGTATAGTGGGTACACAAAAATGCTGGAGAAACTCAGCGGGTGATGCAGCATCTATGGAGCGAAGGAAACAGGGTCTCCTCCATTGCCAGAGTGAGCAACACCGGAAATTGGAGGAACAGCACCTCGTATTCCGCCTGGGTTGCTTGCGTCCGTATGGCATGAACGTTGAATTCTCCCAGTTTTGCTAGCCCTTGCTGTCTCCTCCTCTTCCTTAACCCTCGAGCTGTCTCCTCCCATCCCCCCGACCTCTGGCTCCTCCTCCTCCCTTTTTCCTTCCTTCTCCCCCCCCCACCCCCCATCAGTCTGAAGAAGGGTTTCGGCCCGAAACGTTGCCTATTTCCTTCGCTCCGTAGATGCTGCTGCACCCGCTGAGTTTCTCCAGCATTTTTGTGTACCTTCGATCTTCCAGCATCTGCAGTTCCTTCTTCAACACTTATGTATAGTATTTGGGTTTTGGGGATGTGTTGATCTGAAAACCTCTGCATGTTGGCTGTAACAATTTGCACAACGGGACCAATTTGCTTCAGACACGGATGCTTAATCTTTAATGCCTTGTGTGAGAAGACCTTTGGCATCTGGAAAACCTCGTCGCCCATGTCGAAAAAAATGCTAAATAGACAATGGTGCCATTTAACCATGTTAATAGGAAGTTTCTCAGAACTGTATCTAAAGGCAGGCAGTGCCAGCTGCCATTGACTGCCATGCCTAATGGCCAAACCCGTCAGCCGAGGTTTCATGAGTAGCAAGGTGGTACTTGAGTCACCAAACCTTGAGTTTGCGGGTGATTCCAGAAACGTGAGCACAGAAATAGAGGCTGTTGCAACAGTGTTATGCAAAGGGAGTGCTGCAACATTGCAGTGTCCATCTTTCAGATGAGGTGTTCAGTCTACACTGTCAAAGATGACTTAAGCACCTTAACATCAACAATGGAGTGGCCATCTTTCAGATGAGATGTTAAGTCTACAGTGCAAAATATCCCATTCCATTTCTTTAATGAAGAGCAGGGATCTTATCTTTAGTAAATCATCCTATTATTTAATCTTTAAGAATCATTTAATTAAAAAAATCATTTTATATCTAGGCATTGCTGCCGTATAGACACTTTTGGCCACCGCATTGATCACATAATTGGCTGCAAAGTTGTGAACTCATGTAAAACTTTGGAAAATTGCAAGTTATGGTTTCCTTTGGACATCGCGAGCAGTTTTACTTTCTGAAGTTATAACTAGTTCCTCCAGTGTGGCCTCTGGAGGCAAAGTGTTCTTGTACCGGAATGTGTAAGTGGTGACTCTGTTGTAAATATTGGTGAAGGAAAACACAGAATGTAATGTTGGCAAAGCAACTCTGTAGAATTTCTTGGCTATTATTTTTGAGGCGGGCGGGCGGGCGAGCAAAGATTACCTGGAGTTTCAGCCATACTGTGCATCATTGTCCCTGAAAACAAGGGCCCTCCATCCCTGGGACCAACCCTACCTGCACTATGAGATGGTGGCTGGTCTGACCACCCCCCTCCATTCATTAGGCTCAGCCCTATAACTCATGGCAACCCTGGATAATGGATCTCAATACAACACAATACAATAATACTTTATTAGTCAAGTATGTTTTGCAACATACGAGGAATTTCATTTGCCAAGTCAGTCATCCAAATAAAAAGCATCAGAACACACAAAATACATTTTAACATAAACATCCACCACAGTGACTCCTCCACATTCCCCACTGTGATGGAAGGTGAAAAAAAAGTTCAATCTCTTCCCTTCTTTGTTCTCCCGCGGTCAGGGGCCTCAACCCTTCCGTTGACGGGATGATCTTACTCCCGTATCCAGCAGTCTGACCCGCCTCACTCCTGCATTGGGGGAGGGAGAATCTCAACTCCCCCGCGCTTGGCGATTGAACCCCGGGTCGGGGCTGGTCAAACCTTCTGCGCCATTGCAGTTCCCGACATCCATGGTCTCTCCCGAGACTGTGAGCTCTCGATGGTAAAGGTTACATTTATTAATTGGATCAATGTCTACTGCCTTGAGTGATAGAGGGTTGTATAATTTTATCACCCTTGTAGTCATGAAGATTTTGAAGCCTCTCTCCTAACCTTTCTCACTAAAGTCATGCAAATTTGGGCGGCACGGTGGCAGCCTTACAGCGCCAGAGACCCGGGTTCAATCCTAACCACGGGTACTGTCCGGAAATTCAGAGTGTCTCCGAGGATCCTCCAGTGCTTCTACGCAGCGGCGGTGGTGGAAAGCATCTTGTCCGGGAACATTACCATCTGGTTTGGGAATTGCTCTGCCAAGGACAAGAAGGCTCTGCAGAGAGTAGTGCGTTCGGCCGAACGCACTATGGGAACTTCACTCACCCCACTGCAGGAACTATACAACAGGAGGTGCAACTCCAGAGCAAACAAAATCATGAGAGACCTCTTCCACCCCTGCAAAGGACTGTTCCAGCCGCTACGGTCAGGCAAACGCCTCCGTTGCCATGCAGTGAGAACGGAGAGGTTGAGAAGGAGTTTCTTCCCAGAGGCAATACGGACTGTAAACGCCCATCTCACCAGGGACTAACTCTACAGAACGTTTTTTCCTTCTATTATTTATTATGTAAAAGGAATATGTGTGTTATGATTGTGTTTATAATTTGTTTGGTTGTTTTGTTGTTTGTCTTTTGCACAAAAGTCCGCGAGCATTGCCACTTTCATTTCACTGCACATCTCGTATGTGTATGTGACAAATAAACTTGACTTGACTTGACTTGACTTGACAGAGTTTGTACGTTCTCACCGAGACCTGTGTTGGTTTTCTCCGGGTACTCCGGTTTCCTCCCACACTCCAAAGATGTGCAGGTTTGCAGGCTAAATGGCTTTGGTAAAGATTGTAAATTGGCGCTAGTGTGTAGGATAGTGCTAGTGTACAGGGATCGCTGGTCGGCGCGGACTCGTTGGGTCGAGGGACCTGGTTCCACGTCTTTCCGTGTATTTCTCTAAACTAAAAAATAACCAAATTTTAGAAATTTCTCTATAAGTGAGCTACGGATGGGAATGCTGACATGTATTGACCATTCTCAATTGGATCTGAACTGAGGGACAGTAAAGAGTTAATCCCTTTGGTGACTCTGGGTTTACCTACAGGCCATTCCAGGGAAAGAATTGCAGATCCCATTCTCTGACGGACGTCGGTGAACTAGATGGGACCTTGATGACAATCTGATTATTTGATGCCTAATGTACTGGTTTCGTAAAATTAATTCCAGATATATTTAATTATTTGAATTTCTATTCCCCGGCTGCCCTGGCGGAATTTGAACGTGCTCCAGATTCAATGGCCCAGAACTGTGGCTGTTAGTTCAGTAACTTAATTGTAATGTTCCTCAGTTAGCCAGTGTGTTTTAATGTTTAGAGATACAGCGTGGAAAGAAGGCCCTTCGGCCCACTGAGTCCGCGCTGACCAGCGATCCCCACACATTAACACTGTCCTACATACACTAGGGACAATTTACACATACACCAAGCCAATTAACCTACAAACCCGTACATCGTTGGAGTGTGGGAAGAAACCGAAGATCTCGGAGAAAACCCGCGCGGGTCTTGGGGAGATCATAGAAACTCCGAACAGACAAGCACCCACAGTCGGGATCGATCCCAGTTCTCCAGCCTTGCAGGCGCTGTAAGGCAGCAACTCTACCGCTGCGCCACCGTGCCATGCCGCACATTGTCTAAAGGGCCTGTCCCACTGTACCAGGTAATTCAAGAGTTCCCCCCCCCCCCCGAGTTCTCCACTGATTCGAGCTCGTGTAATGTACGTAGCGGGTACGTGGAAGCTTGTGGATGTCACGTTGCGGCTCTTATGAGTAACGGTAGGTACTCGGGAAATCCGGTAAACTTGTGACGTTTTTTCAACTGTGAAAAATGTCCACGAGTAAAAAAATACTCGTGATGGAAAAAATTGTTACTTTTTACTCGTACGAGCTCCTACGTACCCGCTACGTACATTAAACAAGCTCGAATCAGGGAAGAACTCGGGAGAACTCTTGAATTACCTCGTACAGTGGGACAGGCCCATTAGGCATTCCTTTTACAATCCAATTCAATCCAACTATATTTGTTAAGCACTTTAAAACAGCCAATGTTGACCAAAGTGCTGTACAGAAGAATAAACAAGACATCATGAACAGACACCATAACAGCTCACATGAGGCGCAAAAATTACATATGAAATACAACAATAAATTAAAAGACATAAAACATGAGTAAAAATAATAACCACGGAATAAAAGCAATCAAAAAAATAAGAAATTAAATCAAGTAAATAAATAAAGTCGACATCTTACTGGGTATCAAAGGCCACGGAGAAGAGATGGGTTTACAAGACCCTTAGCTGTTTCTCTTTCTCCCTTACACTCAACTACATTGTTGCTAAGTATACTGAGAATATTCTATTGCTTGAGTAATTAAATGGTGTGCCGCAATTGTATTGATTTTAAGGAGCAAGCTTATATTGATGTGGATACTGGCAGCTTACTGACTGAATGAAAGATACAGCATGGAAACAGGCCCTTCGGCCCATAGAATCCATGCCGACCATCGATCACCTGTTCCACCTAGTTCACTGTCTTTCCACTATCGTATCCTCTCACTACACATTTGGGGCAATCTGAAGCGGCCATTTAAACCACAAACTTTGGGATGTGGGAGGGAACTGGGGTACGTGGAGGAAACCCATGTGATCACAGAGAACATGCAAACTCCAGACAGACAGCACTCGAGGTCAGGATCCAACCTGGGTCTCAAGGGGCAGCAGCTCTACCCGCTGCGCCACTGTGTCACTCTGAGGCCTTGCAAAAAAAAAACAGTCATTGCGACCTTCTGCTATTCCACCTAGCATTAGGAAAGTTCGAGACTGGTACACGGACCAACAGCCTCACTGTCTGCGGTATATCGTCTCGCCAAAGAGTAACTTCTGTCTCTGCTGTGGCTTTCGATGGTACGGCTTGGAAATTGCGTTCAGGGCTTCTGACTGCGTTTGATTTAGCAGTTCTTTTTCCTCGGGCAGTGGGAGTCCAGGGTGAACATGGACGTTGCACAAGCCGAGAAAAAAAAATCCAATCACAATGCCGCCACTGTGCGTTCCACGCTCACAAACAGGTTCACATTCCGTGCTGAATTTCATCCCAGGAATTTGATGTGCAGCGCAGCCAATATGGTTGACAGATTGATTTCCTCACCGGCTCCATTTTCCCCCTGCTACCTCGGGTGCAGTCTGTGAGTTGTCCACTGAAAACACGGGGAGAAGGTAGACTTTTAAAATCCAGCAGTATTCATTCTGCAGAAAGCCATACATGTATATTATATTTGAGTAGAACATGCACATGCGTATGGGTAGTTCCACTGAATCCACACACACACATTAGATGCACAGTCTTTTGCCCAGAGTAGGTGAATTGAGGACCAGAGGCTATAACTTTAAGGTGAAGGGGAAAAGATTTAATCGGAATCTGAAGGGTAACTTTTTCACACAAAGGGTAGTGGCTGTATGGAACAAGCTGCCAGAGGAGGTCGTTGACACAGCGACTATCCCAACATTTAAGAAGCAGTTAGACAGGTACATGGATAGAACAGGTTTGGAGGGATGTTGGTCGGTGTGGGCACGTTGGGCTGAAGGGCCTATTTCCACACTGTATCACTCTATGACTCTATGACACAGAACCAGATATTGAGCCCAGATTCCTGCCTCAAATTAGGAGACCAAAATTGCACACAATACTCCAGTTGCGATCTCACCAGGGCCCTGTACAACTGCAGCTGGACCTCCTTGCTCCTAAACTCAAATCCATGTTGTTATAGCTTCCACCCCAACTACCTCATTCCATATACCCACCATTCCATATACCCATAAAATAAAAATGTCCCCTCAGGTTCCCATTAAATCTTTCCCCTCTCACCTTAAACCTATGTCCTCTGGTTTCTGAATCCCCTACCCTGGCGATTCCAAAGATGCTCGCCAATGTTCATTATCTGTCCTGTATATGTGTTCCAATAGTTCAGCTCGAGGAAGCAATAACCTGAGTTTGTGGTTATCAGGTAGAACGAGGCACACTCCTGGGTAGAAAATCACCTGGACGTCTTTCCATGAGTCCAAATGAGCACCAAATATTTTCCATTCAATTCAAACGATCCTAATCAAATCTCACTTTGTTCAGGAATTGATGTTTGCTTACCAACTTTCAAGGTACAATTAGGGATATGGTGACAAGTATTGCTCAGTGTGGTTTATCCTCAGCAGCAAATCTAGGATTACTGATCAAACCCTGGCAAACAATGGCCACTCTTTGATCATGTCTCCACACTTATTGTCACTTCGAAATAACTACACATGCAATCGAGCATCCCCTGGTATATATTCTGCTGCAAAAAAAAAAAAAATTTAGGGCTATAGTTTTGCAAATTTAAAAATAAGTTGGCAATGGAAAAAAGAGCTAAATAAAGAAATGGTTGCTTTAATATTGTGACTTACCATACATTTGAGAAATTTACCCGATACAAATAGCTTTGTTTTAAGTTTTAGAGATGCAGCATGGAAACAGGCATGAGTCCATGCTGTCCGTCGATCACCCGTTCACACTGGGTCGATGTTATCCCACTTTCTCATCCACTCCCTGCACATTGGAGGCCATTTTTG